>NC_065451.1:157366410-157739744 GCF_917563875.1 Diabrotica virgifera virgifera | reverse complement strand
TACGAGAAATAGTTGAGCCTCGACTGGCAGATATACAAAGTGGATTTAGACCATCACACAGCGTACAAGATCATATATTCACACTACAGCAAATTACTGAAAAAACACTGTTAAAAAACGATACACTGTACCTGACGTTCTTAGATATGAAAAAGGCGTTTGATATGGTCAATAGAAAAGGAATATGGCAAAGCCTGATAAACAAAGAAAGTAGATGAAGAACTTGTAAGTGTAATAAAGAGTTTGTATGTCAACACAAAAAACCAGGTCAGGACAAGTAACTTAATCTCAGGCGAATTTTCCAACAACGACGGGGTTAGACAAGGTGGAGTGCTGAGCCCACTGTTATTTATTTCTGTTATGGATGAAGTTATTAAAAAGTGTTGGAAAAAAACTAAAAAATGCGCTGTAGGGTATAGAAATTTGCAGCAAATAAAAATTGAAGCCTGTGCATTTGCTGATAACATTGTATTAGTTGCAATAACTGAAAAGGTTCTCGCAGATAACATAAGAATCTGGGCGGAATAACTAAAAAACTACAACTTAATAATAAATATGGAGAAAACTAAAGTAATGACAATAGCCAACAAAGAAGCAACTGTAAATATTGAAATCGAAGCGCAAAAAATTGAGCAAGTAGACCTCTATAAGTATTTGGGAATAATGTTAAACAACAAAGGTACACAAGAAGATGAAATTGGAAACAGAATAAAATTGGAAACGAGAACTTATTATTCACTGTATAAAAATTTCCTAAACAAAAAAGAAATATCGAGAAAAACCAAAATGACAGTATATAAAACCGTATATATGTATATACCGTTCTTAGGCGTCAACGCCCTTCGGTAGGGATCTATGGGGGAGTACCACCGAGCCGCAAGCCCTTATCCCTTGCCGTACTGCTCCCTCAGAGGTCGATCAGATGCCCGCATATTCCAGTCTAAGCGCCAGATTCATATTTAGAATTTTATACTGACGCGTTAGCCTTTTTTAAAACCGTATATATGCCAATTACAATTTATGGGGCAGAAAACTGGGTACTCAATGACAGACAAAGAAAAAGATTACAAGCTACAGAAATGAGATACTTAAGGAAAGTGGTGGGAGCAAGAAGATTAGACAAAAGAAGATATAAGACATGGACTACAGATAAAATCGCTCAACGAAAAAGTTGAAGAAAATAAGTTAAAATGGGCTGGACACATGATAAGAATGAGTGGCGACAGACAAGTGAAAATGACATGTGAGGCCAAAGCAGTGGGTAAAAGCACGATGGGCAGACCAAGGAAAAGCTGGAACACTAGTGTAAACGAAATACTCAAGAAAAGAGGAACACCGTGGCAAGAAGCAAAAGTTTTAGCAGCAGATAGGAAGAAGTGACGCAAATTTGCAGAGAGTATTATATAAAGGAGGAATCCTCGACACCTAATGGTATAAGAGGCAATCGATTATGTATGTATGTAAGTCACAGGGTTGAAAAAAGAGAAAATGTAGTCTGATTTTTAATTTTAAATATATCATTTAAAAGAACCTTTTTCTTTAGTCTTAGGGACTCTTAGCCCTCCGTAATGTAATCTTTCATTCTGCGTTTAAATTTTTCAAAAAGTACTTATTAGTTTTCTCAGAATTCGAAAAAAATGAATGCGTATAAAAAGAATTTGCCCGCAATTTTGCGCCTGCGCTCTCAAATATGAGTAAAGTATTATACATTTTTGTAATTAGCATTTCAAAAGCTTTTAAATGAGGTGTCACGTGACGTACTTTCCCATTTAAAAAAGTCAAAGTTATGCCTGTCACCTGAAGAAGGTGACAGGCATAACTGAAAACGAAGTCCCCTGAAGAGGGATCTCGTAAAGTTCGAAACATTGATACTATAATATACTATGATTACTTTAAAAATCGACCTGTCCGAGCGTTTTGCTTATGTGCTACAAATAAATAAGTTAATAAGGGGGTTAACACTTATTCCAGCGCACAGTATAATCTAGCTGAACCTACCACAGTGCACGCCAACAAAAACGACAGTTTTCAAGCCATACACTTTCGCTTTGCGTCATTTTTTGTAGGTTCCTTAAGGATTTTCCTCAATGTGTGTTTGCAAAATGTACTTTTAAATGCGATATTGTATTAAATTGTTTTAAACAAATTTCACACTCCTAAAGTTTTACTCCAGTGTCAGTGTGCAATTTCAATGATTTTTCAAACCACTTGCATGACCAAACTGTTTAAAACAAATTTCACATTTGAGTGGTTTTTCTCCAGTGTGCACTCTTAAGTGTACCTTCAAATTATTTTTTGCAGTAAATTGCTTTAAACAAATAGTGCACTGGTAAGGTTTATCTCCACTGTGCATTCTCAAATGTATTTTCAAACTACCAGAGTCACTAAATTGTTTAAAACAAATTTCACACTTGTAAGGTTTTTCTCCAGTGTGCACTCTCAAGTGTTTTTTCAAAGCATCTGCTTGACGAAACTGTTTAAAGCAAGTTTCACACTTGTAGGGTGTTTCTCCAGTGTGCACTCTCAAATGTATTTTCAAAGCACCTGCTCGACCAAACTGTTTAAAACAAGTTTCACACTTGTACGGTTTTTCTCCAGTGTGCACTCTCAAGTGTTTCTTCTTATCACTTGTAATAAATTGCTTTAAACAAATTTCACACTTGAACGGTTTTTCTCCAGTGTGCACTCGCAAATGTGTTTTTAAACTACCTGATTCACTAAACTGTTTAAAACAAGTTTCACACTTATACGGTTTTTCTGCAGTGTGCACTCTCAAGTGTTTTTTCAAAGCACCTGCTTGACTAAACTGTTTTAAACAAATTTCACACTTAAACGGTTTTTCTCCAGTGTGCACTCTCAAATGGTTTCTGAAATTACTTGCTTTACTAAACTGTCTTAAACAAGTTTCACACTTGTATGGTTTTTCTCCAGTGTGCACTCTCAAATAAGCTTTTAAACTACTTTTTGCAGTAAATCGCTTGAAACAAATTTCACATTTGTAAGATCTATGTCCAGCAGTGTCAACGTTCACATTTTTTTTAGTGTTCTTCCTTTAATGTGATGACCTGTACATGTTCCTTTATGATATGAATGTGGCGTCTCCATAATTTTCATTTGGTTTTCCTCCTGGGAACAACCTAAAATACAAACCAACTATAAACATTTTATTGGAACCGAAAACCAAAGAATATAATTGTTAGGTTAGGAATATATTGTTACGATAGCCTTGCTACGCCCATGATAGAAAATGTTTGACTGTTCAAGTATGTACAATATTTGCCCTACAATGGTTCGAGATAATTGCAAGTAGCAGCAAGTGAAATTACATTTTAGAAGGCACTTTTATCTATCAAATCCTAATTCTACTGTACATATAGGTATGTATCTATATGTATTTATATGCAGTTTCCCATTACGGCACCCGCATATTGCAGACTTTTTATCGGCCGATAGTTTAGTCGGGGTTTGAGATTGTATAGTTCCCACTAAAGGGCGCTATTTTGTAGCATTGACGTCATGGATGGACGCTATTTTGTAACATCAACACGTCAAATGCCAAAGCCTCGACGGTGGAAGCCATTTTTGTATAACAGCCCCAGCGTGGATAACAAAGGCAAAAAAAAAAATAATATGAACTCGACAAATAAACAAACATGAAAATATACTTGGTGCTACGTAGCTTTACGAGTACCTCGGTAGCTCTAAGTCTAAGTAACTATAATATAAACTCAAATGCTTGGGGGGCGCCATAATTAAAAGAAAATAAAAGACGAAACTACTTAAAACTTCAAAAAAAAATTAAAGTAAGAAGTTAATAAAAATATATAGTCATCATAAAATACAAACACATTTACATAAACATATCATGACCTTACCTTAGTGTTCTCAGTTGAATATCATTTAGGAACAAGAGAAAGGGATCAAATAATAATATTATCAAGCAAAAAACATTGCAAAATGAAATAAATTTTATTAAAATTTAAAAATAAAAAAAAATGAAATGATGGATCTGTTGTAGACAATAAAAGAGATTCTGTTTACAAAAACATTAAAAAGGTTTACAAACAATACCTTGTCATATAGTCCTGTCCTTATCTTCACGTTGTGGATGTCCAAAGCACGCACTTTTCACTGAATTTAGATAAAGAATAGTACAAAAATGTTTATTATTTATGAAAAGTTTCAGCAAAATTAAATAAACTTCCCAATAATTGTCCCAAAATAAATAAAATTCGAAATGAGTCTGCTCATATTGACTTTTTAAAATATTTAAATAACTTCTATTTAACTTCTTGGCGTATTTATTATTAATATTTGCACCTAAAGCATGACTTTATGCATGACTGCTTCTAAAAAGAAACTTAGGTAGTGTAGTACATATACACTAAAATAAACTGGCTCTTTGCCTAACAGCGGCATTTAGCTTGTGACTAGGAAGTCACGAAAGAAGAACAGTTCCTTACACTACATTTTCAGGAACTTAAAAACTTGATTAAGAACTATGTCGGAACTTAATCTCCGAACTTAACTTTCTCAGAAAACTAAACTCTTCAGAAAACCGCGCCGTGGCGGCTCCTGCCGAGGCTCAACAAACCTCTCTCTTTAAAAGCTCAAACTTGAATCCGCTATCTCAGAACTTGCATGAATCTCCTTAAACCAAAACGCTTCCTTCCAAACACCCACTCTATTTCTCATTCTACCCTACTCATCCAATCAACCAATAAGAAAAAAGTTTAATCCTTCCTTCTTTCATCATTGACTAATAAAAAAATAACTAAGCCTCCTACACTTTTTATCAACCAATAGAAAAAAAACATGTTTTAAGCCCAACCTACTGGGTATGGAGTCACCCAAAATTAGTTTGCAAAGTCAGCAAAACTCAACTCGTTCTACAGTTCTAAGTAAAGATATTGCTGAGTCTACAATTAACACATGTGCTCTCTAATAATGATATGAGCACGTTTTGTGTATCTAAACTCCAAAAAACCCGGCGCCAAAGGCCACTATAATATACAATGTAACTATTTTTCACATCGCAATCTGGCTGTTCTAAGTTCAATTTTCGAGCAATAATATAAACACTGAGTAACCGAATGTAGATACATATGTCTACAAAATAATATAACGTCTTTCTTTTAGCCAGACGGATAAACTCAAATTCTCACGTATTTTTTTGAAACAGAGATAAATTCAATGAATTTACTTAGCATATGAAGTAATATTTTTATGTCTACAGGGTAAAGGCGCAGTCTCTCTTATGCGATTGTCGCATGCGTTCGACGCAAGCAGCAGTCGCAAGCGATGTTCTGTGCACTCCTCAAATGTAAACTTTATACGAGCGTCTTGACGAGGAATCGCGTCGGACGCACAAGACATACCGCTCGTATAAAGTTTACATTTGAGGAGTGCACAGAACATCGCTTGCGACTGCTGCTTGAGTCGAACGCATGCGACAATCGCATAAGAGAGACTGCGCCGTAAGACAAAAATATGTTACGATAAATTTACAATTTGTGGTTTCTGCATAAGGCAAAATAATTGCGTTCTTTTAAACCGTTTTAATTGTAGTCTTACAAAACAGACCATGCACAATTGTGTTCATGTTTTCGCGCCAAACCGTCAAGCTTAGAACCGATAAAGGGTAATCTTCCGAAATTTAGGTCCCGTCCTGCTCCTCCTTTTCACATTACCGGTGTAGATTACGGAGGCCCTATTAAAATGAAAGACAGGCTCGGTAATGATGCAAAAATGACTAAAGCTTATATATGCCTTTTCGTATGTTTTACCACTAAATGTATGCATATTGACGTAGTTAATAATATAACTACCGAAGCATTTATTGCCGCCTTCCGACGATTTGTGTTTAGGCGCGGAAACTGTACGAAATGTATTCCGACAAAGGTACCAATTTCGTAGGGGCCGTTTCAGAATTAAACGAATTAGCGCAGTTTCTAATGACAAATGAAAAAATGTTACAGGAAACAATTTGCAATAAAGGTGTCGTTAGTTGGAAATTCATTCCAGCTTATAGTCTGCATATGGGTAGTTATTGGGAAGCTGGGATAAAGTCTGCAAAATTTCATTTCACACGAATTGCTGTTGATTTTAATTTAACGTTTGAGGAGTTCTCGACAGTTTTAGCAGAGATTAAGTAGTTTCTGAATTCTAGACCAATCTCCTCAATGTCAAATGATCCTATATGATCTGACTGCTCTCACCCCTTCTGATTTTCTCATCGGCCGATCTCTTACATCATTGCCAGACCCAAATGTAACAAATTTACCAGTTAACCGATTATCACGATTTCAATTGGTACAACAAATACAACATTTTTGGAAATGCTGGTCAAGAGAATATCTCTCAGAAATGTAACAAAGAAGCAAATGGAAAACTACCAAGTCCAAACTTATCGACATCGATTCCTTAGTTCTTATTCGAGATGACAATGCCCCTCACCTCTGAATGAATTGGTTACTTGGACGAGTTCAAAAATTATTTCCAGGACCTGATGGTGTTCCTAGAGAGACTGAAGTAAAAACTAGGTGGTGTAACTCGTCGTGCTATTACGAGACTTTGCAGATTATCCATAGAAGACAAGGTGCTTACAGACATTACGAGTTTACAATGGTGAAAGCGATCTTGTGTCTATTTTGAAAATGACAGTTCATTTAATATTTTGCCTTCCTCTTTTTACAGAAATTTAACATAATCTTTCAATGTTCTATGTTCAGACCAGGGGCGTTCGGTCCATGGAAGCAAGGGAAGCAATGCTTCCCTTGGTTTCCGTAGGTAATACCGTACCAACAAACACATAAGCAGAAGCAGGATTTTAAGTTGCATACGAGAATATTTAATTATGTAATACAAGCAGTAAGTAATAAGAAAAGACAAACGTATTTTACTCTATTTTTGTCATACAGTAAATAACAAAGCAATGAAATACACTAACTAAAAGCAGCGTTGCATGCTGCATTTCTAGATTTCGATTCGTACGCGGACCCATAGGCCATGATCGTATTTCTACGTTGGTATTCGGAGTCATGTCGGCAGATAATCTGATATCAAATTTGTTTCTCCTCAGCCTATGTAAAAATCACCGGGGTTATACACGCAGAGTGGCGAGTTCAAATTTCGGGCATATCCTCGCTTATAAGCAATTTTGTCAACTGCATACAAGGAGCTGTTTTCGTGAATTTAAATGTGATTTACCAGCATTTGACAATGACGGGCTTCGTCGACTGATTTTGTGGAATTATGAAGATTGATTTTATTTAATTATTTATATAAATAAACATAATATAATTATTTATATTATAAATACTAAAATATTTATATAAATATATGTATGTATGTATTTTGGAGAATGGCGAAAATTTGAAAAGTGGGATATAGAAACCATAAATAGCTCGAGAGGATTTTTGGAGTTTTTTAACTTTGCTTTTTTCAGAAATATTTACATTCTCAGATAATTTATTTAATGTATTGCAATGCAAGATAAACGAGATTGGTTTCTGTGTAAAAAAAATTAGCTAATTTAAAGATGTTATTAACAAAAAGACAGAGATGACTGAAAAAAGTTGGAATAACATGATGGCAAGAAGTTTTGAGCGTAAAAGGAAACGCATACGCACTGATAATGTTGGAGATGTCCAATAGTGCTACCGCCGACTATTATAGTCTATAGTAATACTATCAGATATAACCGTCGGTCTTGACGGTCCAGTTAGCTGAGGCGCAGTCGACCGACAAGTTTAGTGGATTTGCGATCGCTGCTGGTTCGAGCCTCAGATAGGTGATGAAATTAATAAAAGGACAACGCTGTAGTATAAAACTCAATAGAGTCTACGACTTGGTCTGGAATAAACTGGCGTCTGATCGGCCTATGGAGGAGCGGTACGGCAAGGGCTAAGGGCTTGGTGATACTCCTCCATAGATCCCTACCGAAGGGCAATGACGCCTAAGAACGGTGTATATTATATACTATCAGATTTTAGATGAAATATTCCAACGAATGAAAAATAGGTTTAAGAATTTTGATGACCGAGACTTTCGTTCAGGTAGAAGAATTGAATTACATTATAAATAGGTGTTTTTACAATTTTTGTATAAACTGCTTCCCCTGTTTCAAATTTCACCGCACGTCCCTGGTGCAGACCCTAGCTTAATTCTAGTGTCAAGTCTTAATTCAACTATAAAACAGTGTCAAGTGGGAAGTATTTTTATTGCTCTTGGCGAAAGTATAAATTTAAGTAATATTTTGCAAATAAAAGTACACATCAAAAAGTTCAATTATAAATGCTATCACACTCACACTTCAGATTTACTATAATAGAATTCAAGTGCGTATCGAACACGTTCAACAGATACAGTGCGCTGGAATAAGTGTTACAACCCCTTATTCACTTATTTATTTTTAGTACATAAGCAAAACGCTCGGACAGGTCGATTTCTAAAATAATCATAGTATATTATAGCATCAATGTTTCGAACTTTACGCTATCCCTCTTCAGGTGACAGGCATAACTTCGATTTTTTAAATGGGAAAGTACATTATGTGATACCTCATTAAAAAGCTTTTGAAATACTGATTACAAAAATGTATAATACTTTAATCCTATTTGAGACCGTATGCGTAAAATTTATGTCGAATAATTTTTAAATGCATAGTGTTGGAAAATTCTCGAGAATGAAAAATCGGAGAATATTCTCGATATGGAGAATTTTCTGAGAATGAGCCCCATGACGCACTTAAGAATATTGTTGAAGATGAAAAATAGGGTTTTAAAAATTATGAACTTATATACAAAATTATGAGACGAAACAACGGTGTTCTTTGTATATAAAAAATACCAGAACAACAGAAAACACAAAATTTCTTTGATAAAAAAATGAAATTTTTTTCTTAACAGCAAATAATCGATGTCGTATGATACAAGATGAGACCTCAGATTCAGAATCTATTTCTATCATTAGCTCATCCTAGTCACTACAATTTGCATTTCAATGTATTGATGAGTTGTGGGATTTGGTTTTTCACGAGTGGCCAGCTCAGTCATGGATTGGTCTACGTTTAAAAATTTTAAATTGTGAGCAAAAAAAGTTACCTTACGAGCCCGTTCAGCAGTGACCCGGTTTCTTTTAGAGGAGTGGATAAAAAAACCATAAATACTGAAACTTCTTTCAAAGGCTGCACTGGATGAAGGCATGCTTAATAAATATATCAACTACTATTTTAGTTAATTTTGTTCCGAAACATGTACCTTTTCACCATATGATTAAGTCTAGTTTTTCAATTGATTTTACAAAGTATGGTTTTCCATATTTCAGCCGACTCATCACCATATTTTAAAGTTGCTAAATTATCTACAAACTCAGTTTCCTCAACTTGTTCTTCTCTGCTTAAATGAACACCATTCTAAATACTTGCACGTTAATATTGTACCAAAACAATAAATATTGACACTGTAAACACCCTTGCTAGTGGTTCATTGGAGGATTGGCAAAAACAATATACCTACATATTTTTTAAATTATAATAATTTGACCCGTATTTAGTTTTTATTTTTGTTTTGGTTTTTGAAAATATAGAAAATTTTTGCCGAGAATATTCTCGAGAGAATTTTCTGCCCGAGAATATTCTCGTTCTCGAGAATATTCTCTTCTAACATCACTATAAATGCTTTCATTTTTTTCGAATCTTAAGAGAACAAATAAGTATTTTTGAAAAATTTAAACGTAGAATGAGATATTACAGTATTATCGAGGGACAAGAGTCCCTAAAAACTTCTATAATGTTTATTTTATTAAGTTACAGGGTTGAGAAAAGAGAAAACTTAGTCTGATTTTTAATTTTAAATATATCATTTAAAAGAAACTTTTTGTTTAGTCTTAGGGACTTTTAGCCCTCCGTAATGTAATCTTTCATTCTGCGTTTAAATTTTTCAAAAATACTTATTAGTTTTCTCAGAATTCGAAAAAATGAATGCGAGTAAAGTATTATACATTTTTGTAATTAGCATTTCAAAAGCTTTTAAATGAGGTGTCACGTGATGTACTTTCCCATTTAAAAAGTCAAAGTTATGCCTGTCACCTGAAGAGGGATCGCGTAAAGTTCGAAACATTGATACTATAATATACTATGATTATTTTAAAAATCGACCTGTCCGAGCGTTTTGCTTATGTGCTACAAATAAATAAGTTAATAATGGGGTTAACTTTTTTTTTTTCTTTGGAGTTGTATGACTACGGGCCCTTCAAAGCTCATTCGCCGATTCACCAATTTTGCTCATTTATTTTACAATAATATTTTCCTATACTTATCTACTCAACATTTTCTATCCTACTTATTCTACATACTATATAAGGAATGACCACTGATCAGTGGGAATACCACATCAGGCAAAAACACAGTTTTACTTATATATTGTAATAGATTTTAATTTCGGTCTTTACGTTAGTTAGTTTATAATTTGATTTTTATATTTTTAATATGTTCTATAAATAATTGCATTAATTCTGTATTATTAATTTGTGATAATATATATGTTAAATTTATTGGGTGTATTATATTTTTACAACTGTATAATTTACTTATAAACATATTTATTTTTATTTGTATTAGAGGGCAATTTAAAATCATATGTTCAGCATCACCTATTTCTCCACATTGACAATATGGATTGTCTCTTAAATGAATTTTATGTAGATATGTTGGAATCAATGCATGGTTAAATCTTAACCGGCATATTTGTCTCACTGCGTATTTTGGAAGAGTTGTCATTGCAAACCATGGTCTTGATGGTATTGTACATTGGATTTCTTTATAGTACATACCTTTTTTAATTTCCTCAAATTCTTTGCTCCAGATTGTTTTATATATATTAGTGCTAATATTTTTAATTTCTTCAGGTGTACATTTGTAGTCAATATATATCCCTTCTTTTAGAGCCTGCTTAGCTAAGGAATCCACCAGTTCATTACCCATAATTCCGCTGTGTCCTTTGACCCACACTAACCGTATTTTTTTTAAATCTGTATTTAATTTGTTAATATTTTTGATTATTTCCAAAATAATATAATTTACTTTGGAAGTTATCTTCAGGTGCTTTATTTTTGACAAAGCGCTTTTACTGTCACTTATTATAACAATTTCTGAATTTGTGACAATATGTTGACAATACTTCAAGGCTTCTAGTATACCTATTAACTCCGCCGAATATATGTTTGTGTTTATATTTAATTTTACCATTTTTTTATACTTAACTTGTGGATCATATATTGCACAGGCTGTTCCCTCCTTGTTTTTTGATGCGTCTGTATAAATTTGATATGAATTTGGTACTAATTCTTTTACATCTGTTTCAAACATTAGATTTCTTATTTGATTTGGATATTTCGAATAATCTCGAAGGAAATTTATATCTATTTTCATCGTTTCTTCGAATTTATAGGTATTGGGACCGTGCAAGTTCGGCAAAGCGACCTCTATTTCTACGCTCTGTACTTTTATTCGCACTTTTAATTATATTGGCCAATTATATTAGTCCTGGTTGCTGGATAATTGTCAAGACCATAGTCCAAAAAAATAATAAGAAGAAAAAAATAAGATGCAGGTTATGTTTAGCAAACGTAAACAATTGTATGTAGTAAATAAAATCCGTTATTAAAATGCAGTATTGCAAGCAAAATACAATTAATTAAATTTATCTTTATATAATAATTGCATATCATATCAATATTGTGGAGCAATATATAATTTTTCTAAGTCAATGACAGAAGGTATGAAATATACGTCAATTTGACAATTTCAATTGACAATATGAATTATTTAAGATAGTTGCAATATTTCTCCGCGACTCGCGCACGGTCGTTTCTCGTTTCCCTTTCCAAGTACTTGCACACCGCGAATAGCTTAGGTTTATTGATGTAGTGTGAATATTTTCCGTGTACTTAGCCAATTGTATATAGCATTCTGCAATACAAGGTGATTTCTTTTTTTGCCAGTATTTATTCATTAAATCTTGTATTGACAATCGATGAATTTTTTCAATTATATTGGATTCTTTATGAAGTAATTTAATTAAAAATTGACTGACTAGTTTGCATCTTCTTATTGTCATAGGCATTTCAGAACACTCTATAAATAAATTATTTATTGGAGTAGACTTTAGAGCGCCTAAACACAGTCTTAAACATTTGTTCACAACGACTTCAATTTTTTGTAGATAACAGTTGGCTGCGTCCGCATAAAATACTGATCCATAATCTATTATTGCTCTTATACAGGGTGGTGAATTGGAAAACGGGCCATAGGAAACTCAATGTAAAATTCTATACTGTTGAATTCCTGCTTCCCTAATTATTCTACATCAAAAGACATGGGAAACTATTTATAGAGGATTGAAATCTTTATTGAAAACAATTGTTAAAATTGTTCTACGAATTAAACACATTCCAAAATTTTGTATAATATAATAAATTTTATCAAAGTATTTGCCAAATTTAGGCCACACACAATGCAAGAATGTGTATAAGGTTGCCTTCGGTCAAAATGAAATTATTATATTAACAATATTTTGAACTGTCAGTATTTTTATTTTATCGTTTTTATTGTTTAAAAAACAGTAAAGTCGAAAAGATGTCCTCAGTTGAGGAGAAAGTAGTAATAATAAAGATGTTTTATTCAGTCAATAGTTTGCGTACTGTCAGAAATAGTAACGTGTGGCCTTACTTTTACGCACTTACTTAGGTATGGCAAATGTATTTTTTTTTCAAAATTTTGGACTCCCTTTAAATCGTAGAACAATTTTAACTTTTGGTTTTAATACAGATTTTAATCCTCTACAAATAGTTTCTCATGACTTTTGATGTAAAATAATTAGGGAAGCAGGAATTCAACAATTTAGAATTTTACATTGAGTTTCCTATGGCCCGTTTTCCAATTCACCACCCGGTATAAGCTCTATAGACCAAAAGAGAGAGATTGGGATCTGCTCCCCATGTGGAATGTGAAACTGCTCGTAAGATATTTACTCCTTTTTCTGTTTTCCTAATTATATTTTCTATTTGTTCTTTCCATAGAAGTTTTTGATCCAAAATGACACCGAGGTGTTTTACAGATTTTTGTATCGGAAAATTTATATTATTTAATTTTATTTCTACTGGGACATTTTTCCTTTGTCTAGTAAATAGACAGGCTTGAGTTTAATCTTTAGATAATGTAAGTCCATTTTTAAATGTCCAGTTACTAATTGTTATGTAGTTATCATTGATATTTTTGATTCCTTGATTAATTTCAGTTTGATCTTGATAAATTACCACATCGTCTGCAAATTGTATAATTTTTGAAAATTTTGCTGTTTTTTCTAAATCATGTGTATATATAAGGTACAATACTGGACTTAATATGCCTCCTTGTGGTAATCCATCTCTAGCAATTTGAGGTCCTAACAGGTTATTGTTGATGTTTAGGAATATTTTTCTGTTGGAATACATCTTAATTATTTTTTTATTAAAACTTTCCGGAAGACCAATTAGTGACATTTTGTTATATAGAATACTAAGATTGACATTATCGTATGCTCCTTCTATGTCCATAAATAAAGCTGTAACAGACTTATTTTCAGTAAAACTAAGATTAATATCTGTTACTAGATGACCTATGTTTTCTGTGGTAGAATATCCTCTTCTAAATCCGAATTGTGAAGCCGGTATCTTTTCATTAGATTTTAACCATTTCTCCAATCTCCACTTTACCATTCTTTCAAATGTTTTACTAATACAAGATCCTAACGAGATTCCTCGATATGATTCTTGCAATTCTGGATTTTTGTATGGTTTTAGAAAGGGTAAAACTATAAACTCTCTCCAACTTGATGGATAACATTCGGTATTCCATATTTTATTGTAAATTGCCAGTAGCATATTCTTAGCCCCTTCTCCCAATTTACTTATCATGATATATTGAACATCATCAAGTCCTGGAGCTGTGTTTTTGTTTATTTTTATACTCGCTTCTAATTCATTCATAGTAAATGATTTTACTAAATAATATTCTTCTACATTAGTCGAGTATATGATATTTTGAGCAGGACCCGGTTGACAAATTTTATTAAAAAAATTTATTATCCAATCTCCTTCCATAACTGAACTTATGGGTGGTTTATAGGCATTATTTAACATTCGTATTTGACTCCAAATGGTTTTAATATTTGTGTTTCTATTTAAAGAGACACAAAATTCTCTCCACGCTTTTCTTTTACTTTGTTTTATTATTTTTTTAGTAATAGCTGTGCATTTGTTGTAGTTAATGTAATTTTCAATTGTTCCTTGTTTTTTATACTGTTTAAGTGCTAATTGTTGTTGCTTTATTACTCTACTACACTCTGGATTCCACCAATTCTTATTAAATTTTGCGTGAAACG
Organism: Diabrotica virgifera virgifera; assembly: GCF_917563875.1. NCBI lineage: Eukaryota > Metazoa > Arthropoda > Insecta > Coleoptera > Chrysomelidae > Diabrotica > Diabrotica virgifera. The sequence goes on along the minus strand of NC_065451.1, from coordinate 157,725,321 downwards.
ATTTTTTCTTCTCTGGAACAGTAATTTTAATACATTTTTTAAATTCTTCAATAAAGGTATGGTAGTCATTATTATTTTTATTAATTTCAGCATATTGTTCCATAAGAGAAGAAAAAAGCGTCCAATCTGCATTCTCTATATTCCATTTTTTTTTCTAGTATAATTAATATTATTAACGTTATAATTCAAATTTATCTTCATTAAAATTACATAATGATTTGAACCTAATGTCGTATCATCCACGTCCCAGTCAAATAAATGAGCAACATCGGCTGTAGAAATAGTAATATCTATTGCCGACTTATTAATACTTCCCGGTCTAGACAAAATAGTTTCTTTACCATTATTTAAATATATTAAATTGCATTCATCAATGGCCTCTAATAAATTTTCCCCCAAACGATCCGTAGTACTACAACCCCAAGCAACGTTATGACAATTAAAATCACCACCTACCAAAAATGGTTTTTTCAAACTACCAAAAAATGTTTTCCAATCATTCTGTGAAATACTTAATCCAGGTTTAACATATATTGAGTATAAGTTTATTGTTTTTCCTGAAGGTAATCGGACAGATATGCTAATAGTCATTACATTATTTATTTTATGATATAATGGAGTTGGAGAAACAGCCAAACCGCTTTTAAGCAGCAAGGCCACTCCTCCATATCCATCATGTCTGTCTTCTCTATATATATTATATCCTGAAAAATGAATATTCATATTTCTTTTAAACCAAGTTTCCGATAAAAAACAAATAGAAATATTTTTATCAAAAAGATACCTTTCTAAAGTACCTTTGTTTGCTAAAACAGACCTACCGTTCCATTGCAACATATTAATATTAGCCATTAGTGTTATTTATTACTTTCTCTATATTATTTTTTAAAGCTGCTAATGTTTCTATGTCCATAGTATAACTTAATTGATATAATTTAGTTTTTATAAAATGTAATATATTTTCACAAAAATTTTTACTGTCCATTTGTAAATTATCACTATTATTGTGATAATCAGGTATATTATGGTAGTTTGAAAAAACCGGTTGTGACTGTACATTGGGATTACGTAATATTTGTTTATGTTGCTCCATTGTTGCCGTATCTTTCGTATTTGAACTAATACTTCCAGTCCTCTTCCGTTTTGCTATTGTATAATAACTCGAGGTAGTTGCTGGATTGCTTTTAACCACTGTAGAAAAGTTTTTTTTGTATTTGACGTTGGCTTCATAATAAGATAGTTTTTCTGAGTTCATTATATTTTTAATATCTTTTTGCTTTTCCCTTTCTGGACAACGTGCCGTCATATCTGTTGCCATATGATTACCGCTACAAAGTGCACATTTTATATCTTTTTTGTCGGTATAAAAATTACTTTCATGTTCTTCACTACAATATTTGCATCTATCTTTTCCTCTACACTGGGAACTTACGTGTCCAAATCTCAAACATTTCAAACACTGAACTAATCTGGGGTTATATGCTTCGACTTCATATATCATTTTTTCTATAATTACCTGCTGAGGTATCGTTTGACCCTTAAAAGATACTATTATGGTAGATGTAGGGATATACTCTATATTTCCATCTGAATTCTTAACTCTTCTGTTAATTCTTTTTACATTAACTACCTCAAATTTATATCCATATCTAGGTTGAATTATATTAATTAATTCTTTCTCATCCAGGTCTTTATCAACTAACTTAATTACTCCCCTTTTTTGTATAAGGAATGTTGGTAAGTAAACATTATACTCCTTTGCTGCTAACTTTTCGGAAATTATTAATTTATTTGCACTTTCAAAAGAATTAAGTTCGACTTTTACTTTATTCCTACCAATTACTGTTATTAATGTAATATTATTTTGTACCTCCGGCACTGTCTTTAATATTATTCTGGCTGTCCCGATTCGGTGCAATTTTCCAAAATTACCGTTTTTATTTTCGATATATACGTAAAAAGGTCCGCTATCATTATTTGTGTACAGATTTTTTATGACCTTATCATTTTCATTTGTTGACATCTTAGAATTTTTTCCCCTGTCAGGTGGTTCTGGCGGAATATTGACTTCCATTTTAGTTTTATCAGCTATTATTTTATTATTATACCGTAAGGAGTAACGCCCACCTCTACAGTTCCAAAATGCTTACTCCTATCTCTAGCCAAATATTTTTATTTGACAGTTGTTAAATATTATGTTGTCAGTTTTAAAATAATTTAATTTTCAAAATTTTTTACTTACAGCCTCTTCCGCTTGTAATTTTTGATTCTTATTTTCACTTGATACTATAATTTACACTAATATCACACTTTAAGTTCAAAAGGCAGTTTATACAAAACTAAAATTGAAATATAACACTGAGCTACTTTCAAACGTCTGTACTAATTGACAGTTGATCTTATAATGATGGGTTAACACTTATTCCAGCGCACTGTATAATCTAGCTGAACCTAACACAATGCACGCCAATAAAAACGACAGTTTTCAAGCCATACACTTTCGCTTAGCGTCATTTTTTGTAGGTTCCTTAAGGATTTTCCTCAATGTGTGTTTGCAAAATGTACTTTTAAATGCGATGTTGTATTAAATTGTTTTAAACAAATTTCACACTCCTAAAGTTTTACTCCAGTGTCCGTGTGCAATTTCAAATGATTTTTCAAACCACTTGCATGACCAAACTGTTTAAAACAAATTTCACATTTGAGTGGTTTTTCTCCAGTGTGCACTCTTAAGTGTACTTTCAAATTATTTTTTGCAGTAAATTGCTTTAAACAAATAGTGCACTGGTAAGGTTTATCTCCACTGTGCATTCTCAAATGTATTTTTAAACTACCTGATTCACTAAATTGTTTAAAACAAATTTCACACTTGTAAGGTTTTTCTCCAGTGTGCACTCTCAAGTGTTTTTTCAAAGCATCTGCTCGACCAAACTGTTTAAAGCAAGTTTCACACTTGTAGGGTGTTTGTCCAGTGTGCACTCTCAAATGTATTTTCAAAGCACCTGCTCGACCAAACTGTTTAAAACAAGTTTCACACTTGTACGGTTTTTCTCCAGTGTGCACTCTTAAGTGTTTCTTCTTATCACTTGTTGTAATAAATTGCTTTAAACAAATTTCACACTTGAACGGTTTTTCTCCAGTGTGCACTCGCAAATGTGTTTTTAAACTACCTGATTCACTAAACTGTTTAAAACAAGTTTCACACTTGTACGGTTTTTCTGCAGTGTGCACTCTCAAGTGTTTTTTCAAAGCACCTGCTTGACTAAACTGTTTTAAACAAATTTCACACCTGAACGGTTTTTCTCCAGTGTGCAGTCTGAAATGGTTTCTGAAATTACTTGCTTTACTAAACTGTCTTAAACAAGTTTCACACTTGTATGGTTTTTCTCCAGTGTGCACTCTCAAATGAGCTTTTAAACTACTTTTTGCAGTAAATCGCTTGAAACAAATTTCACATTTGTAAGATCTATGTCCAGCAGTCTCAACGTTCACATTTTTTTTTTTGGATTTTTCCTTTAATGTGATGACTTGTACATGTTCCTTTATGATATGAATGTGGCGTCTCCATAATTTTCATTTGGTTTTCCTCCTGGGAACAACCTAAAATACAAACCAACTATAAACATTTTATTGGAAACGAAAACCAAAGAATATAATTGTTAGGTTAGGAATATATTGTTACGATAGCCTTGCTACGCCCATGACAGAAAATGTTTGACTGTTCAAGTATGTAAAATATTTGCCCTACAATGGTTCGAGATAATTCCAAGTAGCAGCAAGTGAAATTAAATTTTAGAAGGCACTTTTATCTATCAAATCCTAATTCTACTGTACATATTTATGTATCTATATGTATTTATATGCAGTTTCCCATTACGGCACCCGCATATTGCAGACTTTTTATCGGCCGATAGTTTAATCGGGGTTTGTGATTGTAGTCTTACAAAACAGACCATGCACAATTGTGTTGATGTTTTCGCGCCAAACCATCAAGCTTAGAACCGATAAAGGGTAATCTTCCGAAATTTAGGTCCCGTCCTGCTCCCCCTTTTCATATTACCGGTGTAGATTACGCAGGTCCTATTAAAATGAAAGACAGGCTCGGTAATGATGCAAAAATCACTAAAGCTTATATATGCCTTTTCGTATGTTTTACCACTAAATGTATGCATATTGAAGTAGTTAATAATCTAACTACCGAAGCATTTATTGCGGCCTTCCGACGATTTGTGTTTAGGCGCGGAAACTGTACGAAATGTATTCCGACAAAGGTACCAATTTCGTAGGGGGCCGTTTCAGAATTAAACGAATTAGCGCAGTTTCTAATGACAAATGAAAAAATGTTAAAGGAAACAATTTGCAATAAAGGTGTTAGTTGGAAATTCATTCCAGCTTATAGTCCGCATATGGGTAGTTATTGGGAAGCTGGGATAAAGTCTGCAAAATTTCATTTCACACGAATTGCTGTTGATTTTAATTTAACGCTTGAGGACTTCTCGACAGTTTTAGCAGAGATTAAGTGCATTCTGAATTCTAGACCAATCTTCCCAATGTCAAGTGATCCTAATGAGCTGACTGCTCTCACTCTTTCTCATTTTCTCATCGGCCGATCTCTTACATCATTGCCAGACCCAGATGTAACAAATTTACCAGTTAACCGATTATCACGATTTCAATTGGTACAACAAATACAACATTTTTGGAAATGCTGGTCAAGAGAATATCTCTCAGAAATGTAACAAAGAAGCAAATGGAAAACTATCAAGTCCAAACTTATCGACATCGATTCCTTAGTTCTTATCCGAGATGACAATGCCTCACCTCTGAATGAATTGGTTACTTGGACGAGTTCAAAAATTATTTCCAGGACCTGATGGTGTTTCTAGAGAGGCTGAAGTAGAAACTAGGTGGTGTAACTCGTCGTGCTATTACGAGACTTTGCAGATTATCCATAGAAGACAAGGTGCTTACAGACATTACGAGTTTACAATGGTGAAAATGATCTTGTGTCTATTTTGAAAATGACAGTTCATTTAATATTTTGCCTTCCTCTTTTCAGCAATTTAACATAATCTTTCAATATTCTATGTTCAGACCAGGGGCGTTCGGTCCATGGAAGCAAGGGATGCTTCCCTTGGTTTCCGTAGGTAATACCGTACCAACAAACACATAAGCAGAAGCAGGATTTTAAGTTGCATACGAAATATTTAATTATGTAATACAAACAGTAAGTAATAAGAAAAGACAAACGTATTTTACTCTATTTTTGTCATACAGTAAATAACAAAGCAATATAATACTCTAACTAAAAGCAGCGCTGCATGCTGCATTTCTAGCTTTCGATCCGTACGCGGACCCATAGGCCATGATCGTATTTCTACGTTGGTATTCGGAGTCATGTCGGCAGATAATCTGATTTCAAATTTGCTTCTCCTCAGCCTATGTAAAAATCACCGGGGTTATACACGCAGAGTGGCGAGTTCAAATTTCGGGCATATCTTCGCTTATAAGCAATTTTGTCAACTGCATACAAGGAGCTGTTTTCGTGAATTTAAATGTGATTTACCAGCATTTGACAATGACGGGCTTCGTCGACTGATTTTGTGGAATTATGAAGATTGATTTTATTTAATTATTTATATAAATAAACATAATAGAATTATTTATATTATAAATACTAAAACATTTATATAAATATATGTATGTATTTTGGAGAATGGCGAAAATGTGAAAAGTGGGATATAGAAACCATAAATAGCTCAAGAGGATTTTTGGAGTTTTTTAACTTCGCTTTTTTCAGAAATATTTACATGCTCAGATAATTTATTTAATGTATTGCAATGCAAGATAAACGAGATTGGTTTCTGTGTAAAAAAATTAGCGAATTTAAAGATGTTATTAACAAAAAGAGAGAGATGACTTTGAAAAATGTTGGAATAACATGATGGCAAGAAGTTTTGAGCGTAAAAGGAAACGCATACGCACTGATAATGTTGGAGATGTCCAATAGTGCTACCGCCGACTATTATAGTCTATAATACTATCAGATATAACCGTCGGTCTTGACGGTCCAGTTAGCTGAGGCGCAGTCGACCGACAAGTTTAGTGGATTTGCGATCGCTGCTGGTTCGAGCCTCAGATAGGTGATGAAATTAATAAAAGGACAACGCTGTAGTATAAAACTCAATAGAGTCTACGACTTGGTCTGGAATAAACTGGCGTCTGATCGGCCTATGGAGGAGCGGTACGGCAAGGGATAAAGGCTTGGGGCTTGGTGATACTCCTTCATAGATCCCTACCGAAGGGCAATGACGCCTAAGAACGGTGTATATTATATCGATGGTTAAGAGCGCAGATATAGTATGTCCAAATATCTTAATTGTTGAGGAGAACGTTTTGAAGTTTTCGCGTTACTTTTTGTTTGATACTGCTGATATACCGATATATCATAATGTTTGGGTAATAAGTTCGGGTATCATTATTAGCTTAATGTAGATATTTTTTAAAATATAATGTATTATTGGGTTAAAAAATATTTTTTTTGAAAATGTGTATGGACATACAACATAAGGGTTGTTACCGCATGCTACTGCATGTCCGGTCAAATAATATTTACAGCCATGATAAGTTTGATCGCGTGAGCACTAATATTGTATGTCCCAAAACATACTATGTTTGTGCACTTCCAAACGGACATAAAATATCTGTGCAAGTCGGTTTTTAGTACAAATGGGAAATACTATATTTTGGCAAGGCCGTTTAACCCATTTACAATCATTCTGGACTTACAATAATTATGCAGAACATTCATATGACCCTACTGAATATTTTTATAATGTTATCTTAAAATCAGCAAAAAGTGGACATACTATATCTGTGCTCTTAACCATCGATATACTATCAGATTTTAGATCAAATATTCCAACGAATGGAAAATAGGTTTAAGAATTTTGATGACCGAGACTTTCGTTCAGGTAGAAGAATTGAATTACATTATAAATAGGTGTTTTTACAATTTTTGTATAAACTGCTTCCCCTGTTTCAAATTTCACCGCACGCCCCTGGTTCAAACCCTAGCTTAATTCTAGTGTCAAGTCTTAATTCAACTAGAAAACAGTGTCAAGTGTGAAGCGTGGCAACGAGAGTTTATTAAAAGTTTTAATAAGATACACACGTATTTTTTATTGCTCTTGGCGAAAGTATAATAAGTAATATTTTGCAAATAAAGGTACACATCAAAAAGTTCAATTATAAATGCTAATCACACACACACACACACACTTCAGATTTACTATAATAAAATTCAAGTGCGTATCGAACACGTTCAACAGATACAGTGCGCTGGAATAAGTGTTACAACCCCTTATTAACTTATTTATTTTTAGCACATAAGCAAAACGCTCGGACAGGTCGATTTCTAAAATAATCATAGTATATTATAGCATCAATGTTTAGAACTTTACGCGATCCCTCTTCAGGTGACAGGCATAACTTTGATTTTTTAAATGGGAAAGTACATTATGTGATACCTCATTAAAAAGCTTTTGAAATACTGATTACAAAAATGTATAATACTTTAATCCTATTTGAGACCGTATGCGTAAAATTTAGGTCAAATAATTTTTAAATGCATTCATTTTTTTCGACTCTTAAGAAAACTAATAAGTATTTTTGAAAAATTTAAACGTAGAATGAGATATTACAGTATTATCGAGGGTCAAGAGTCCCTAAAAACTTCTATAATGTTTATTTTAATAAGTCACAGGGTTGAAAAAAGAGAAAATTTAGTCTGATTTTTAATTTTAAATATATCATTTAAGGAAACCTTTCTGTTTAGTCTTAGGGACTTTTAGCCCTCCGTAATGTAATCTTTCATTCTGCGTTTAAATTTTTCAAAAATACTTATTAGTTTTCTCAGAATTCGAAAAAAATGAATGCGTTTAAAAAGAATTTGACCGCAATTTTGCGCCTGCGCTCTCAAATATGAGTAAAGTATTATACATTTTTGTAATTAGCATTTCAAAAGCTTTTAAATGAGGTGTCGGGTGATGTACTTTCCCATTTAAAAAAGTCAAAGTTATGCCTGTCACCTGAAGAGGGATCGCGTTAAGTTCGAAACATTGATGCTATAATATACTATGATTATTTTAAAAATCGACCTGTCCGAGCGTTTTGCTTATGTGCTACAAATAAATAAGTTAATAAGGGGGTTAACACTTATTCCAGCGCACTGTATAATCTAGCTGAACCTACCACAGTGCACGCCAACAAAAACGGCAGTTTTCAGGCCATACACTTTCGCTTTGCGTCATTTTTTGTAGGTGCAGTGTCAGTGTGCAATTTCAAATGATTTTTCAAACTACTTGCATGACCAAATTGTTTAAAACAAATTTCACATTTGAGTGGTTTTTCTCCAGTGTGCACTCTTAAGTGTACTTTCAAATTATTTTTTGCAGTAAATTGCTTTAAACAAATAGTGCACTGGTAAGGTTTATCTCCACTGTGCATTCTCAAATGTATTTTCAAACTACCTGATTCACTAAAATGTTTAAAACAAATTTCACACTTGAAAGGTTTTTCTCCAGTGTGCACTCTCAAGTGTTTTTTCAAAACATCTGCTTGACGAAACTGTTTAAAACAAGTTTCACACTTGTAGGGTGTTTCTCCAGTGTGCACACTCAAGTGTTTTTTCAAAGCATCTGCTTGACGAAACTGTTTAAAACAAGTTTCACACTTGTACGGTTTTTCTCCAGTGTGCACTCTCAAGTGTTTCTTCTTATCACTTGTTGTAATAAATTGCTTTAAACAAATTTCACACTTGAACGGTTTTTCTCCAGTGTGCACTCGCAAATGTGTTTTTAAACTACCTGATTCACGAAACTGTTTAAAACAAGTTTCACACTTGTACGGTTTTTCTGCAGTGTGCACTCTCAAGTGTTTTTTCAAAGCACCTGCTTGACTAAACTGTTTTAAACAAATTTCACACTTAAACGGTTTTTCTCCAGTGTGCACTCTCAAATGGATTCTGAAATAACTTGCTTTACTAAACTGTCTTAAACAAGTTTCACACTTGTATGGTTTTTCTCCAGTGTGCACTCTCAAATGGGCTTTCAAACTACTTTTTGCAGTAAATCGCTTGAAACAAATTTCACATTTGTAAGATCTATGTCCAGCAGTCTCAACGTTCACATTTTTTTTTAGTATTTTTCCTTTAATGTGATGACCTGTACATGTTTCTTTATGATATGAATGTGGCGTCTCCATAATTTTCATTTGGTTTTCCTCCTGGGAACAACCTAAAATACAAACCAACTATAAACATTTTATTGGAATAGAAAACCAAGGAATATAATTTTTAGCTTAGGAATTAGGAATATATTGTTAGGATAGCCTTGCTACGCCCTTGATAGAAAATATTTGACTGTTTAAGTATGTATTTGCCGTACAATGGTTCGAGATAATTCTAAAGTAGCAGCAAGTGAAATTAAATTTTAGAAGGCTTCCACTTCTATCTATCAAACCCTAATTCTACTGTATGTATCTCTGTGTAGTTTCCCATTACGGCCCCCGCATACTGCAGACTTCTTATGGGCCGATAGTTTAGTCAGGTTGGGCTGTTAGTACGCATATCGAGCCAACTAAACAGTCGGGTTGGTGAAGAGGGCGCACACTAGCAACAGCCGACCGACTATTCTCGAACAATTTAGTACTAAAGTAGTAAGGTTGGGCTGTTAGTACGCATATCGAGCCAACTAAACAGTCGGGATGAGAATGAGGAACAAGTTCCTGTTCCTTCAAATCAATCTTTTGTGTGGTCCAAAAACGACCCCAATCTTCTTTTCGAATCATTTGATTTTACTGTCTTCAAGCGTCAAGCTTGACATTAATTCGACTAAGCCAGTCGACAAAGAATCGAACCTCTATGCTACCCAGAAGAATTCAATACCACTGATGCAGAAACTACTGGAAAATAAAACTTTTGCTTATGGCACTGTAAGGCAAACAAGAAAATATTTTCCAAAACAAATATTAAGTGTTGATAAAGAGCTTTACCAAAATCAGTCAGATTCGGTTAGTTCTGGGGAAATATCTGTTTAAAAGTGGAAGGCGTAAAATGTGTTAGTGTTGTCAGCAATCTACATAATTTTCAACAAAAAACTCAGGTTTTGAGAACAAACAAAACCGGAAATAGAGATTACGTACCATGTCCTTAGGCAATAGCGGACTATAACAAATACATGGGTGGAGTAGATCTATTCGATCAATATAATGCTAACTACTCCATCGCATGGTAATCAAGACGTTCGTGGGTAAAAATATTTTACTACCTTTTAGACGCAGCAATAGTAAACAGCTATATTTTATATAAGGAGACTCTGAAAAAAAAAAACTCAAGTGCTAAGCCTATGACTGCATTACAGTTCCTAGTTTTACATTGAACTAGCTGATAATTTGATTAGCACTTTTACTTTCAGAAAAAGTCTGGACCTCTATCAGACTCAACTTTGAATGCTGGTTCACACTTACCCACCAAAGGAACTTATAGGCGCTGTGCCCTTTGTGCTTCATCTAAAAAGAAACAAACGCGCAGCAATTTGATTTGTCAAGTTTTTAACGTTGCTCTATACAAAGACTGCTTTGCACCCTACCATAGTAGATAGAAAGTTCTTAGATAATAAATTTAAAATATTCCTGTATTTAGTTTTTTTTTATATTTTCAAAATAAAGTATTTTTTTATAAATTTTTGTAATTGTTTTTACCGGTCATTATATATACCATTGCCCACTAAGTATTAGTTGTTTGTCAAAATGCACACTGGTAGCTATATATACCCCTCTTTCCAGAAAAAAATTTTTAAACATTTTTTGTCTTACTAATGATGCATAATGAACTACTTTTACTATTCAAAAGTATAGTTTTACAAAAACAATAGTTCTGCCCGTTAAAGGGTTAAAAAATGAACCATAGATATTTGTAGGTATACCTTTAGTAACAATCTGAATTTTATTATCTGAACATTGCAAGTTGATAAACTCTTTCTCATAAGAATCTTTCAGTACATCACAGCTTTTCGATTTCTTTCTAACGCATTAAGTTGTAAGTGACAGAAAAAAAGGCACGCCCGTGATTACAGACATTTATAACATTTATTCTAGTTGTCGAGAGATGGCGGTATAATTGAAAAACAATTATTTACGAATTATATAATATATCTAGAAATATAATCTGTACAATTTATAAGACCATACAAATCAAAGAAAATACCATTTTATCAATGCAATAAACACAGTTGATTTGTTTTTATGCCAAATTGCAAATAAAATGAGACATCTGTCAGATTTAACTAAAATGTCATGTTAGAGTAAATGTTATAAATGCAACGAACTGTCAATACTGATGGAATGGCCCCGTCCCATTCAAACAGTGCAGCGAGATTGTGGCCAACATACAAGAGAGAGGTCCTAGAGAGAGACAGAAAAGGATCAGGTAAAATACCACCAGAGTTGCCAGATGTGATTTTATAAAACCCCCACTTAGAAACTGAAATTTCCTCAAATCACCAAAATTGAAATTTTTGACACATTTTAATAAATTAGTAGTCAAATGTACAGAACAGTAAACCAAAATTATACTACTTATCAACAGAGAGCCCTGGAAATAATTCATAGGTCCCAGTGGCGTACTGAGCATGGTACCGCAGGTTCCGTGGAACCAGGGCCCGGGCCCCACAGGGGCCCGCTCTAGCGCCCTTTTTGCTACTTTTGTTTCTAACTTGACATGGACATTTTGAACCACACAAGTACACAGTACACACTAGGAAATCTAACTGCTTAATAAATTTTAATTCTTGTGTAGGTACTTACTTATAAATAAAAATGAAGAATACCTACCAATATCAAAATCAAAAAATTTAAAAACAATATTTATTAAGAAACATATGAACTGGATAAGTCCGCAATTGGATAAACTAACTAATTCTAAGCAACTTTTTTTCTATACCGTTTTTTCAGGAATTCAATACTTTTTGTGTTATTTGTGAGTGAAAATGTTTATTTTTCAACAAAAAACCACGTTGCAGGCGGTTTTTCGCAAGTAAGTATTTTATCAAAAAAATATTATTAGCAAAAATATAGCTTATAAAAAAGTGAAAAAAATATAACCAAAAAATCAAGCACTTTTCGGGGAAACTCAAATTTTTTAAAGTATTTGAAAAAACTTTTTGTTTTTTAAAAAAGTTTCTAACATCAAAAGTAAGTAAGTTACGATCAAAAGAATGTTGGTCCATTTTTTTTTGTTGGTAAAAAAAATCGGGAAATTGGCATCCAAAATTAAATTAATCGTTACCACTTCAGAAATTACTTTGCTTTATATTGTTTATAACATCTGATAGATTCGTTGGTTTAAAGTGCTTATTTTTAAAAAGGCTGAAGTTAAATGGGCTTAAACGGGTCACTAATCACGAGTGTATGCAAATTTGGAACAGCCATATCTTAACCAATGTTTGTCTTCAGGAAAATAAAAAGTCCAAAATACAATAGCAAAACCTATAATATAATTATTTAAAAAATATTATTTTTTTACTACTTGAGATTTTTGGTATCACCAATAACTTACAAGAGACCAAATTTATTTTGAGCGCTACATACTTAATTTTGATGCTAGAAACTTTCATAAAAAAAAACAAAAATAAAGCGTTTTTAAACACTGCGTTGAGTTTTTTCCTAAAAGTGCTTTATTTTTTGATTATTTCAAGTTGAAATATCCGATTTGGGATTTGACGAATAAGAACCTACTTTTTATTACCTACAACTCTGCTCCTACTGGGTCTACAGACTTCGTATATACACCATTTTTTCTTTTTTATAAGCTATATTTCTACCAAAAAAATTTTTTTCGATCAAATACTTACTTTTTGAGTTATTTGAGAAAAACGTGTTTTTTTTTGTTGAAAAATAACCATATTCACCCGCAAATAACTCAAAAAGAATTGACTTATAGTGAAAAAACACTACAGAACTCAAGTTGAAGAAGAATTATTAGTCAGTTTATTCAATTCTGGACATATCTTAAACGTATGTTTTTTAACCCCTGATAAGAGGTGAAACTCACCCCCAGGGCAAAAGTACCCATCGGCACAATATCACTTTTTTCTTTGACATGTTAGCCATGTTTACGCCAAATTTCATGTCAAGCTAAGCGGTTTTTTAAAAATTACAGCAAAAGTTCTGAGTAAATTAGCTTGAGTTTTTATAAATATGTATATGATATATATTTTATAATATATGCTGATTTATATGTTTATATTTAATGTTTATTAAAAACTTCGATATATTTTGTGTGTTTTTATTGGGCGAGCGGGCCCGTATCCCAACTGGAACCAGGGCCCGCTGATCTATCAGTACGCCACTGATAGGTCCTATCTTCTTGGATTATATGAGTATAATAATTATACAGTTCTATTCGCGGTGTGCAAGTACTTGGAAAAGGAAACGAGAAACGACCCTGCGCGAGTCGCGGAGAAATATTGCAATTATCTTAAATAATTCATATTGTCAATTGAAATTGTCAAATTGATGTATATTTCATACCTTCTGTCAATGAAGCAGAAAAATTATATATTGCTCCACAATATTGATATGATATGCAATTATTATATAAAGGTAAATTTAATTAATTGTATTTTGCTTGCAGTACTGCATTTTAATAACTAATTTTATTTACTACATACAATTGTTGATGTTTTCATAACATAACCTGAATCTTATTTTTTCTTCTTATTATTTTTTTTTGGACTATGGCCTTGACAATTATCCAGTAACCAGGACTAATATAATTGGCCAATATAATTAAAAGTGCGAATAATAGTACAGAGCGTAGAAATAGGGGTCGCTCTGCCGAACTTGCACGGTCCCAATACTAAATTTACATTCAAGATGCAGTAGAAATAAACAAACCAAGACACGTTAAATGCTACTAGGAGCACTCCCGAATCATAATTTACAATGTATAAACTTTGGAAATCATGATTTGGGACTTAAATGTTTATACATTGTAAATTATGATTCGGAAGTGCTCCTAGTAGCATTTAACGTGTTTTGGTTTGTTTACTTCCACTGCATCTTGATTGTAAATTTAGTATATGTGTACACACTCAAATTTAATTTCCCATTACCCCTTAAAATCCTCCATAATTTTCCCCCCAAAAAACTATCCCAACAATTTCTGCTTAGAGAAGTTCCCCTATACGCGTTCAAATTACCCCAAAATTGTGGGAAAATACCCCAATCTGGTAACACTGACATCCCTGACTAGCACTATCAATTTGTTTACGAAAGATGGCGAATTTCTTCTGTCCTTTACCTGATTATCTTCTATCTCTGTGGTACTAAGGCAAAACCGGATGTATAAAAAATTATCGATTTTTCGTTTTTAATGCCAATATGTACAATGAGTGATGAAGAATATGATGACAAAACCCTACATGGCCAAACGCGTCCATGTAGCCAGTAAATGATAAAATTATATTCCGATATGTCAACTATTACAACAACACTGCGAACTTTTAGATCACGTATTTTGACATATCGGGTTTTGCCTTAGCACCACAGATCTCATCCTGGCCGCATTACATTCGCTTCATGGCGATTCCATCAGTATTGACAGTTCGCTGTATAAATGTGTATTATCACCGACTTACCTTTTTTCTATCATTTGTGACGCACTGAAAAATGCCCCTGAGAAGGACCAAAGCACCTTCATCAATTCATGTCTTCAATTAATTTGTTTTCATGTTATTGTAATTAGTTATATTTACTTACTTTCTTCATCTGTTGTTTGCTTTTCTTCAAATGGTGTAAATTTATATTCATCTTGTTCTACTTCAGTTTTTACCGGAAATTCATTGGACTCTAAATAACCAAATGCCTTGTATGCCGGTTCTCTCTTGGGTTCTTCCGTAATTTCAATTTTGAAAGCATCCAAGGAACCAACACAGGTGTCTTCGTTTTCAACTTTTATTTTACAAGTTTTCTCACTAGCTTCCTGACTTATTTCCATATTTGATTTAAAAAAAAATAATGTACAAATATTTTTGTAGAGGTATTTCAGTTTTACGTTTACATCCAACAAGTCTGTCTACAGTAAACTACAGAGAGAAAAAAATAATTTAATTATGTATTTTAATTTCTCTGGCAAACTACTCCTTGTTTTTAGAAATTTTAAACAAACAAGTATAAAAAAAATAAAAAATATAAACAAGTAAATAGAAACCGTCACGCCATGCACGGCACGTCATACGTCAATTGCGTCATAAGTCATACCAAGTCGTCGGTCTGTTCCTTTTTAAAATCGTTAGCCAAGTCCACTGGAACAGTGCGACGCGCGACGGTAGAGACAAGTTAAATAGTTTTAAAAAAATACTTTACAAAAAATCTTATTCCAATTCATAATAGAGAGTTATTGCCACCGGCAAATAAAGGATCCTTTGTTACAGGATACTTTAATAAAGGACAAATACAGGACGGGTCTAATTGCAAACGCAGTTAAAGAATCTTTTATTTTGACAAATGACATGAAATATTTTTGTAAATATAAAAATAACCTATAAAATTCCATTTGTCGATATAAATTAAAATAAGATAATTGAAGAGTAAAACGTTAAATTTAATTATTTTGTCATTTAAAGATGTTTAGAGAACAACATAATATATCCCATAATACTCATCGTTCAATAATATGGAAGTGCAATAAATTGGAAATACTATTTTAGGAGTTTTTAAATACTTTTGCATTATGGGTATATGTAATGGGGAATTTCTGGAGAATATATTATTAGGGAATAGTGGATATCCATTCCTCAACTACAACTACCGAATGACACCATTCCAGAATTTTCAGACAGAAGTTGTGTTTTTATAATCCATCACAAATCCCTTCAAGAATTGTTATTGAAAGAACATTTGGTATTGTGAAGAGATTTCCCATTTTACCATATGTAATGAGATGCAAGTTACCTTTTATTCAAAGAATAATATCAGCTTGTTCAGTTTTACATATTGCAGTAGTACATAATAGAGAAAACGTTGAAATACTGGCAAATGAGTGTGCTGTTGATATTGATATAGAAGCTGTGGCAGTACATTTTTAACCAGGAGCTAATCTAATGTGACTAAATTGTGTGTGTTTGTTTAAAATTATTGTTCGACATTTAAAGCTAGCGCTTAAACTAATTTTATTTTTATTGGACTGCAGTTTGTTAATAAATTTATAAATAAATATAAATATTATATTGGTGACTGATTTTAAGTATTTTATGATCATTAGCAGGTTTTAAATAATAAATTTATAAATATATACATACATGCTATTGGCGTTTGATCTTTTATCCATTATGGCCCTCTCTTTCTTTCTTTTCACCTCTGGATAACTAGTTATCAGGAAGTTTATCTGACAGATTAGATACTAATAGATATCTGACAGAGAAAAACTTCCCGTTAACTAGTTATCCGGTGCTCAAAAGACAGATACTAAGGATACTGTTATATAAACTTCCCAATAATTAGTTATCTGAAAATGAAAAGACCTCTAATCTGTCAGATAAACTTCCCGATATGCAAAAAGATAATAGAAGAATTAAGCTTTATGCTGGTTTTTATTAATTTTTTTGGCAATGTTTAAATAAACAAATACTGATGGCATGAAATGGATCACGAACAAGGAGGAATGAAGAAGGAATTGGAGATTGTGTTTACCATTAAACGCATAAAACTGCAGTATCTGGGACACATATGATAAATCAGCACCGTTACTCCCTGCTGCAGTACATATTGCAAGGTACAGTCAAAGGTAAGCGAAGACCTGGTAGAGGGAGAATATCAATGGAACTGTTTCGAATCGCAGCTAGCAAGGTTACGATTGCTATATGATTTCCAACATTCGAAACGGATAAGAACCAAAAGAAGAAGATGGCATGAAAATGAAAGTGTATTAATACTTTTGATTAAAAACTTTATAGATACTAATCTATAAAAGATTAAATTTTCAAAAATAAATACTTGAACCTTTGTTTTATTTTGTTAACCTGTTGTTATATATCTGTTGAATAGAACTCCATTTTGAATCTAGAATTTTAACAAATCCTAATTGCATTAAAATTTATTGATCTTATATCTTCAATCTCTTATATCTTCAATAAATATTTATTTCTATAGAAAAATGTAAAATATATTGAGTTTAATAAATGAGTTACTGATATTTTAAGTCTGATCATTGTAATTAGTAACAATTTAAAATTATTTACCTAATATTCCTTTTTACAACTTCTTGTAATAACTCAAGCTTCAATAAAATGTTCTTTTCTATATTCGTTTGGGTCAAAACATCAATAATCTATATCTCAGAATATTACTTAGAGTTGTTTTTAATAAAAAAAACCCAACATACAACTTTAATGATGAAAGTTTAATCAAACATCAATCCCACAATACATAAATTATCAATCCAAAGAAGCGACAAGATAAATTCAAAATACAAGTGAAGTTAGACCTTTCTTCACATTTTTGACACGTGATGTCAAAATAAAGGAACTTTTATTAAAATAAAGGTGTCCTCTAATTTTCCTTAACCCTGCTGTCCCGTTCGAGTCAACTACACAAATGTACTGTTCGGGTCAATATGACCCAACTATGGTTTACGCTCCTTAATCGAAATAAAATAAGCTAATGGTGATAAATAAAACTTTACTAACAATAAATTATGGTTAATTAAACAAAAATTATGTTGTTAATGTAAATTAAACCTTCTTAACAAAAACAAAAGACATTTTTTCTTTCAAAAAAGCCTAGTAACAAATATCTACAAAAATTTAATTCAGTTTACAACTGGGACATTAATATAAAGAATGGATTTTACAAATATGTTTGTGATGTAATCCAATATAATAATTTGTCTTGTCATCGTTTTTACGGCAAGTTTACAGCATGTTCGTTTAGCAGGCGGAGTTAGATTTAATAGACGGTTCACTAGCATTTCCATCTTGTCTACTTGTTCCTGCTCGTGTCATTTTTGCCAGTTCGTAAGAGCCTTTAGTTATTGGTATATTTTTTCTGGAAATGATGACTAGATTCATTAGTTTTTTCCCAATTCCTCAAGAAAAATTCGCCGTTTTCCCAATTGATTGGTATTGCATTGGATATTTATTGATGCCCATAATACGAACGCGTTGTAGGCAGAAATGTCCAGTAGATTATAAAAAACAATCATTGGCCAGCGATTTATCTCTTCTCACATATATACGTGCCAACAAGCTAATCTAGAGTATCCATTGCTCCCTTATTGGAATTGTAATCTAAAATAATTTGGGGCTTTTTCATTTGATGAAAATGATGCATGATGCCTCGATTCATGATGCAAAGTACTCATAAGAACAACATTTTTATTATTTTTGGGAATATTGTCAAATCTTGCATGAAGCAAAAAAGACGAGCTATGAACTTCTCTATTCGCGATTTTTGCTGAAAGCTCCGGATTATTTTACTTATAATCCCAGGCATTGTATCTACTTTGTTTTAGAAGAAATTTTCCTAAATTTTACGATGCAAAAAAGTTATTATACACGTAATATTGTGGCATTTCAAATCACTACTCAAGTCACACATCACACGCATTTCTGTATAGATCTTCAATTTTAGAGCATAAGAAGTTTTACTGTTCATAATTACATAAACCCTAAAGTTTTGTGCCATATTTCGCTGGCTTGCTTGGAATGTACTATTTGAAGGGAGAGCGGCCTCTAAAGGCAACTAGTTGCTTATCAACGGTAACATTTTCATCAGGGTTAAAAGTTCTGTTTACATTTTCTACCCATGTTTCATAAATTTCACGTATTGCCGCAAGTTTATCAAAACGTCTTCTATCCTGTCTAGTAGTTTTGTTATCAAAACGTATTACTTGCAAACTTTCTGTAAATATATCAAGCGACATTGTTGATCTAAATATAGTACGACCCGTTTCTTCATTCCATAAACTTTTAGTTGATTCACCATGGGACTTATAAACTCGAGCTAAAAATAAAAAACCAATGTATGCTTGGAAACCAACTTTATTCATGTCTTTCCAGTTGGTTCCAAATACATGCTGTATCACAAATGTACATGCTGGTCTGTCCATGTTGGTCATATTTATAATTTGGTTTGCAACATCGTCCAGCTACACTACAGTTGATTTTACAAGTTTTAGCTTGCAGAAACCTGTTTTTGTTTACAGACGTATGCGGCTGACAAACACACAGGTACTGCTAATATAGAATACTGCCAACTAAACACACATACACAAGTAATTTTTAACGGTTTAAATACTCGGGTCACATTGACCCGAACGTACCCTAGGTAACAATTTCATTTTTATCAAAAAAATCAGGAAGTTGATTGTTTATCTCATATGCAATTGAAAGACCTCATATTAGGTAATAAAGTCACGAAACACCAAATCGTTACGCCGCGTAATAATTTGTAAAATAAGAAATAAATTATTTTTTGGGTCAAATAGACCCGAACAGGACAGCAGGGTTAAATACAGGCGGCCTGTATTTTATTAAAAGACAAAAATAAAAGACGCAATACTGCGCATGCTTATATGTCAAAATAAAGGATCTTTTATTACAGGCCGACTTAAAAGACGTTGGCAATAACCAAGGTTCATAAATAGACAGGTTGCATGGTAACTTTCCACCAATCAGCGCCGAGAATCTAATGGCGGGAGTGACGTCACCCAGAATGCTGCATTCAAATTCATTCACTTCACTCATTGAAATGAACTCGGAAAGTAGGAATGTATTGAAAATGTGTATATTTAAAAAAAATACGTTTGGATTTTTAATGACTATTTATTTCATATATTCTTTAAAAAATGTGGTAGATACCTGTAGAGTTACAAAAATCATAGAATATAATTGCAATTAAATATATGCAGTAGATATAGTAGAAATATATGCAGTAGATATTAGATGTATGCAGTAGTATAAAAATATTACTACTTAATTAAAGCAGAAGGAGATTCTTTCTTGTGTATATATGGGACTAAATCTTTCAAATATCCTAGGTATATTAATAATGGGTTGAATACAATTTACTTTTTTAAATGATTTTGAGTAGGTATATAATAATTTTGAATTGGGGATAATGCATGTAGTATATTATTATAAATTCCTCTTAACATGTAAACCATGGTAAAAAAGAGATTCAACTAAAGATTTATGTATCAAAATTAGTAGTTTTTCCCTTAAGTTTAACATAAGAGCATCTGATTACGTTAGGTACTGGATTATAATATCTAAAACTATTAAAACATTATGATTCCATTCAATAGGTACCTGTAAAGTTTTACATTAACAGTAAATTATAAAAAAAATACAATTTCAGTGCAATAAAGGGAATTTTCCCCATTTTATATATTCATTTAGTTTATAATTGTTTATTCAAACTATCTTCAGATGGCTGCAATATTGGTTATAATTTTATATGAAACAATTACATATAATAGATCTATTATCTATAGACTTAATTAGATATATCGTTCAATAAGTCTAAGCAGATTGTAACCTACACAGATGATGTAAACTTGATGTGAAGAACCACAAGAGACATTACAGAACTGTAATGTCTCTATACAAGAATGTCCTTTACTATACAATACAGCAGAAAGAAAATCCAGTAAGTAAGTAGGTACTTAATACAACCACATTAAAATGTATCTTAACACTTGTAAAAGAGTTTTGGGTTTAAGTTATTATACTAAAAACACTTAAGAGGAAACAGTAGCGATCAACAGGTAGCGAAAACGCGTTCCAAGATTGCGGCTGTATTTTGAATATTTTTCGAGATATTTGGCACACGTATTCGTAATATAATAAAGAATGGCGGTACAGAGCCCAATTTGAAAAATATATTCATATGTGGAAATTACTCTGTAATTAAATACATACAATATTAAAAAAACGAGCCTGTACCGCCATTAAGAAGAACAAAAAAATACACTTTTTTCAAATAAACTTTTTTATCCGATGCCTAGATTTTGTGTCATTTTGGAACTACTAAAATGTTTTATTTCATTAGTAGTTCCAAAATGACACAAAATCTAGGCATCTGATAAAAAAGTTTATTTGAAGAAAGTGTATTTTTTTGTTCTTCTTAATGGCGGTACAGGCTCGTTTTTTTAATATTGTATTTAATTACAGAGTAATTTCCACATATTAATATATTTTTCAAATTGGGCTCTGTACCGCCATTCTTTATTATATTACAAATACGTGTGCCAAATATCTCGAAAAAATATTCAAAATTGCAGCCGCAATCTTGGAACGCGTTTTGGCTACCTGTTGATCGCTACTGTATCACCTTAATGATATCTATAGATACATTATATCTCAAGATATAAACACAAATTAAAACACTAACGATATTTAATAACAAAATATAGCCTCCAGACCACGTATCCTATTATGTTTACAAACAATTCGTAAAATTGATCGTCTGGGTGACGTCACGATGACAATATTTCATTTGTCAATGTCAAAGTTACCATACAACCTATGGTATAGGGACCTTGGGCAATAACTCTCTATTATAATAAAAAAGAAAAAAGGAAGCCACACAACTCTTCCATAATATCACTGGATTGAATTTAATTTGGGTTTAAAAATACGCTGTGTCTAGGTACACGCTAACGTGTACGCAAATAAAAAAGTTAGGTACACGCGAAACGTCATTAAGTCAGTGATGTCACTATTTAGCGTGCACTGTTACTGATTTTTTGCATACACCCAACTTGAGCCGCGTGTATGATGCGGTAAGATACCGCGAGTACCAGAGAGTCAGAGTGTTAGACTTTGTTGAATTGTGTTTACACTTTAATATTGATTAGTAAAGAGATTTCTTATTTTTTATTTGTTTAGTGTTTGTTTTTAAATTAATTATGGAGGGTGGACAATTATTTAGATATTTTAATGAGTTTAACAACATTTTAAAACAGTATGAAAAAGATAAGAGACTATAAATTAATATATAGGTATTTTTTTAGTTGTAAGTAAAATAGTAGTACCGTCCAAAATTAAAATAAAAGAAAGACCTAAAACTTTCACATTAATAATTAACTTGTTCTCAAGCTATTTCCTTGTGGCATTTATTGTAATCAACCATTCTAAATGGGAAATAAGCCACAATTTAACTAACAAAATGGTTTTATTAACATTTTGACGGCCAAATCGGATGTCGTTTTCAAAATACAAAATATTAATAAATTAAACAAAAATGTTGTGGCTTAGTAAAAAATTTCTTCTAATAAGTTATTTAATCTAATTTTTTTATTTTGACAACGACATCCGATTTGGACGTCGAAACGTTAATAAAATAATTTTTTTAGTTAAATTGTGGCTTATTTTCCATTTAGAATAGTTGATTATAATAATTAACTTACGTATAAAAATTATATTAACAATATTTTGTACATAATGTGATGTCAACTAAATACATATTTATTTTGCTAACCTGAATATATACTTTTATACAGTCGGAAAAATGAAAGAGTACCCATGAACGAACATATAAAACAGGCTGTATTTTCCTGTCACCGTGTCACAAAGAAAATTGCCCAGCGCAAGTACATGTAATAATAATTATTACATGTACTTGCGCTGGCCAATTTTTTGTATGACACGGTGACAGGAAAATACAGCGTGTTTTATATGTTCGTTCATGGGTATTCTTTCATTTTTCCTACTGTATATACATTGATTTATTACAATTAAGTTTGAAACATCTGAATAGTTCTGCTTCCCTTCACTTAAAACAAATATTTTTCTATCAAACACTAAACATATCAAAATAGCGTGTACCAAAGTATACAGACACTGTGCACGCTAAATAATGACGTCATTGGCTTGATGAAGTTTAATTCGCGTGTACCTAACTTTTTTTATTTGCGTACACGTTAGCGTGTACCTAGACACAGCGTTAAAAATAATGTACAAATATTTTTGTAGAGGTATTTCAGTTTTACGTTTACATCCAACAAGTCTGTCTACAGTAAACTACAGAGAGAAAAAAATAATTTAATTATGTATTTTAATTTCTCTGGCAAACTACTCCTTGTTTTTAGAAATTTTAAACAAACAAGTATAAAAAAATAAAAAATATAAACAAGAAAATAGAAACCGTCACGCCATGCACGGCACGTCATACGTCAACTGCGTCATAAGTCATACCAAGTTGTCGGTCTGTTCCTTTTTAAAATCGTTAGCCAAGTCCACTGGAACAGTGCGACGCGCGACGGTAGAGACAAGTTAAATAGTTTAAAAAAAATACTTTACAAAAAATCTTATTCCAATTCATAATATAATAAAAAAGAAAAAAGGAAGCCACACAACTCTTCCATAATATCACTGGATTGAATTTAATTTTGGTTGACTAAACCAATTTATAACCACCTTTTGCTTTTGTAAAAGAAGAAAAGTAGGTTAAATTAGGTTATGTATAGATAAACATAAAATTAAAATAAAAATTAATATAAGTTTAAAATGGAACCTGATTGGTAAGTCCAATTATAACAAATAGAATACAAACCAACTATATTTTATTCTATTATTGCAGTGTCGGTTCTCCTCAATCATGTTCCCGAAAAGTACCAGAAAGTTGCAATATTACATCCAGATTTCAAGAAGCAGTTAAAGGCAAGTTTAAATTATATCATTTGTATTCTTTTTATTATGTTTATTTACCAACAACTCCTCAGGAATATAACACAGAATCTTCATTAATAATTTTATACTTTACAGAATCAATAAACAAGATAATCCCTTCTCCTTTATAAGCAGTTCTGCTTATTGCTTATTTATTGACAGGTTGATACCTCTATAGAAGGTTGTCACTCCATCTTTTGCGTGGTCAGCTGAAACTTCTTCTACCATTCAGTGACATATCTCTCGCGATTTTGACCACAACTGGCTCCTGCATTCTGCTTATGAGGTTATTCCATTCTTTTTTTCTATTTAGTGTCCATTCATTTATAAACTGTAAGTATGTTACATTGTCTTCTAATGTTTTCACTCCTCTTTCAATCTCTTAGTGTACATATTTCCTGTAATTCTTCTAAGTACTCTCATCCCTGCCGTTTCTAGTAGTCCCTGTGTTGTAGCTGTATCGGATCTTGTGTCTGATGCATATGATGTCATTATTGGTCTTACACTGGCTTTATAAATTCTTGACTTCATCTCAGTAGGTTCTGCCATATAGTGTTATTAAGAGTAGAGTCCTTTTCGTGAGCATTTTCAGTTTCACAGTTTTTCAATTTCTTTATAAAGCATTAAATTGTATGTGACAGATAAAAGGCACGTCTGTTATTACAGACATTTATAACATTTATTCTAGTTGTCGATAGATGGCGCTATAATCGAAAAAAAAATTATTTACGAATTATATAATATATCTACGAATATAATCTGTACAATTTATAAGACTATACAAATCAAAGAAAATACCATTTTATAAATGCAATAAACACAGTTCAGGAGCTTGGAAGAGTAAGGGCGAACCCGAAAAATGGTCATTTCAAAAACAGTATCATCTTGCTCACATACTTTTAAAGAATGCGTCTGTATATTATAACAGCATGTTTCGCCCTTCATACTCCTAAAATTTCGTAAGAAATAATATACCAATCCATTCACGTCAGAAACTGAACTGCATCATCATCTAGAAGAGTAAGGGCGAACCCACAGTCTTTCGTTGCGTTTCCATTCAAGGTTCGCCCCTTCTCCTCTGTTAACGTGCCAGTGTTTCTGTAAATCTGTAGCTTAGTAGCTTTAATTGGCGAGATACAGTGAAATACTGAAAACGAAGAAATCATAGACTATGAAAATCAAATTGAATTCAATTCAAGCTTTATTTGTGAATTTTATTAAAAACACTAGGGATATGTTTATTTCTATAGAATAAAAAGTATTAGACCTTTTTTTTATTTCATAAAAATCTTGCAAAATCCTCTTAGTTTTTAAGATCTACCTGAAGAATTTCCATACCGTAGGAAAAGATTAGGGTGTAATTTGCATAATAGTAGAGAAACTAAATTTACATAAAGTTTATTGTATATTGTAATTTTTATTAGTACTTGGCGATAAACTTTCCGCTTAAAAAGGTGCCTTTTATTATTCTGTTCAACGTTTCTGAGAAAAGATTGTAGTGGTGAGCCCATGTACTGATAGAACGGGACACCCACAAAATCCATATTTACAAAGTGAATATAAGGCATAAATAAGAAGCCATAAAATTAAAATAATAATTCCTAAGATTTACACGTTCGGGCCATTTTTTTTTCAGAAGACGATGATCAAAATACAGTAACGAAAAAACTAAATCGTTTTAGTTTTTGTAGAACTATAATACCACGGTATAAAATGCATGCGTTTTGGATGTGGTATTGGTATTAGTAGTACACTCTAGAAATTGTCGATTTTTTTCGTCCCACCAATTCAATTTGATGTGAATTCTTAGAAGAAGAACGTATTCAAAATTTAAAAATAGAATAGGCCCGGAAGCCTTGTCCGGGACGCCGGGACACGACTTCGTGATTCGGGCCATGTCCCGGATTTTTCGGACTAGTTGGTCACACTATACAGGGTGAGTCACCACTAACGCGACGGAAGATTACAGCGAAATGGTAAAAGATTTGAAAATAATTTAAATTGAATAGTTTGTAAGTTGATAAAAGCTACATTTTAAAATTATTTTGAAATATACAGGGTGTCCCAATAAATTACGGCGTATCAAAGTTATATTTTTTCTTATGGAACACCCTGTATTTTATTGAATTTTTTAATTGTCCGCAAAAAATAAGGTAAAGTTTCATAAGGCTTCCCTATACCTATGTACAGAGTGTTCTGAGTTAAGTTGACTTTTCTTAAAATGTAAAGTTTTAAAAGAAGGCTTATTCCCAAGTTATTTACGAAATTATAAAAACATATTAACTTACAAACTATTCAATTTAAATTTTTTTCAAATCTTTTACCATTTCGCTGTAATCTTCCGTCGCGTTAGTGGTGACTCACCCTGTATATAAATAATAAACGATCAAATTACCCAATCTGCACATCTGCGGATGCATCCACAGATGCCGTCCTCGGACGCGTCTGCCGATGTGTAGAGGAGCCATATAAGAGGTTAAAGTATCATTTTCTTTATATTTGGTTTGTTTCGCAGATTTAAAACTGGGAGAACTGCTTCATGATGATCTGTTTGGCCTTTTTGAAGCTATGTCTGCCATTGAAATGATGGATCCAAAAATGGATGCTGGCATGCTATGTAATAGAGGATCAAGAAAAATTATAACATTTGACCAAGCTGTACAAGTAAGTGGTATAAGCGTATAATTAGTTGCGAAATAAAATTTTGGAATTTTTGAAGTTATACTTCTTTAGGCGCGATTGAGGGTGATTATTTATTATTAATCTGCGCGCATGCGCACACCGACAGTATGGTAATAGTCGTTATACGGGCTCTGATTGGGTGTTGAAATGATCTATCAATAATAATTGTTCAATATGGAGGTAAACAAATGTATAATATATTTTATTGTTGTGAGGACAGAAACAAAAAAGTTTATAATTGTAGTGACTTTTTAAATAGTTTTTAAATGCAACAGGTACGTAGTAATTGTAAATGTTTCAGTATCGCAATAAAAAATTACATAACCTATTTGGAAAATGTAAAATAAACCTACCTAGTATGTATGTTAAATAAACCTACCTACCTAACCAACAAAATTTCTAAAAATATTCATCTAATATTGTTTTATTGCTTTGTTTTGTTGTAATATTTGAATTCCGTAGACATCAAACTAATGTGGTTAAATTCGGAAGTGTCAAGTTGTTCAGTTGCTCTATCTTCCAGTATAATGCATATGTCCCCGCAGCCGATATCCAAAGGTGCTGGAACTTGAACACAATGCACGTGGGTTCAATCCCCAATACAAACTTTTATTTTTTTTATACGTTTTATATGATTGTAAGTATATTATTATATAATTTTTTTTAAGAAAATACGCATTTAATTAAAATTTTTCCAACAATTATTGTTCAGAAATCATTTGTGGCATTATTCAATGTGTTTGTGTGTGTTTTATTCTGTTATAAGTGTAACTTCTTACGTGCGTACAAAGTACACACACATTCTTTTTTTGGAAGCGGATACAACATGCTTTAAACAAAAGGGGTTATTGCAAATACATATAGGCTATTGATTATATTCAAAATAAGATAGGTAAAAGGAACTACAACGTTAACGGGGTTTTATTATTTCATATGGTCAATGGACATCTATGTATGAAAAAACCGCAGAGTGCTACCATTTAAAGGGGTGCGTTTTTGAGAAATGGGTGAATTAGTCCCTGGGCACAGGTTACATTAGGGTGAGTTCTATGCACTTTTGGTACAGACATATCTACATAAAAATTGTTCCTGGTTAAATTTCCTATCTAAATATGACTTTTTAAGTCTACCGGACTTCATAGAAAAACCTGGCGAATTTGAGCGTCCCCGTAAGATTTGGACAGCCCTTAATCGAATTCGAACAAACTGTGGAAGATGCTCCGACTCCCTCTACAGATGGGGTAAACTTCCCTCGCCTTCTTGTGACTGTGGCGCTGCAAGACAGACGATCAGACACATTGTTCAGGACTGCCCACGCAGAGCATACACAGGCGACCCTATAGACTTTGTAATGGCAACCGAAGGGTCAATCGAATATATAAAATAACTGGACATCTGTTTGTGATGCATTGTATAATGCATAAATCTAAATAATATTCTGTGATGTACTTAAGCCATACGCTAAATAAAATAATGCGGATGATGTTGCCATAATAAGCCGCAACAAAACGATATTAAGCGAAAAAGCTATAGAGCTGAAACAGGAAGCTGCTACGTTTGGTCTATATGTTATAGTCAAAGCCCGAATTGCAGGCACTCCTAGGTTTGACTAGGCAATCCTCAGGTCTGACTGACGGTCTTAGTCAAAGCCCGAAATAAATTACAGTTTCGGCCTTTGACTAGTCAAATCTAGGAGAGACAACGTTGGTCAGGCAAAGGTCGAAATTTAATTTTATGAAATCGGGGTTTGACTAGTCAAACACCGATCAGCTATTAAAATGTAATTTGTTAGATTAGGTTTAATAAAACGTAATTTTTTAATTTGAATATTGTAACAAAAGAGAAATCTTGGCCGACCGCCGTATAACAGTAAACACCTCGAGAATGACGTCATCGAATAATCTAGGCCTCGGCGGAAAGGAGGAGGAACTTCTCGAACGTACGACTCGTAGGCGGAACACGCTGATAGCTAGAGATGGGCGTCGATTGTTCCAGAATAACAACTGCGTATAAATACGGGCCTATTTGTAAATAGTTTTTAGTCTTAAGCTAAAGTTTGTAAAGTAAACTTGTATAAATAAATAATAAAGTCGTAAATAAATACCCGAACGCTCGTTTTTGTTACAGTTGGTGTCGGTGTTCGGTAAAGTTAGTGCGATATAAATAAGTGAATTACAGAGAGACTTTAAAAGACTTTTGAACTTTATTCGTCGGGAATAACCGGAGTGCGTTAATTGTTCGGTATTCGGAAAGACTTTAAAAGACTTTTGGACTCTATTCGTCGGGAATAGTTAAAGTGAGTTGATTGTTCGGTATTCGGAAAGACTTTTAAAAGACATTTTGGAAAGTACGTGTGTGTCCACCAAAGATGTTGCTACAAGAACTTACAGTAAAACAGCTCCGTGAACAGCTAGAGGAACGGGATCTGGACAGCAGTGGGCTGAAGATAGTCCTACAAGCACGACTCGAGGATGTCCTCACGAAGAACGGAGAAGACCCAAAGACGTTCCACTTCCAGTCAGCAGAACAAGCAATCTTATCGAAATTAAAAACTGTTTCTGAAACGATCGATGATACTTCTAAGATAAATATTGAGAAATTCGAAACCATTTCTCAAAAGATCGACGAGACTTCTCAAGTAATTAAAGAAGTTTGTAGACAGAACGACGAGAAATTTGAAGAGGTTTCTAGAACATTCGATAAGATACAAAAAAGCGTAGACGACAGTAAAGAAATGTTAGAAGAGAAGATCAAACAACTAGAGACTATGGTAACCAATACGAAAGTCCTACCTTCAGTTAATGCAGTAGTTTTGGCCGTAGAAGAGAAGATCAAAGAATTAGAGAGCATGATAACCGATACAAAAGTGCAACCGTCAGTTCATGCAGTATGTTTAGATCCTGTAGTGAAAGATGAACTACCGAGAGACGAAATGTCGCATAATATGAGATTCAAATTACCACCATTTGATGGAAAGTCCTCTTGGTCCATATACCTTAGACAATTCGAAGCTATTGCGACCGCCAATCATTGGACCGAACAAGAAAAGGCTGTTTCATTGACTGCTGCTTTACGAGGTGATGCTGCAGATATCTTAAGGTCAATTCCGAAGGGTCAAGAAAAATGTTACCAGACCTTGTTCACTCATCTAGAAAAACGCTATGGAGATGCTCATCTACAACAAGTATACAAAGCACAACTGCGAAGTAGAAGTCAACGAACAAGTGAGAATCTGCAAGAATTTGAAGCAGATGTTGCTCGTGTGGTGCGGTTGGCTTATCCGGAGGCGCCAGACAGTATTTTAGAAGAAATTGCCGTAGATACCTTCATCAATGGGTTGAAAGAGAGTGAACTACAGAAAGCCTTACGACTAGCAAGACCGAAAGTTTTAGATGAAGCACTTGCTATTGCATTGGAGCACGAAACGGCTAGTCAAACTTCACGAAGCCATAGAGTAAGAACCATTGAAGAAAGTGACGAACACAACGATGAACCTCTGGAGGAAATGATACGGAGAGTAGTTCGTACCGAGATGCCAAAGAGACGCGAGCCTAGATGTTGGAATTGCGGCGACGTAGGCCACATTCGTCGTAATTGCAAGAACATCGTACGGCCGTCGGAAAACTAGAGCGGGTCGACACCAAGGGGCAACTGCCGACCTCGAGAACTAAAGCCCCCATAGTAACTGTCAACCTTACGTCCTCCGGTGCAATCCACAACCTATACATCGAAGGTCGTATCAATAATAGATGTAGATCGTTTTTGGTGGATACAGGTGCAACGAGAACTATCGCACGTCCAGACGTAGTACGAGGCCACCATAAGTTATCACCTGCAACAGTAAAGCTTAGAACGGCGACTGGTGAGCTAATTAATACATATGGCGAGGCTAATATGTCAATATCCATTGGCCAGACCACAGCTGAACATCAAGTATTAATTGCCGAGATCTCCGACGAGTTCATATTGGGGATGGACGTACTAAGAAAAGTGGGGGCAATATTGGATGTTCAAAATGGAGTTCTCAGGATCAATGGTGAAGAGTTGCCCTTTCACGACGACAAAGAAGATGTCATCCGCTTACTAACTACATGCGACGTAACCATACCCGGTAATAGTGAGAAAATTCTGATGACCATGCTTGATGGACACTCCCGAGAGGGAAGTTTAAGGATGGTCGAAGATGTGGATAATGTCGGGTTCCTAACGGCGAAAACTTTGGTAAAAGTTCGAGATGTCATCCCTGTAAGAGTTATGAATTTAAGGGAAACTGCTATCAAGTTAAGTAGAGGAGCTTTGATCGGACAGTGTGTCCCCGTGGCTTCAATTTGCTCTATGAATACCAATAAGAAATCATCGAAGTCAAAGTATCCAAAAGACCTTGTTGAGATGATCATTGAAAGATGCCAAGATCTTGATCATAAACGAACGGAAAAAGTGAGGTCTATGCTGATAGAGTATCAAGATGTTTTTGCTATTGATAAGAAGGATAAAGGCAAAACAAGCATAGTAACGCATAAAATAAATACTGGAGACGCTCAGCCAATCAGACAACGGCCTAGACGACTTCCATTTGCGAAAAGAGATGAAGCCGAAGAGATTATCAAGGATATGGACAAACAAGGGGTAATTGAACCATCGAACATGGACATCACCAGTAGTTCTGGTAAAGAAGAAAGATGGTTCAACACGTTTTTGTATCGACTACCGCCAGCTCAATGCGGTAACAAAAAAAGATAGTTATCCTTTGCCCAGAATAGATGATACATTGGATACTCTCTCCGGTTCTCGTTGGTTTTCCACACTCGATTTAAAAAGTGGATATTGGCAAGTAGACATGGAGCCAGCCGATCGGGAGAAAACCGCATTTTCGATAGGATCAGGGCTTTGGCAGTTTACGGCTATGCCGTTTGGTTTATGTAATGCCCCTGCCACATTTGAAAGATTAATGGAGGCAGTTTTAAGAGGTCTAACATGGAATACATGCCTGGTTTACTTAGATGATGTAATCGTGGTTGGAAGGTCCTTTGATGAACATGCCAAGAATCTAATAGAAGTCTTTCAACGATTGAGGGCAGCGAACTTGAAGTTAAGTCCGAAGAAATGTCACATGTTTCGACGAGAAGTTAAGTACCTAGGACATATTGTATCGAGTAATGGTGTAACAGCTGATCCTGAAAAGATTGAAGCAATTAAAGATTGGCCAGTACCAAAAGATAAACATGAAATTAGAAGTTTCCTTGGTTTATGTACATATTACCGACGATTTGTCAAATGATTTGCCAATATCTCCAAGCCCCTAACAAAGTTGACGGAGGAGGGCAAAGAATATACATGGAGTGAAGAGTGCCAAAAATCTTTCGAACAACTACAAATGGCTCTGATCAGTGCACCGATATTAAGCTACCCGGGACAGGCAGGAAAATTTGTTTTGGATACCGATGCTAGCAACAGTGCTATAGGAGCTGTTCTCTCCCAAATCCAGGATGGACAGGAAAAAGTCATCGCTTATTTCAGCAAAGTCCTGTCGAAACCAGAAAGAAACTATTGCGTTACCAGAAGAGAACTGCTGGGTGTAGTGAAGGCTTGCGAACATTTCCATAAATACTTGTATGGCAGAAAGTTCCTTCTTCGCACCGATCACGCTGCTCTAAAATGGCTCATACAATTCCGTAATCCAGAGGGCCAGATGGCAAGATGGTTAGAACGATTACAAGAATATGATTACGATATAGAACACAGGGCCGGAAGAGTTCATTCAAATGCTGATGCCCTTTCGAGACGACCATGCAGTGCAAATTGTAATCACTGTGCCAAATTAGAGGAACGATTTTGCCCCTTGAGACGAACCACCGTAATTAATGAGCAGTGGCAGCCCCAACAGTTACAAGACGCCCAGGAGGATGATCCATGTATAAAAAGAGTATTGGATTGGATGCGGCAAGGTGAGAGACCTAGTTGGCAGAACATTAGTGCATATAGTCCAGAAGTCAAGGCCTACTGGAGCCAATGGAATTGCCTGGTACTAAAAGATGATCTTCTGTACAGAACCTTTGAGAACGATGATGGTACAGAATCGAAGCTTCAGTTGATTGTACCTAAAAGTAAAGTGTCAGAAGTATTGCGTTAGTTGCATGACGGTACATCAGGTGGACACTTTGGTATTACGAAGACTCTGCAAAAGGTTCGAGAACGGTTCTATTGGGTGAACTGTAAAGATGATGTAAGAAGATGGTGCCAGAAATGTGAACTGTGTGCATCCGGTAATGGTCCAGTTGGTAAAAAGAGAGCACCCATGAGACAGTATAATGTTGGCAGTCCTATGGAAAGAGTAGCAATCGACATTGCAGGTCCATTTCCAGAAACTGATGCAGGAAATAAATACATCCTGGTAGCCATGGATTATTTTACGAAATGGACCGAGGCCTATGCATTACCAAATCAAGAAGCTGCTACCGTTGCAGAGGTACTTGTTAAAGAATTCTTCAGCCGATTTGGTGTTCCCTTGGAGATCCACTCCGACCAAGGGCGAAACTTTGAGTCAGCTCTTTTCCAAAACGTTTGTAAATTGATTGGTGTCAATAAGACCAGAACAACACCCCTGCATCCTCAATCAGATGGGATGGTCGAGAGGATGAACCGAACGATGGGTAAACACTTGTCCAAAGTTGTATCTGAAAATCAGCGAGATTGGGACCAACACATTCATTTATTCCTGATGGCCTACCGCTCGGCCGTAAATGAAACTACAGGTCAAACACCAACCTGCCTGATGTTGGGTCGTGAAGTTCGTTTGCCCTGCGACCTAGAGTTTGGCTGCAGACCTTCCGAGGAACATGTTGCAGGCGAAGAATACGTCGACCGCCTGAAGTTACGAATGAACAACATTCATGAATTTGCCCGACAACACATCCAGATAGCCAGTGACAGAATGAAAGATCAATATGATTCTCGATGCAAGAATGAAAGCTTCGAAGTAGGTGATCTTGTCTGGCTTTATAATCCACAACGTCGTCGCGGCTTGTGTCCTAAACTGCAAAGACAATGGGAAGGTCCGTATGAAGTTAAGAAGAAAATAAATGACGTAATATACAGAATTAAGAAGTTGCCAAACGGTAAACCAAAAGTTATTCACATAAATCGTCTTGCACCATATGCTGGCTCAAATGAAACAGAAGAAGCCCGAGTCCTCCAACAGGAGATGAAAGACGCCGCACAGCCAAGTTTTAATCAATTTATGTCAAATTACGCAGCGAGAAAGAGTGCTAGATTCGGCGTGACCACAGAAGTTCAGCAAGATCTGTTTGGTGTTCCAGAAAACGTCTCTCTAGCCCACTGTGTTGCCCAAGACCTCGAGATGACTAAAGGAATCTCGTTCGTATTCAATAGAAAGTTCGGCCGCCTGGACGAGTTAAGACATCAGCACCCTAAAATTGGAAGAGTACTGCGATTGGAAGATGGTCCTCGATCTTTGCTGTATATGGTGACCAGGAAGTCTTACACGGACACGCCAAGCTACGAGAACATATGGCGTGCTCTAACTAATTTGAAGAAAACCGTGTGTAATTATGACATCAAAGATTTGGCTATACCAAAAATAGGCCATGCAGTAGAAAATCTGGATTGGAAGATTGTGAGAAGCATGCTTGAAGTGATCTTCAGAGAAACTGGCGTACGAATTACTGTGTGTTGCATGAACCCGAAGATGTCATACCCTTCAAAGACAGTAGACTGCTATTTCTTCTTGAAGGGTGTATGCAGAGCTGGAGAGTCGTGTAGATTCCGCCATCCTGGGCCTTCATCTAGAGTTGCTGATCGGGACGCTCAGATCTTAAGAGGGGAGCAGTGTAACAAAAGAGAAATCTTGGCCGACCGCCGTATTACAGTAAACACCTCGAGAATGACGTCATCGAATAATCTAGGCCTCGGCGGAAAGGAGGAGGAACTTCTCGAACGTACGACTCGTAGGCGGAACACGCTGATAGCTAGAGATGGGCGTCGATTGTTCCAGAATAACAACTGGGTATAAATACGGGCATATTTGTAAATAGTTTTTAGTCTTAAGCTAAAGTTTGTAAAGTAAACTTGTATAAATAAATAATAAAGTCGTAAATAAATACCCGAACGCTCGTTTTTGGTACAATATTTATTATTTTTATATTATCGTAATTAGAATAAAAAAAAAAATAGTGTTTATTCTCACATGTTGAGGCATTATGGAATTTGAGTTGCACAATACGTTACACTTTTTACACTTTTGAAGAGCATTTCTTATTGCAGTAGCATTTTATAAAGCCTTGTCTTCAAAATTTAGAATCTTTTGTACTAATTTCTCTTAGAGACAGCTTAACGTCTGGAACATCTTCGAAATTAAGAAAATTTTCTTTGCATTCTCTTATTTGATTTCTTGAAACAAGTTTGTTTATTGTTCCGTATTTCGTACCAACTCTATTATAAACCGTGAATTGTTTTATCTTGTGCGATAATCAAAATATTTCGAGCATCTCCTTTGGCTCTATCAAAGCTGGGGATGGGTATTGCTCAGTGACGACGCGTGACTTTTTCTAAAGTGTTACCAAAACCAGAAGTATTTTATAAATATTTTTATATATACAGTGTTCCCATACATCAAAGTTTGTCCGACTAGACACCGTGACTTTTCAGCTTGCTATTAATCAACTTTTTTTTGGTACGCGCGATCCAGGTCTATTATAAAAATAGATGAAATACAAAAATAAAATTAAAAAATTAAAAATTTAAGAAACTATATAAAGTATCTACAAACTAAAAACATATTTGTTGTTTTTAGGTAAAATATGTATTATATCACCTTTATACTTTATTAAAAAATCCAAATTGTATAATTAGTATACTAATCAGTACATTCATTTGTCATTTTTAGCCTAAAATATTAAATAATTTTTATTTTATTGATTATACACTACAATGTACTGTATAATCAATATTATTATATGTCATATAATAATGTTGTTGTTAATTAATATATTTCGACAAGTAATTAAAATCGATTAATATGATTTATATAGGATAAAAAGGTATAGATATGTTATCTGTATAGTAAGCAAGTACAGTTACAAGTTATAAACTAATAATTAATAATGCATATTATGCAATAATCGAATCCAAAGGGCCGGTACGGTTAACTAACCGGAGTTTAATCGAGAAAATACCGGCCCTAAGAATAACAGACTTCATAAATGGAATTATAATTGTTACCTATAATTGCATTTATTAAGTCTGATATTCTTACGGTCGGTATTTTCTGTCCCGATTAGCTAACCGGGACATAAAGTACCTACCGGCCCTTACCTAACCGTGTCACCAAATTAAAATTTGGTAACACGAATACTAATCCACAGCGGCTTAAGAGCCATCGTGCCCGCAAAATTTTCAGAGACGATCCAGTCCTCTGACCGATACAAAGATCCTGCCATCGTTGCCACTCACAGAAGTGGTAAATATCGGCGCGGCGCACGGTAAGTAAGGGCACAGTATAAAGAGGGAACCTCTATATACTGTGGTAAGGGCGTATTATAATAACGTGCCACCGATTTTACATAAACTCGCTGATATTTTCGTGCTTCTAGTTGGCTATTTTACTGAATTAGGTAGATACTATTAACAAATATTTCTATTTTTAAAAAATATAAATGGAATTATTTCGTAGTAGTCATAAAATATTTATTTGCAAATTTTAACTGTTACCAATGGTAACAATGGTTACATGGACGCTTCGCCAGTGGTATTGTTACAGTTTTTCCGATCGAAATTGGAGGAACATTTTTTTTCGCTTAATTGTTTTTTAGCATTAGCCTGGGCATGAAGACCTTCAATCGCCTTTCCTATATTTATTTTAATCTTTTCTGTCTGTGTAACAATGGGTGCGTTCGGACGACCATAGCGGCTGACTGTGAGCAGAAATCGGCTGAGTGGTTGTGGTTGTATCCAATCCAGCCGTGATAGGGAAAGCTTAGTAAATCTCTCAGCGGCTGACTTCCAGCGGTGACGTCTGACAGCTACAGCTGGCTCAGCTGTCCAGCTGCTGTGGTCGTCCGAACGCACCCATTATCTATCCCCAGCTTTGATATAGCCAAAGGAGATGCTCGAAATATTTTGGGTATCATAAAAGCTAAAACAATTGACGGTTTATATAGAGTTGGTACGAAATACGGAACAATAAACATTATTTTTTCAAGAAATCTAATAGAATGCAAAGAGAATTTTCTTAATTTCGAAGATGTTCCAGACGTTAAGCTGTCTCTAAGAGAAATTAGTACAAAAGATTCTAAATTTGGAGGACAAGGCTTTATAAAATGCTACTGCAATAAGAAATGCTCTTCAAAATTATGTAAGTGTAAAAAAGGTCTAAGGTATTATGAAACTCTAAATGCCATAATGCCTCAACATGTGAGAATAAACACTATTTTTTTATTTTAATCACGACAATATAAAAATAATAAACATTCAAATTAAAAAAT
Organism: Diabrotica virgifera virgifera; assembly: GCF_917563875.1. Taxonomy (NCBI): domain Eukaryota; kingdom Metazoa; phylum Arthropoda; class Insecta; order Coleoptera; family Chrysomelidae; genus Diabrotica; species Diabrotica virgifera. The sequence continues at coordinate 157,688,408 of NC_065451.1, read as the reverse complement.
GACGTTTTATTAAACCTAATCTAACAAATTACGACATTTTAATAGCTGATCGGGGTTTGACCAGTCAAACCCCGATTTCATAAAATTAAATTTCGACCTTTGCCTGACCAACTTAGTCTCTCCTAGGTTTGACTAGTCAAAGGCCGAAACTGTAACTTTATTTCGGGCTTTGACTAAACCGTCAGTCAGACCTGAGGATTGACTAGTCAAATCTAGGAGTGCCTGAAATTCGGGCTTTGACTATAACATATATATAAATGAAAGCAGAACAAAATATATTATGGAGTGCACAAAGTCCAATCAACATGAGAATCTGAAGGTAGACAACCATACCTACGAATATGCCTCCACTTTTCCCTACCTAGGCTCAATAATAAATGACAACAACAACATCAGTCAAGAAATTCAAGCACGGATTCTAAGCGGTAATAAGTGCTTTTATGCATACAAAGACTTAATGAAGAGTAAATTACTGAACCGTGAGTCTAAGCTTAGAATCTACAAAACAGTAATTATACCAGTGGTCACAGATGGATGTGAAACGTGGACCCACTCAACCAATGATGAAAATCAACTGAAAATATTTGAGCGCAAAATACTAAGGAAGATATTTGGACCAACACATTGCAGCGATGGTTCGTGTAGAATTAAAATGAACCATGAGCTGGATGAACTAATGCAGAGCGCAGATATTGTTAGATTTGTAAAGTCACAAAGACTAAACTGGCAAGGTCACCTAGAAAGAATGCCAGATAGTCGAGCTGTAAAAGTAATGTCATGATGGAAGCCCCAAGGAAACAGAACAAGAGGAAGGCCCCGTAAAAGATGGATAGACAACGTAGAGAGGGATCTTAAAACCATGAACATCAGGCAGTGGCGAAGGAAAGTATCCGACAGGGCAGAATGGAAAAACATTGTTAAGCAGGCCAAGACTCACAAAGGGTTGTAGCGCCATTAGAAGAAGAAGAAGACATGTTTGCAATAGTAATTAATAGTAGGTATAGATAGACACTTTTTTATTTAGTATTAAGTAAATTAGAATATTATGTATGTAGAATTGTAAATAGTTTATCTTAAATTTTAAGTCTCCTGTATATAATTTGTCTGAATTATTATTAAGAGCACAAAATAAGAGTCTCACGCATAAGAACATATAGGCCACGTGTGCGAATCAGATTGGGGATTTGGAATCGGAGTTAAGACAGAAGATAAAACAGTAGCCGCCTTGACTAATTTTAATGGTTTTCGTTTATTGGAAAAGGTCACAAGAATCTACAGGTCGAGCAAGTCTCGTAAATTTCACGATTGCGAGCCACGCTTCACGCAACCGTGTTTGCGTACTTGTGTTTCGAGTTGCGTGGTCGTGCGGAGTTATATTTACCAATTCGCGCAATCGTACTTGAGACGCTGTGTCAGGTGAGGTGTTTGAAAATTTGTGTAACTTGATTCTGTGGTTAAACTTTTGTTTTATTTTTTTTTCGCAGAAAATTTTTAGATGAAGTAATTGTATGATGAAGATAACACAGAAAATACAAGAGGGCAGCATACTTTGCAAAACAACTGTTACAATTTGAAATCAACAAGTTGTTGTCTTGCAGGTAAAAAAAGTGACTTTTTAAAAAAATTATATCTTGGAAACTAAAAATTATTTTTATTTATAATTGAAACATGTAAAAGTCTAGTACTCTCAAAAAAATTTCAGCCAAAAATATTCATTTTTGTAGAGTTGACTGCAATTTTTCGACAACAGCCCTTTTTTGTGGTGAGCAGCATAACAAGTCCAGTCTCATCTGAAATCAAAGTTTCTTGTAGTTTATACCTCTGGCTAGTGAATGAACAAATGATTTTTTATTAGATGAGGTCATTTTTGTTTTATAAAAAAAAACTACTTTAAAAATGAGAAAAATTGGGGTCAAAAATGTGTTTAAACTTATGTAAAATCTTCAAATTTCATTTTGTTAATTCCTTCGTTCATATTCTAGCCAGAGGTATAAACTACAAGAAACTTTTTGATTTCAGATGAGACTGGACTTAGTTATGCTGCCAACGCAAAAAAAAAACTTAAACTCTACAAAAATGAATATTTTTGGCTGAAACTTTTTTTGAGACTACCTTACGTACTATACTTTTACATGTTCCAATTATAAATAAAAATAAATTTTAGTTTTCGAGATATATTTTTTTTAAAAAGTCACTTTTTTTACCCACAAGACCTATGTAACCCCTTAAAAAAATGTTTCAAAGAATATGTTTGATGGCCAAGATGCATACATATATTTAGAAGGAAAGTTCCTGATTTCTGTAGTATAATACATAATACCAAAGAGGAAGTAGCCCTAAGCGCCGGACTCCACTTGCGATTTGTAGTTGTGAAGATTGAACACATTCTTTCAAATAGAAGTCAATCCATGATTATTTAGTCACAAATGGATTGACTTGTATTTGAAACAATGTGTTCAATCTTCCTGATTACAAATCGCAAGTGGAGTGCGGCGGTAATAACACCAAAATATTCCATATAGGTCCATAGAAGGTACACAGACATTGAAAAATTCCTGGAATATCCCCGAAAACATGTTCCCTGAACATCCCAGGAAAATCCTGTGTCAGCATTTTAAACATTACCTGAATGTCTTATTGGAAGATTCCATGAATGTCCACGAATGTTCTCTGGACATTCAAAATATATTTTGTAGACATTCCCTGGATATACCAGAAATACAGTGATGAGCGCTCTAATAACCGGCAAAATAGCACAAAAGATGTATTAAGTAGTGAGATAAAAAGACATGAAACTAGTCGAGCTGGGAAATTTAGCGATATTAACTTATACATTTAGATTGTATTGATTGTGTACCACCTTCAGACATATCAGACGAGTTTGGAAACTACCACTGTCACAGTGACAGTTTTAGTTGACATACTCCTCCGATATGTGTAAAGGTGGGATCAATATAACGTAAATTTAAAGGTTAATTTCGCTAAATTTCCCAGCTCGACTAGTTTCATTTCTTTTTATCTCACAACTAAATATGTTGCCCATATTTTGCCGGTTATTAGGGCACTCATCACTGTACATCCTTGCTGATGTGACAATACCTCCTATCTGTTTTTTCATGAGTTTTGTATGAGAGATGGAAAAACATGTTTTAAGGTCACCTCCTGTGTTCATATGTAAGTTTTGACTTGTTTTGTAGTTCATAGATAGTTTAATTTACTACAAAACAAATATCATATGAAAACAGGAGGTGACCCTAAGACAAGTTTTTAGTCTCTCTTACAAAACTCATGAAAAAAACAGATAGGATGTATTATTACATCACTGACGATATGTGGCCATACCAAATAATACATCCTTGATAAATATAAACATTTTTATTGAACAAAATCTTTTCATACATTTTTTAATGCAATTTACTGATATTCCTAAATATTTCAAAAAAATGTGTCACATTTGCTTTGTAAACCTTTCTTTTGCCTTTCGTAGCCACATATTCCGTTTCCTTCCTGGTTTTTTGTAGACCACTTCTCTCAGCTGATTCTAAAAAAAAATAAAATAAATGGTAATTTTTCTATCCTTTACAATTAACAATCAGAAGAAATATTATTTACAGATAATGATATGCATAATAATAATAGGTTTGTTTTAGCATCAGTTTCAAACAGTTTGAAATCATCAGCGAATAGTGGACCAGCGCGAGTAGAGGGGATCGCACTGGTGACTGTATTATGTTCTTTTACCGACCAACTGTTTGCTGACGGTTTTTGACTAGTTTGACTGTTTGCTAGAATAAACCTAATAATAATGAATATTTTGTATTTTGACAATGACATCTGATGTGGAAGTCAAAACATTAATAAAATTATTTTTTCAAGTTAACTTTCACATGCGCGTCTTAAAATTGTACTTTTAATACTTATATCATAAATAACTATTAAAACTATCTTAAGAGGTAACAGTATCGATCAACAGGTAGCGTAAAGGTGTTCCAAGATTGCGGCTGTAATTTTGAATATTTTTTCGAGATATTTGGCACACATATTCTTAATATAATAAAGAATGGTGGTACAGAGCCCAATTTGAAAAATATATTAATATGTGGAAATTACTTTGTAATTAAATACAATATAAAAAAACGAGCTTGTACCGCCATTAAGAAGAACAAAAAAATACACTTTCTTCAAATACAACTTTTTTATCCGATTTTGTGTTATTTTGGAACTACTAAAATTTTTTATTTCATTAGTAGTTCCAAAATTACACAAAATCTAGGCATCGGATAAAAAAGTTTATTTGAAGAAAGTGTATTTTTTTGTTCTTCTTAATGGCGGTACAGGCTCTTTTTTAAATATTGTATAATTACAGAGTAATTTCCACATATTAATATATTTTTCAAATTGGGCTCTGTACCGCCATTCTTTATTATTTTACGAATACGTGTGCCAAATACCTCGAAAAAATATTCAAAATTACAGTGGTAATCTTGGAACACGTTTTGGCTACCTGTTGATCGCTACTGTATTAACTTAAAACATTGTAATTTGCTAAACCAGTATATTTTACTCTACTACTACTCTACTAGCTACCTCATTTTCCACTGTTTGTAAAGACTTGTTTACATGGGTAGAGTTTTGAGGAGAGTAGAGTAGCGGTAGTACTCTACCAAAAATGGCTTGATACCATTCACATGAGGAGAGTCCAAGTATAGTACTGATGCTAGTATAGTGAAACCGATTTTTGTATTTTTAAACACTCTTGATTATAAGTGCACCTTAAATTCTTAATTTTTTGCTTAAGCTCGTTTACTCCAAAGCCTCCTTTGCCATTCTTTCGACGATTTCATCCTCCGCAGCTTGCTGCAAACTTTTATTTCTGTAGTATACACTACCTAAATTCCATAAACACTGGTATTCGCCGTATTATAGCTCTACAAGTTTTAAAGTTTCATCTTCGGTGAACTTCATTTTCACTATTTACACAAAACACAATTCCAGCCAGAATGACAGCGCCCCCATGTACTCTCCTACCTACTCTATTCTGCCATAATTGAGCGTGTTCCATGGGTAGAGTGTGCAGCCGAGTAGACATTTTGGCAGTAGTGGTGGTCATTAGAGTAGTTACTTTGCCATAGGTTGCTAGTCACTCTACTTTAACTCCAACTATACACTCTACCAGCTATTCTACTGTGCTGAGCATTTTTACAGGTAGAGTTACTCTACTCTATCAAGTACTTGCATCATTACTCTACCCGTGTAAACAAGTCTTAAATCTACTGAATGAAAATCTACTTAATCTTAATCTCCTCTTAATGAAAAATGTCTAAAATCATTTACCCACCTAGTATTATTGTAGAATTTAAGACAGTCCAGTGCCTTATCAATAATTTCAATATGAATATTTTTTCCTTTAATTCTCCTTTGATAGCACTCCATTTTAGATTTTGGGGAACTTATTTCATTGGGTTTATAGCCCATATTTATTGAAGGAACCCAATCTGGAGATTGTTATTATCGATTAAGTCGGCTGGTTTTCCTATTTTCCTATAAGATTAAAATGTTAACATCTTCAAAAATCGTTACTGTTGTAATTGTAACTTACCAGATATAAAATGATTACAGCAGACAGGACAGGAAAATTTTCATTTCGCTAGTAAAACCTGTACATTGTATTGCATTTAACCATTGTTGTCTCTCAGATACCTTATTTAGTTCAGTTTAAAAGTGAACTTTATCTTGACTTTATCACAATTACTTTGCATTTCACACTTCAAAACACAACACCAATGAAGCATATTATCTTTCTAAATTAATACTTCCAGAGAAAATGTTAAATTAATCTTTGTACAACACAAAATTACAAAGAAATACAACTAAAATTATCTAAAACTCATGAAGAACAGATAGAATAAGATTTATCTTTTACACCCAGTAGCCATATTGAGAATAGTATATTATTATCAGTAGAAACGATTACATTTAAATTTGGTAAATATAACTCCGCACGACCACGCAACTCGAAACACAAGTACGCAAACACGGTTGCGTGAAGTGTGGCTCGCAATCGTGAAATTTACGAGACTTGCTCGACCTGTAGATTCTTGTGAAAAGGTCGGTACATACTTTGAACCAATTTTAATAGGTTGGTTCTCAGGGGAAAACAGATTAAACCATGAGAAGAGGGAGATTAGATGTAAGAGATTTTTATTTGGCGTGGGGGTTCGATAGTTAGTCGATTTTGAGATTTGAATGAAAGAGGTTGTATTTGGCGATAATCAAAAGGACGCGAAGTTTAAGACGTAGGTACTTATATATTGACAAGCCGGTCATACATATATTAAGTAGATAAACGCGATTATTTCAAAGACATTTTCTTTTGTGAGAACTAGTAAATTTTTAATCGCAATTACACAATCATTTTACATTTCGTCAAATTATCAGTAATTTATAATTTACTTGTCTATTTTATTAATTAAAACTGTTAAATACCATACGGACTTTTATTGCGAGTGTCTTTAACGAATCCTACTTACATATATTTTAGTAATTTGTATTAGCTTTAATAGTATTTTGTATTAGTATTAATTATTAAAATAGAATAGAATAGAATAGAATAGAAATATGCTTTATTGTCCTGAAAAATTTAACAATTTTATAGACAAAGCTTTCAAGAATCATAAATAAAAACAATAACAAATACAATTTACTAAAATTATATAAATCGTCAATATAAATAAAATATAATGAAGTGAATCAAAAAACAGTAACAATCTATTGCAAAATTTAAAAAAATTGCAAATTGCATAATCTACGTTAAGAAATTTAATAAGTTAAGTTAAGCTGCTGCATATGACACTCAAATATAGATTAAGATTCTACTTATAAATAAGAATACTGTACTTTCTTAGTTATTGGTTAAGAAACTCTGCTATTGAATAATATGGTCTTTCAGATAAATAAGCTTTTGTCATTTTACGGAACTTGGGGAAACATGTTGCAGATTTAGGTTATAGAGGGAGATGGTTGTATAGTTTTTTTGCAGAATATAATATATATTTCTTTACTAACTCACTGGACGGGATCGGTAAATAGATGTCAAAGGTAGAATTTCTGGTGGAATAGTCATGTCTAGGTCTTGCTGGAAAGACATGTCATGTATCTATCAACATGTATATCAACAGGTGCCGCCCAAAATCCCGACAGCCAAAATCCCGACAGCCAAAATCCCGACGGCCAAAACACCGACACGCCAGAATCTCGACAGGCCAAAATCCCGACATGCAACAATCCTCGCATAAGTAAAGATTACAACTTTTGTTTAATACTTTTAATACAAAATATTTTTGTTTAGTAACAAAAAATAAAAAACAGATGGCAATAAACAAAAAACAAGAAATAAATGTAAGTATATGTTAAAAAGAAACTTATCAAACCTGTCGGGATTCTGGCCTGTCGGGATTTTGGCCTGTCGGGATTCTGGCGTGTCGGGATTTTGGCTGTCGGGATTGTGGCTGCCGGGATTTTGGCTGTCGGGATTTTGGGGTAGACCCATATCAACATATATCAGACTATCAACATGTATCTGGCTAAATAGATAATTGCTAAAGCCACAAAATAAAAAAAATATTATGAATGAACGTTTATTATTATTAATGTTTACTTCCTCACCATTATAGTATGATACAATTGATTTAAAAGATTGCATAACCCAGACATCCAAAGTGAAAGTCATCCTCCAACACCAGATTGTTCTATATGGTCCACATAATGTTCAGAAAAAGTCACACCATTTTGAGCGTCGGGTTTGGGGGGAGAGAGGGGAGAAATCGGTAAATTCGTAGTTTTTTACGTTTTTCGTCAATATTTCTAAAACTATGCGGTTTCGCATGAACAACCTTCTATACAAAAATGTTCTACCTACATTAAATTTGAAATAAAAAATGCCCTATGCATAATCCTTCTAAAATGAACGGTTCCAAAGTTACGGAGGTAATAGTATATATAGTATAATTTGCCTAACCCAAACATCCAAAGTAAAAGTTTTTCTCCAACACCAAATTGTTCTATATGGTCGACATATTGTTCAGTAAAAAGTTACACCATTTTGAGCGTCCGGTTTGGGGGGGGGGGGGGGGGAGATGGCGGAGAAGTCGGTAAATTAGTAGTTTTTTTGTTTTTCGTCAATATTTCTAAAACTGTGCTTTAGCGTAAACAGTGTTCTATACAAAAATGTTCTACATAAAATTTAAAACAAAAAAGATTGTTTACATAATTGTTACAAAATCAACGGTTACAGAGTTACGGAGGGTGAAAAGTGGAGGTTTTCGATACTTTTTATATTTTTTGGGCAATTGATGATGATTTTGGGTGGTGAGGTTGACGTTTCTTCAAGGGCTTATCACTAACATACCATGGGCCACTGGAATAGCAAATTTTATGTACAAAACACAATCCTGTTAAAGAAAATTTGTTTTATCAGTATTGCCGTTTTAATATTATAAATTGCCGAAAAAATATAAAAAGTGTCGAATATCTCCACTCTTCACCCTCCGTAAATCTGAAACTGATTTTATAACAATTATGTATGGACCTTTTTTGTTTTAAAATTTATGTAGAACAATTTTGTATAGAACATTGTTTAGGCTAAAGTATAGTTTTAGAAATACTGACGAGAAACGTAAAAGAACTACTAATTTTTCGACTTCTCCCCCATCTCCCCCCCAAACCGGACGCTCAAAGTGGTGTAACTTTTTACTGAACAACATGTGGACCATATAGAACAATTTGGTGTTGGAGGAAAACTTTTACTTTGGATGTTTGGGTTAGGCCTTTTTTTGGACCAGTATACTATACTACCTCCGTAACTTTGGAACCGTTCATTTTAGAAGGATTATGCATAGGGCATTTTTTATTTCAAATTTAATGTAGAGCATTTTTGTATAGAATGTTGTTCATGCTAAACCGCATAGTTTACCGAAAAACTACGAATTTACCGATTTCTCCCCCCTCTCCCCCACAAACCCGACGCTCAAAATGGTGTGACTTTTTCTGAACATTATGTGGACCATATAGAACAATTTTGTGTTGGAGGATAACTTTCACTTTGGATGTCTTGGTTTGGGTCTAGTTATACCATACTAATATACACTGACAAGATTTAAAAGAAAAACATACAAAATGCAAATGTTCGGAATTTTTTAACCAGGAGTGTATAACACAGGATTACTTACTACCATTATTTTTTAGGACAAGATTCTAAAATTAGATGGATTTAGCAATGCAGAATTAATTGGGATAATAGATAGTACCTTTGCTTGTCTAGTTTCTTGGCTAGAAGGGCATTCACTAGCACAAACGGTATTTATTAATCTATATCTACATAAGCCTTACATAATAGAAGACAGAGTTCTAAGAGTATTTTGTTTAGCCATTTACAAACTACTGGATGAGATCAAAGAACTTGTTCATAAGTAAGTTTATATTATATTGATAATATTATTTAACAATTTTTATAAAATAGAACTATGAAAAAATTATACAGGAGTGGACAGTGTTCCCAACCCTAGAGAGTAAGATTATTGTGCTAGGGTCATAAAATAAACCAGGACACTCGCGTCTACAAGCGGTCAAAACAAAATTATGAGTTTCTTTCGGCTGAGTCGGACTAGTTCATAGTCATCATCATCATCATCATCATCATCCTCCTCCTCCTCCTCCTCCTCCTCCTCCTCCTCCAGCCCTTTGCGTCCTCTGCTGGACATAGGCCTCCCTCATTTTTGCCCATTTGTGCTCTATTTTGAGCACTTTGCATCCAATTTCTAAACATTTTCTTGAGATCGTCAGTCCAACGAGTAGGTGGTCTTCCTCTACTTCTTTTGTCTAATCTCGGCCTCCACTCAAGTAATCTCTTCGTCCATCTCCCGTCACTGATTCGGGCGACGTGTCCGGCCCAGTTCCATTTCAGGGTGGCAATTCGGGAAATTACATCGGTAACTCCTGTTCTTCGTCTTAAGTCTTCATTTCTAACTCGGTCACGAAGCGTTATACTCAGCATTGACCTTTCCATTTTCCTCTGGGCTATTTGCAGCATTTTAGAAGTTGTAGCTGTCAATGTCAAAGTTTCGGCACCATAAGTCATCACAGGTAACACACATTGGTCAAATGTTTTACGTTTTAAAGAAATTGGTATATCGCTTTTAAAGATGTTTTTGAGTTTTCCATAGGCTGCCCATGCTAGGTTTATTCGTATTCGTAGTTCGCATGTTTGGTTGTCTCTTGTGATCTTTATTTCATGTCCAAGGTATATGTATTTTTCCACTAGCTCTACTTCATTGTCTCCAATATTGATATTTCCGCTAGGTACTAGGTTTGTCATGAATTTTGTTTTGGAGATGTTTATTTTAAGACCTACACTGGCACACACTACACTAACTGAAGTTCATGTACATACATTGTACATATCTCCTTAAGGTTGTCAGAGAATAAAACTATGTCGTCTGCGAATTTCAAATTTGTTAATCTTCTACCGTCAATATTCAGTCCTCGCTCTTTCCAGTTAAGTTTTTTACAAGCATATTCTAGTACTGCGGTAAACAGTTTAGGCGATAAGGTATCGCCCTGTCGGACTCCTCTGCCGATTGGGATATGGTCCGTGTTTAGTGTAGTTCGTAGTAAAATGCGTAAAGTATAGTTCGTAGTGTACTTCGTAGTAAAATTTCTTAAACATCAAAATCATATAGGCCTGGATCCCGCGTACCAAAAAAAGTTTATTGATAGCAAGCTGAACATTTGTTAATAGCCTAACGGAGTCTAATCGGACAAACTTTGATGAACGGGAACACTGGAACAGGGGAAGTTTTAACTGTGGAACAGGTTACAAGTTTCGAACGTCAGACTACCAAAATGTCCCATGTATTTTGACGGACAGAATTTCCAGTTGATTTGTTATCAACAAACTCTCAATACTGATGGAATGGCCCCGTCCCATTCAAACAGTGAAGCGAGATTGCGGCCAACATACAAGAGAGAGGTCCTAGAGAGAGAGAGAGAGAGAGAGAATTTGTCATGGAAAATTTGCATTTTAATTGCATTTTAATAAATTGGTAGTCAAATGTAGAGAACAGTAAACCAAAATTATACTACTTATCAACAGAGGGCCCTGGGAATCATGCATAGGTCCTATGGTCTTTGATTATATAAGAGTATAATATTACTCTGGGCTAATTAGCAAAATGCATGGAAAAGTTATTTACCAACAATTTTATTGCTGGAATCGAATTATAAGATCCTATATATTAATAATATAGACATGCAAAGTCCGCAGATAGTGTGCTACTTTTTTTATAAACAAAATGGCGCCGACAAATCGGGTTTTTACAATTATTGCTCTATAACTCCGAAGATTTTAACTTTATAACAAAAACACCCAACTAAAAATTCACCGCAATTAAATTCTGCATAGAGGTATGTTTTTCTCGATTTGCTCCGATGAAAATTTTCCTCGGAAAATGTGGGTTTTCGTAACAAAATCTCTAATTTTCAAATAAAGTTTAGGTAAGTAATTATTTATAAATAATTAGATAACTTTACATATCGTCGCCTTAGTACTATAACTTGATAACTCCAAAATTGACGTTTTTGAGATAACTAGTTAACAAGATGTATTTTATTTGCCTCCATATTGTGTAAAAACTTGATAGCTCACTTCAAACGGGTTAAGTATTTATTTATGATTGACGAAAGTTGATAAAACCAAAATTCCACTAATATTCAGTGCTAAAACTTGACAAGATAAGTTATCAAGCTATTATTTAATCGAAATAATGGTGAATACGACATACACTGAATGCTATAGCTAGATAACTCGAGTTATCTAGTTTTAGCACGTGTTTCTCTGAAACCATTGAACTTACCACATAATTGCTATCTGTTTATTCGGTTCATTTTAATGCAAGAATTCGAGAATTGTTAGCAGATCTGGCAACCCTCATAACAGAGAGCTAATTTTCAACAAAATAATCTTTAAAATATCAGTTGTGTTAAAAAGTTCACTTATATGCGACTTAGCACAACATGCGACATTACCAAATGTTAACATTATGGTAGTGCTAAAAGTTGATAACTTTAATTTTTCATGTTTTTTTCCATATTGGAAAACAAATTTACACCATATTCCTAAATAGATCAGTTGCCAAAAAGTTAAGGAACAGTATTTTAGAGCCGCAGAGTGAATTCCGTATTTACCAACATCATGGTAGCAGCACAAATATCTTTAAAATCTTTAAACTCGTTTATCTCAAAACTACTAATTTCGAGTTATCAAGTTATAGTATTAAGGCGACGATATATAACTTTACTTTACTTTAGTGACATAAAATCTTTCTTGCTATAGATTGTAATTCCAGAAGCCAGTGAAAATTAAACGAATATTTTAGCAACAATTCAATTATTAATTAAGAATTTACGATCGCAATAATAACCAAAATAATCATGATACATTGATCAAACTTATAACGATTATAAAGATGAGATGCTTATTTAATATTTTATTGACAAATTATAAATTTTTCGTTTTTTGTATAATCTATAAATTTTGAAAAAAAAATAGTTATAATACTCTGGTCTAATTAGCAAAGTACAAGGAAAGGTTATTTACCAGCAATTTTATAAGAACCTGGAATTGCTGGAATCGAATACTATGATCCTATATATTAATAATATAGGTATGCCAAGTCCGCAGATAGTGTGCTACTTTTTTTATTAACAAAATGACGCCCCCAAATCGTGTTTTTTTTTTAATTATTGCTCTATAATACTATAACTCCGAAGATTGTAACTTTACACCAAAAATACTCAAATAAAAATTCACCGCAATTTAATTCTACATAGAGGCATGTCTTTTCCGACTTGCTCGGACGAAAATTTTCCTGGGAAAATGTGGGTTTTCCCAAAAAAATCTCGAATTTTCAAATTAATTTTTTGGGCAAGTAATTATCAATAATTAAATGCCTTGGTGAAATAAAAGCTTTCTTGGTATATATTATAATTGCAGAAGCCGATAAAAATTAAACAAATATTTTAGCAACAATTCAATTGTTAATTAACAATTTACAGTCGCAATAACAACCAAAATAATCATGAGACGTTAATCAAACTTAGAAAGATTGTAAAGATGAGATGCCGATTTAATATGTTGTCGACAAAATATAAATTTTTCTTTTTTTGCATAACCTTTAAATGTTAAAAAAATAGTTATAAACAAATTAACATTTCTCAGAAATTCTTCATTATATTCTAATTTTCTTCTTCTTTGAGTGCCTATCCTATCGGAGATTGGATATCATTATGGCGATTCTAATTTTATTTACTGCTGTTTTGAACAATTCGTTAGTGGTACAGCCAAACCACTCTCTCAAATTTCTCATCCAGGACATTCTTCTACGGCCTGGATTTCTTCGTCTTTGGATTTTTCCTTGCATTATATTTAAAAAATTCTAATTTTAAAAAATACCTAAAATGCGTATTCCAAAGGTCTTGAAAATGAATGCTTTAAAACTTTTTTGCAAAACCATTTGCAAAAAAGTTATGAAACAGCAAAGTAAATATACGATTGCTCCGTTGTTTATAATTTGTTTAATTGTTTCAAAGCTTAAAAGTGAGTCTGTGGTACCATCTAATTACTCACAAAAAATATCAAATATTAGTTCAATGGTTATATTTTAATCAAAGATTAAAAATATTTTTTTTTGTAATTTTTAGCGCGAAAGTAGGCTTGATACAGAGCCGGAGCTAAAATGTTCACTCGAAGCGACTGTAACGCTGCATACATAATAATATAATTTTATTTATTAACTCTACGTCGCGCGGCGGTCGTCGCTTCGAGTGAAAATTTTAGCTACAGTACTGTATTAGTCTACTTTCGCGCGTGTAAATTACAAAAAAATATATTTATAATCTTTAATTAAAATATAACCATTAAACTAATAATCGATATTTTTGTAAATAATTAGCTTGTACTTTAAACTAACTTTTACGCTTTGAAAGAATTAAAAAAAAATTATAAACAACGTAGTCATCGTATGTTAACTTTGCTGTTTCATAACTTTTTTGCAAATGGTTGCAAAAAAGTTATAAAGCATTCATTTTCAAGATCTTTGAAATACGCATTTTAACTATTTTTTAAAATTAGAATATAATTAAAACTTTCTGAGAAACGTTAATTTGTTTATAACTATTTTTTAAACATTTAAAGATTATACAAAAAAATAAAAAAAAAATAATATTTTGTCGACAAAATATTAAATAGGCATCTCATCTTTATAAGATTTCAAAGTTTGATCAGTGTATCATAATTATTTTGGTTATTATTGCGACCGTAAATTATTAATTAAGAATTGAATTGTTGCTAAAATATTCGTTCAATTTTCACCAGCTTCTGGAACTATAATCTAAACCAAGAAGGCTTTTAAGTCACCAAATTATTTAATTATTGGTAGATAATTTAAAGATGATACTGGACCTGACATTATACGAGAAGAAGTCGAATATGCAATGAAACAAGCTAAAAGTGGTAAATCTCCCGGGCCTGATGAAGTTCCTATCGAATTACTCAAAATTGTGGATACTGAATATATTGACCTTCTTTTGGATTTATTTAACACCATATATATATAACAGGTATAATACCTAAAGAATGGCTCCAATCGACATTTATACTGCTACCCAAAAAAATCAATGCAAAGGAGTGCAGTGAACATCGCACCATAGCCTTAATGAGTCATGTCTTGAAATTGTTTTTAAAAGCGATTCACAATAGAACACATAAGAAATTAGACGAAGGCATAAGTGATACACAAATGGGATTTAGGAAAGGTCTGGGAATACGGGACGCACTGTTTGCAGTAAATGTTCTTTCGCAGAGATGCCTAGATATGAATCAGGAAGTATATGCCTGTTTCATTGATTTTGAGAAGGCATTTGACAAAGTGCAGCATAATCGTCTTAAAGAAATTTTGTTAAATAAAAACATAGACAGTAGAGACATTAGAATTATATGTAACCTCTATTGGAATCAGACAGCAAAAGTGAAAGTTGAAAATGAACTGACTGAGGATATCCAGATTCGTCGTGGGGTGCGCCAAGGGTGTATTTTATCACCATTGTTATTTAATTTATATAGTGAAGCCATCTCAGAATTAGCGTTGGCCGAAGTCAATGAGGGCCTAATAATAAACGGTGAGCCACTTAATAATATAAGATATGCTGACGATACCGTACTTTTAGCGGGAACACTAGAAGAATTGCAACACCTTGCTCAACAACTAAATATACATTGCAGTGATTATGGACTAAAAATAAATTTGAAGAAAACCAAGTTCATGGTATTTACAAAAGCACAAAACATCAGAGTTAGACTAGTACTGGATAATACAGAAATTGAGCAAATATCTTCGTACAAATACCTTGGAGCATGGATCACAGAAGATACTGATCAGACAAAAGAAATAAGATGCCGCATTGAAATTACGATCCATTTTTAACAGAATGAGGAAACTTTTCTGTAATCGCAATATCAATATAACGCTCCGGATAAGAATGCTTCGTTGTTATATTTTCTCCACCCTTTTGTATGGGGTTGAGGCATGGACACTAAAACAATCCCACATTAAAAACCTGGAAGCATTCGAAATGTGGTGTTATAGACGTATTCTGAAAATATCATGGACAGATCGTAAAACAAACGCAGAAATGCTCGAACAACTAGGAAAACAATGCGAAGTTTTAAATTCCATAAAAATCAGGAAGTTGGAGTACTTGGGGCACATCATGAGAGGTGAAAAATACGAACTATTAAGGAATATAATGCAGGGCAAAATCAAAGGCAGAAGAAGCGTAGGAAGACGTAAAATCTCGTGGCTACGCAATCTCCGTGAATGGTTTGGATGCAGGTCAATTGAATTGTTCCGGCGCGTAACCAACAAAATTATAATTGCCAGAATGATTTCCAATCTCCGATAGGAGCGGAGCTTTAAGAAGAAGATAATTACTTATCTAAAACTTTATTTGAAAATTAAAGATTTTGTTGGGAAAACTCTAGTCCACATGGTGAGACCACTCCCGTCTGAAAAAATTTCTGATTCCGTTTCTTTGTGGATTCTTATTAAAAAATGTCCCCTTTAAACAAATCTGAAGGGTGCCGGGCGGAATTTTTGGGCACAAATTGTTTAAACAATTTTTTTAAACAAATACAAAAGATCATATTTTTTGCTCTGGAACATATATTTTTAGATTTTTTGGGTCAATCTAGCAAGAAAGGTATCTTGTAATTTTTCTCAGAAATTGATAGTTTTGGAGTTATAGGCGATTTAAAATCTGAAAAATGCGAAAATACGCATTTTCGAGGCTTAAAAACTCATATTTAAATCAGTATTTTTGAGGTTGCCAGATACTTAGATTGAAGACTGAACATTCAGCTTCAATATTGTGAAGAGTGATCGCGTCTAACTTTAATTTATACTGTTGTTTTTGTAATTGTTAAATATGCGTGTTTATCCGATTTTTTTGCCGGTCTGTAATTTTCCTCTAAAGTTAATCGTTTCCGAGTTGTAAACAATTTAAAACTGAAAAAAATCGAAAAATGACGATTTTCTAGGTTCAAAAACACAAGTAAAAAATATTATTTTTGGAACCACGAAGTACCTAAATTCGAGCTCAAACCTTCTTTTATGAGCTTCCTCTAAGAATTTTTGGCACGTTTTATTCTAAAACATTGTTTTATTTTTAATTATTATTGAAGCGCATATGAAAGGATCCCATTAACAACTAAAATATAAAATATAAATATATAAAAATAATATATAAAATATTTTAATTTATAAATATTTTATAAATGTATAAAATATTTTAATATGAAATAAGACCAAATTACTTATCGGTAACTGATAAAATAAGGTTTAAACTTGAATTTAGGCACTTCGTAGTTCCAAAAATAATATTTTTTACTCGTGTTTTTGAACATAGAAAATCGTCATTTTTCGATTTTTGTCAGTTTTAAATTGTTTATAACTCGGAAACGATTAACTTCAGAGGAAAATTACACAAGGACATTTTTTCCTAATGATCCAACGAACCTAAAATAATGTCTACCCGAGCCGAAAAAAATTGATTTTTATAATTTGTCTGAGTTTTTTTTTTAATAAATGTAGCAATAACTTATTATGGCATTTAGGTATAGGGAATATAAAATAAAAA
This sequence comes from Diabrotica virgifera virgifera, assembly GCF_917563875.1. Taxonomy (NCBI): domain Eukaryota; kingdom Metazoa; phylum Arthropoda; class Insecta; order Coleoptera; family Chrysomelidae; genus Diabrotica; species Diabrotica virgifera. The sequence goes on along the minus strand of NC_065451.1, from coordinate 157,671,161 downwards.
ATAATCAGTATTTCTTAAGGACTTCAAAATGCAAAAAATATACAGGGTGTTCTATTGGAAACAAGAAAGTTCATTAGATTTTCAGAAACACGGAAGACTTAGACCAAAGAAAACTAAGACCCTTACCCACCAAAATCTATAAAAATCGTCTCCGAGAAATTACCGTTTTTCCCAACTCTGTATATGCTATAGGTGTATTCGCGGAACATGCCCCGAACGTATCCTAAACCCAGAGGGACAACGCCTGCGCATTAGGTGTTCAGTGGGAAAAATTTAATCTTATCGAACGCCCAATTTTGAAGTGCGCAGGCGTTCTCCCTCAGGGTAAGGTTAGGATTTGCTCCATGAATAGATCTTATAACGACGTTCGGAAACCACTCAGTACGTTTTGGCGCATGGCACCTACAACTGTCAATATTGTTTATATTCCCACATACCGTATGTTAGCGACTTTCAGGGCCCCCGCTACCATATGTGCAAAGTGTGCAATGCACACGGACGCCATCCTTTAGGGGCGTCAAAACCCGAGGTAAAAATTAAAAAAAAAATGCAAAAAAAGACAAACTAAAAAACAAAAGTTAATTTTAAAATAAAAGTTGAGAAATTAAATAGGATTAGGTGTAAATAGGAGAAAAAGAGGAGACAAACAGAATACTTCGGCCTTATAATTAGAGGGCCTAAATACCATCTACTTCGCCGAATACAAGGAAAAATGAAGGAAAAGAGATGGATTGGTAGAAGGAAACTTTCATTGTTGCGTAATATTAGGCAATGGTAAGGAACCACGGTAGAAGAATTATTTCGCGCAGCAGCCGATAGAGAAAGGTTTCAGGAACTTGTGAACATGATGACGGTCAACGTCTGAACACGGACACGCACCTAAAGAAGAAGGTATAAATACACACGAAATTTTATTAGTATATCATCTAGTTATTCTGATTACTATTTGCGAGAATATTTCAGAAGTCAGGCATTTTGATTTATTTTGTTATGATTTTATTCTGTTTGTTTCATTTTGATATTTTAGTCTACAAATAATAATAGTCCATTAACTCACCGTTTTTGCTGTGAATTTTAAAGAACCGCTTGAATTGTCATGAAATTTGGTGTACACATAGCTAACATGCCAAAGAAAAAAGTGATATTGTGCCGATGTGTGCTATGCCCTGGAAATGACTAATTCTAAGCAACTTTTGTTCTATAGACTTTTTCGCTATGTCAATACCTTTCGAGTTATTGGCGAGTGAATAAGTATGTTAATTTTTAACAAAAAACCCCGTTTTTAGACGGTTTTTCGCAAATAACTCAAAAAGTAAGTATTTTCTCGAAAAAATATAGCTTACAACAAAGTAAAAAAAATGGATTATACAGGAAGTCTGTCAATCCAGTAGAAGCAGAGAATGAAAAGTAGGTTCTGGTTCGTCAAATTCCAAATTTAATACTTCAACGTGAAATACCAAAAAATTAAGCACTTTTCAGTGAAAACGATTACAACTTCTTTAAAGTGTTTAAAAAGAGCTTTATTTTTGTTTTTTAAAAAAGTTTTTAACACCAAAAGTAAGTTCCGCTCAAAATAAAGTTGTCCCTTTTTATTTGGTAAAAAAAGATCGTAAAAATCACCCCCTAATTAGCATCCTAAATGGAATTAATCGCCACCGCTTTACCATTTACTTTATATGTATTGTTTATATATTTTGTAAGTTTCATTGGTTCACAGTGCTCATTTTTGAAAAAATTTCGTTTTAAAGTAAAATGTTTGTTAATCTTGAAAAAAATTCATTAAAAAAATTATTAGACTAAAAATCTAAAGCAGTAAAAAAATGTAGGTCTTGCATTTCTGAATATTTTGGATGTTTTGTTTTGCTGTAAGATATGGCTGTTCAAGAGTTGCGTACACTCGTGATTAGTGACTCGTTCAAGTCCTTTTAACTTTTCAAAAATAAACACTTTGAACTGATAAAACTTAAGATCATAAAACAAAACATAATATAAGAAAAGTAACTTGTGGTGAATCGATAACGATTAATTTCATTTGGGATGCTAATTAAGGGGTGATTTTCACGATTTTTTCACCAAAAAAAGGTGTACCAAAAAAAAGATGTAGGTACCAACATTATTTTGAGCGTAACTTACTTAATTTATATCTTACAAACTAAAAAAAAAAAAAACAAAAATAAAGCTTCTTTAAACACTTTAATAAAATTTATAGTGAGTGTTCTCCGATAAGTGCTTGATTTTTGGTTATTTCATATTGGTTGAAATATTGGATTTGGAACTTGACGAATCAGATCTTACTTTTCATTAGCTGCAACTCTGATTCCACTGGGTCTACAGACTTCATATACAGGGTGTAACAAAAATACAGGTCATAACTTAAATCACATATTCTGGGACCAAAAATAGTTCGAATGAACCTAACTTACCTTAGTACAAATATGCACATAAAAAAAGTTATAGCCCTTTGAAGTTACAAAATGAAAATCGATTTTTTCGAATATATCGAAAACTATTAGAGATTTTTTATCGAAAATGGATATGCGGCATTCTTATGGCAGGAGCATCTTAAAGAAAAATTATAGTGAAATTTGTGCTCCCCATAAAAATTTTATGGGGGTTTTGTTCCCTTAAACCCCCCAAACTTTTCTGTACGTTCCAATTAAATTATTATTGTGGTACCATTAGTTAAATTCAATATTTGTAAAACTTTTTTGGCTCTTAGTATTTTTTCGATAAGGCAGTTTTTATCGAGTTGCGGCTTCTTTTTTAATATGTTTACATAAAAATTGTATGGGGCTTTTGTTCCTTTAAACCCCCCAAATGTTTGTGTACGCTCTAATTAAACTATTACTGCGATACCATTAGTTAAACAAAATGTTTTTAAAACTTTTTTGCCTCTTTGTATTTTTTCGAGAAGGCAACTTTTATGGAGATATGGCTTCTTTTTTAATACGGTTAAAAATATACCTAAAAATGTAAATCATACAAAAATTTTCATATTACATATTACCAAGTCTCCATAATCGTACTTAACCATATACAAAATATGTGGTGGATTTGACAAATATTCAAAATATCTCGATAAAAACTGACTTTTCGAAAAAGTACTAAGAGTTTTAAAAATATTGTGTTTAAGTAATGGTACTACAATAATAATTTAATTGGAAAGTACACAAAAGTTTGGGGGGTTTAAAGGAACTAAACCCCCATAAAATTTTTATAGGGTGTCCAAATTTCACTATAATTTTTTCTTAAGATGCTACTGTCATAAGAATGCCATATGTCCATTTTCAATAAAAAATCTTTAATAGTTTTCGATACATTGGCAAAAATCGATTTTCATTTTGTAACTTCAAAGGGTTGTAACTTTTTTTATATGCACATTTGTACTAAGGTGAGTTAGGTTCAATCAAACTATTTTTGGTCCCACAATATGTGATTAAATTTATGACCTGTATTTTCGTTACACCCTGTATATACACAATTTTTTTTCACTTCTTTATAAGCTATATATTTGCTAAGAATATTTATTCGATAAAATACTTACTTTAAGTTATTTGTGAAAAACCGTCCAAAAACGTGTAACGTAACTCGAAAAGCATTGGTGAAAAAACTCTATAGATCAAAAGTTGCTTAAAATTAGTCGTTTTATCCAATTACGGACTTTTTTGAACGTATGTTTTTCATCCCGGAGAAGGGGTGAAATTCACATCCAGGGCAAAAGCACACATCGGCACAATATCACTTTTTTCGTTCATATGTTAGCTATTTGTATGCCAAATTTCATGCCAATCCAAGCGGTTCTTTAAAATTCGGAGGTTTTGCAATATTTTAACTTGAGTGAATGGTCTATAAATTTCGGTTTTTTGCTTATGTTTTAAAAAACATGATCCAAATTGCCTTAAGGGGCGCCAAAATTCTTTTTTGCACACAGCCGCCAGTAACCCTTACGGGGACCCTGGCGACTTTATCGGTTCTTTTGTCAAATTTGGTATTAATTGCATGGTATTTTGTAGTGGAATGGTCTACGAGGAAGAGGATTTTCAACCGATGCAATATGGTTACCACTTAAATCCAGATGTTTCTCAACAGCGCATGATTGGAATGCTACGGGAAGTTGAGGAAGATCTGCATAAGAAAAATAGGATTAATCCGGATGAAGAAACTCACGCTTTGTTTGCCAGAATCAAATTTTTGAGACTCTTTTTGCAAGTACTGATTTCCATGTTTAAAAAAGACGAACAACCTGTGATATCCGAATGCACGAGACTTTTAGTTAATTGTTTGGATATGTTACATATTATACAGAAGAGCGTCGATAAGGGTGTAACTAGTGAAGATGGTGAGTATTGGATATGTCACGACTTTATTATACACTTACTTTTTTTATTATTTAATTCAAATACAATCTACAATCTACTCCACGCAACGAGCAAAGTAAATAGCTTATATGTAGTATGCATGGCCGGGTACCATTCAGTAATGGCTCTCCGTGTAGTTATAGTCCAAACTGTGGGTGAAAAATAGGTCGACTTCAGGATATCATTCTGGAATTTTTGAATTCTACCAGGTGTTGTAAAGGACGATGGCAGGAATAACTTCTACTAAAATGTAACCAAAAATTTTGTGCGGTTTTTTATTTATGACGTTTTTCATTTGTTAAATTTGCAATTTTTAAAGATTTTTAATTTTGCAGCTTAGGATATTCATTTTAGAGAAAAACTTTTAAATAGAAAATTGTAGTAAATTAATTAACCTACAATTTGAGCTACGGCAAGTTTAATTTTGTTAATAAGTTATTGCAAAACAGCCGGCGAAAGGTCCAAAATGGCCGTTTTTTGCAATTGCATTATTTATTGTAAAAATAACTTTTATGTATTTTTAATGCTTTAAAATGAAGATCTATACCAAACATAAAAAAAAATTGTAGAGCCCGATTGGTGAACTTAATGCTTAGATATTATAACTTGTTTATCCCAAGGGGTCACATGTAAAAGGCTATAACTTTAAAAAAAATCGTAGAGTTAATCCAAGATCCACTCTCCTTCTAAAGACTTACATTTTCATATTCTGATGTAAAGAAATGCGTATAACATTCTTCAACCTCTTATTTCGGGTTTGAAAATAAGGGGGTAAATTTCGTTATAAACATTTAGAAATGAAGCCACTCCTGTACATCCTAAGGGTTTCTAACTTGCAGGTTATTGTTGCTGAAGACAAAATAAAGATTCAAAACAAAATAAAAATTTTCTACGACTAACTGAATCCGAGATAATTGTTTTTGTTTTCTTAAATCGTAGTGACTTTATAACAATTAAGAAATTATTTCACAGTTATTGACTAAAGAAAGAAAATTACATTTAATTATTAAAAATGATTTTTAAAGTGCAGTGGAGATTTATTTTTCGTTACGAATGTGATTTATTGTACAGAACCGCTGGATTGACATGAAATTGGGCAAACACATAGATAACATGTCAAAGAATAAAAATTATATTGGGCCTCTGTGTGCTTTTGTCCCGGGGGTGAGTTTCACCCCTAATAAGGGGTGAGTTTCACCCCTAATAAGGGGTGAAAACATATATGTTCAAAATAAGTTTGGAAATGGATAATACGTCTAATTCTAAGCACCTTTTGTTCTGTAGCATTTTTTCACACATAAATCAAAAAGTAAGTATTTTATTGAAAAAACCGTTTTTATCAAAAATTAGCAAATTAAAAATTGAAAAAAATGATGTATGCATGAACTCTCTAGACCCAGTAGAAACAAAGTTCTAGCTAATGAAAAATAGGTTCATTTCCGTCAAATTTCAAAGTAAATTATTTCAACTTGAAATAACCAAAAAATCATGCACTTTTTGGAGAAAAATTATTACAACTTTTTTAAAATGTTTAAAAAAATATGTATATCTGTTTTTTAAAAATGTTTATAGCATCAAAAGTAAGCAAGTTACGCTGAAAATAAAGTTGATCTCTTTTTTTTTAGTAAAAAAAACTCGAGAAAGTCCTCCCCTAATTACCCTTTTAAATCAATTTAATCATTACCGCTTAACAAGTTACTGTGCTCATGTATTATTTATATGATCTGTATCAGCGGTTCAAAGAACTTTAAAAAAAATTAGTTTTAAAGTAAATCTGCTTTAATTTTTAATTTTGAAAAAAAATCTTTTTTTTCAAAATAACTTAAAATTTATTAGTGTGACCAAAAATCACAAAGAGTAAAAAAATGTAGTTTTTGCTTTTCTGAATATTTTGGATTTTTTGCTTTTTTTGGAAGGCAAAAATTGGTTAAGACATGGCTGTTCTAAATTTGCATACACTCGTGATTATTGACTATACCTCGTCCAATTTACTTACCGTTGCACGTCATCCGCGCCATAGCCTGTGACACGATACCAACACGAAATATTTAGGCGGTGGGTGTGTTCTTTTTTAGACTCAAAATGATTCTAAAGGAGAACACACCTACCGCCTAGATATTTCGTGTTGGTATCGTGTCACAGGCTATGGCGCGGATGACGTGCAACGGTAAGTAAATTGGACGAGGTATAGTTCAAGTCCTTTTAACTACAGCCCCTTCAAAATAAGCACTTTGAACCGATGAAACTTACAAACATAAACGACACATACACGAGTAAAACATTGAAGTAAAATGGATTAATTTCATTTTTAATGCTAATTAGGGGGAGACTTTCCTGAGTTTTTCGACAAAAAAAAAAGAGAATAACTTTATTTTCAGCGTAACTTGTTTACTTTTGATGCTATAAACTTTTTAAAAAACAGATATACATATTTTTTAAACACTTTAAAAAAGTTGTAATGATTTTTCTCCAAAAAGTGCATGATTTTTTGGTTATTTCACGTTGAAATAATTCACTTTGAAATTTGACGGATATGAACCTATTATTTATTAACTAGAACTTTGTTTCTACTGGGTCTAGAGGGTTCATGTATACATCATTTTTTCAAATTTTTAATTTGCTAAATTTTTGATAAAAATGTTTTTTTCAATAAAATATTTACTTTTTGAGTTATTTGTCAAAAACCGCCTAAAAACGTGTTTTTTTTTGTTGAAAAATGAAGGTATTTACTCGAAAATAACTCGAATAGTATTAACTTGGTGAAAAAATGCTATAGAACAAAAGGTGCCAAAAAGACGTTTTATCCATTTTCGAACTTATTTTGAACATCTATTTTTTCACCCCTTATAAGGGCTGAAACTCACCCCCGGGACAAAAGCACACATAGGCCCATTATCATTTTTATTCTTTGACATGTTATCTATGTGTTTGCCAAATTTCATGTTAATCCAAGCGGTGCTTTAACATTTAAAGCAAAAACCGTGATTCAATGGATATAAGTTGCTAACCGTTGCTAAGGGCAACCGACACAATAAATCACATTCGTAACGAAAAATAAATCTCCACTAAACTTTAAAAATAATTTTTAATAATTGAATGTAATTTTCGGTTAAAATAATTTTTATTTTAAGATAATACAAGTCTTTCTTTAGTCAATGACTGAAATAATTTCTTAATTTTTATAAATAAAGTCACTACGATTTAAGAAAACAAAAACAATTATCTCGGCTTCAGTTTTTTTTTATTAACACCGTTTTTTTACAATCTGTTTTACAATGAAAACAATAAGTAAAATGGTTTGTCTTTACAATGGCAGAGAGATGTAAGGTCCAGTGACCAAAGCATCACGACAAAGCATCGGCTTCAGTTAGACGTAGAAAATTTTTATTTTGTTTTGAATCTTTAGGTACTTTGTCTTCAGCAGCAATAACCTGCAAGTTAGAAACTCATAGGATGTACAGGGTCGGCTTCAGTTCTAAATGTTTATAACGAAATTTGCACCCTTATTTTCAAACCCGAAATAAGAGGTTGAAAAATCCTATACGCATTTATTTACATCACAATATGAAAATATAAGTCTTTAGACGGAGAGTGGATCGTGGATTAACCCTCTACGATTTTTTTTGAAAAAGTTATAGTTTTCGACATTTGACCCCTTGGGATAAACAAATTATAATATCTAAGCAACAAGTTCACCTATTGAGCCCTACAATTTTTTTTAGGTTTGGTTTTGAAAGATCTTCATTTTAAAGCCTTAAAAATACATAAAAGTTATTTTTACAATAAATAATGCAATTGCAAAAAACGGCCATTTTGGACCTTTTGCAGGCTGTTTTGCAATAACGTATTAACGAAATTAAACTTACCTAGCTCAAATTGTAAGTTTATTAATTTACTACAATTTTCTATTTAAAAGTTTTGCTCTAAAATGAATATCCTAAACTGCAAAATTAAAAATCTTTAATAATTGCAAATTTAACAAATGAAAAACGTCATAAATAAAAAACCGCACAAAATTTTTGGTTACATTTTAGTCGAAGTTATTCCTGTCATGGTCCTTTACAACACCTGGTAGGTTTCAAAAATTCCTGAATTATATCACGTTTTTTCGCCCACAGCCTGGGGTATTACTCAAGTAGGTCTTCTGGCCAGATTCGTTTCAATCTTCTATCTTCTAAGGGCTGATCGAATAGGTTTCTTATGAACAGATTGTCATGATCTGATCTTCGTTCTTTGTATTTATTCAGTCTAAGATATAGATGTTATTTCACATTCTATTAATGGGCATTTTAGATCGCTATGTAAGATTAGAATTGTTACATGCCAAGGCGCTCCAGATATCATACGAAGTGTCTTGGACTGAAATGACTGTAATATTTTGGTATTTGATGGCTTGGTACATCCCCAGAGCTCAATCCCATATGTCCAAATTGGCTTTAGTAGGTATATATTTGTAGATGGCCAGTTTGTTTTCAAGTGATAGTTTGGACTTTATATTGAGTAGCCAGTTCATATTTTTCATTTTTAGATTAATTTGGCTTCTTTTTGCTTTTATGTGTGTCTTCCATGTCAGTTTGTCAACCAAGGGGGTCCAAGATATTTTACCACAGTTTTTACGGGGATAGGGCTGTTATTTATGGTAACTTGAGGTGTTCTGCTTCTTCTTGTAGTAAATGTAATTTGGGCGGATTTATCGGTATTAACATTCATTTTCCATTTATGTAGCCATCTAGAAAAAATATCCAGTGGTATTGTAGCTTCTCAGATGCTCCCGTCGGGTCCACGTCTGAGGTTATTATTGCAGTATCATCTGCAAATGTAGTTCTGTAGGTGCTATAATATTGTCGGTTTGTGGGAGGCCTGCAGTAAAAATTAGATAAAGAAAGGGCTACCCAGTTGTTGGACGATGGTACTGAAAACAAATGTTAGGTATTCAGCGAAAAGTTCAGGTTTTTCAGGGTTAGATTGTGCCCATGTTCCATCAGTTTTTCTTATAGGAGGAATGCTTATGATTGGTCGGTTAAATTTTTTTGTTGCTTTCCATAATGAGTGGTTTTTGCCATGACAGGCACTTTTCTAAAATTCATTTCGCGTAGAAATGCATTGGTAATGATGGTAGATGGTAAAGCTTTGTATGTCATTTATTAGCTGTTACTGAGGATAGTAAATATCATAGAATTTATATAGGCTAACCTAATTCGATATTTGTCACTTTTATATACTCACTATTTTTGTTTCTTTTTAGCCAATTCTGAATATATTTTGGGATTTGAACCTTCGATCAACCAAAGACTGCTACCTCCTACATTTCCTAGATACACTAAAATTAAATCACGGTCCGAAGCTATTGCTTACTTCATTGATGTGACTGAGAAATTTAAAATCGCCACTAAAATTACATCAATTACGTCACTGCATCAGGCTATGGTAAGTATTTCTAATCGTGATGTGCTTACATTGATACAATAGGGAATTTGCACATTTTTTTTATTACATAATAATGTTCAGTTTTGTTTAAAAATGAGATTTCCAAAATTTCATGCTTCAAAAACTTATAATAACTTAGAAATACAGATTTAAAATCTTCTGCGATATTGAAATAGTTCAAACGACCTGTGACGTCACATAGTTTTACTATATGGTTATATTTATGGTTATATTTAGGTATATTCTTCTTCCCCTTCTTATAGGGAATCAGGGAAAAATATTTATATTCTAATGACATTTATCATATGTCATTGTAATAATACAGTGTGTCCAGGGTTGGGGTGCCCAAGAGGAAAAACTTTTATTTTCAATTTTAGCGAAAAATGTCATTCTTGATAAAAAGTTTTCGAAGAATGTGAAAAAAGTATATTAAAGTATGTAAATATATTTAATATCCTTAGCTAAGCGCTTTCGACATATCACACCCTCAGTGCAAGACTGCAGTAACTCAAAATTTTATGAAAATGAAGTAATCATGGAATTCGATTGTAAACATGCATATATCTATCCCCTGTAAAACTTTAGTAACTTTCAAATGCTTAATGGGCTAAATATTACAACAACAACAGTTTAACTATTTTGCGTTTTTGAACATAAGTTCCGTGAAAAACTGTTGTAACTCTAATGTAACAGAGTTACAACAGTTTTGCACGGAACATTGCAACGGATTCGATAGCAAGCAATGAAAAAAGTAAGATATTTGTTATTTTAATATCTATATCTGTGTTGTTTAATTTTAATATACAGCGCGTCTACGTAATCCATTAACGGCTGAGACAATAAAAAAAGATTTTCGAGACCAATCTATTCATGTAAATTTTATGTCCTTTGTGTGATATTATATTTATTTTTCATAAGATGTGTGCGATGTCGATTTACCATTTATTTGTTAGATTGGATTAAAACCACATAAATTAAGACTAATTATTTATAATATTTATTATTATATTTATACTAATTATTTATACCAAAAAGTATTTTTTCTCATGAAAGGAAAAACAGTTATCTTAAAACTTGTGTATTGCCAATACTGAGACGTCAAAAATATCTATTCTCAGAAAACTTGCCAAAGAACAGCCAAAAATTCAAAGGGCCAAAAAGGAAGATTTCGTATACTTATGCCATTCGGGTATGATACCAGAAGCCCACCATAGTTTTTATAAAAAAAGAAGAGGACAACAACTACGGTAAAACCTGTCAGCAACGGCCACTAAAAATGAAAGAACTATTGGCCGATATAGAAAGGTGGCCGGTATTGCCAGTTTTTGTAGTCTAGATATACATAATTGGTTTGGGGAATTTTTAAACTGGCCGTTAATACAGGTGGCCGATGTTGGCAGGTGGCCGGTAACACAGGTTTAACTGTAAAAGTAAATGTGTCTACACTTTTTACAATTTTCTCCGTGCAAAACTGTTGTAACTTTGAAATTCTAATACTAAATGTGTAGTGATTAACAATTTTTTCCGTGCAAAAGTGTTCCTAATTTTTTTTGCATTAATATTATTTTATTTAAATTTCTATTTTTGGTTAATGTAATATAGGCTGAAAAGCATGCAAAATCATAATTAAATGTTAATTTTTCTTAAATCTTTTGTCTTATTTCACCGATATTAGCACGAAAATAAACAAAATCGTCTTTATCTCGAAACTTACTTATTTTGACTTACTGCAGTCTTGCACTGAGGGTGCGATATGTGTCATCATCAGAGCTAATGGTCAAAGTATATAAAAAAAGTACCGGCTACTTCGGGTTGTAGGTGTTTGCATATTAAGAACATTGGTCAGCTGTGCAACTCCGGACGATGAAAGATTACTTTTCTTGGATTACTGGATTTTAATAATTAAAGATAATAAAACAGTAAGAACAACCACTTAGACGTTACAAACATATAAATTTTGGTCATGGTTCGGTGATACAGTGTGTACTTTTCTCACTTTCTTCGTTCATTCAAGTGTGTACAAAACTTATCAGTCTTTCAACTATAAAAAGTTTTGCTTGTTCTAAAACCGCATAAAACGAAATAAAATTCAAAATTGTAACAATAATAACTAGGGAGAATAACCCTTTCGCTTCTTTGGATTATGAAACCCAACTTTGTCTTTCTCCTTGAAACATCCAATTATTTAATAATTCAATAATTATTAATCCAATAATTTTAACAATAAAATGTATCATGGTTCTTTTATGAACGCTTAACATTGTCGAAAAAAATGACAATTCGCAAATTATTTATCGGAGTTGACAGTTACTAAGTTACATTTGGGCTTGACAACACTAGATTATTGTTACGATTTCGAACTTAGTGCAACAATTTATAGTGATTTACATAAAATTGACTACAAAATTAAACAGGGTTTGTAAATCTTGAATTTTATTTCGTTTTATGGGGTTTTAGAACAAGCAAAACTTTTTATCAAGAATGACATTTTTCGTTAAAATTGAAAATAAAAAAGTTTTTCCTCTTGAGCACCCCAATCATGGACACAGTGTATATACCAGTTTGTTGAGATTGGAGTTTGATATAGTTTTTGAAGAAAAGGAAAGACGGTTTACTATGGATAATAAAACCATTTTGTAAAAGTACAAGTTTTCTGTGAATAGTTCAAACGATCCAAAACACTTGTGACGACATAACTGTATTTTCTACTGACGTTTATAATGTCTAGTTTAAAATTATATACAATTTTGTTTACTTTGTTGGTGCAGAATGTAAACATTAACTAGATGACATCACGACGCGTTTTTGGCTAACTGCTTTAATTTGAATTTAGAATCGTCTTTAGGAGCCAAACGGAACACAAAAACAACTTTTTTATCTTTGATACATGTTTTAAATTATATTCTGTTGTGATTTATAACCATTTTTTTCGAATTTAAAATTTTATTATTTAAGTTTCCTATTATTCATCACATACATTTCCTTCACTATTATAATAGTCCTTGGCCCACACATAAAATTATTATTTATGACCACACCGTTGAAACTTTTTGTACTTGTTATTGGGGTGGAGACGGACAAATTTGGAGCTTGGCGCATTATGGTAGTGGGGCGTTTGTCTGTCAAGCTGCCACGAAATTGTCAATTTTATGCAAGAAAAAAATTTATAACCACATTGGTCATTTTATTTTAATCAATGTTTTTTATCATATAAACAGCGGAAACAACTTTGTCGGACAAAAATATTGGGCCATATGACGCGTCGGACACGCTAAATATATCAAATTTATGAAAATAATAAATTTATTACCACATGGCTAATTTTAACAGAATCTACCATAAAACATTTTTACAATATTGTGGTAACCTTGTCGGACAATTTTCACGGGGCATATGCGCAGTCGGATGAGCCGAAGATGTCAATTTTCTGGAATTTTTTTATTTAGTACCACATATGTCATTTTTATTTTGTACTGTTTTTTACATGTGTAATTGGATCACTTGTCGGACAAAAATAATGGGTCCAAAATTTTCAAAAAAATTTTTCAAAAAAACTACAGAACGATGTTTGTTATTGTTCAAGGAGTATGCACACAAATTTTCAGATCAAAATTTTCCAAAATTTTCCCTCTTGTCGGAATTTTTTTTGGAAAATTTTGGGTACAACTCTACGTCACGCCCTTTTAAATGTTGTACTTAGTATGTGTACCAATTTTCAGCTAAATTGATTCAAAAGTAACCGAGAAAAACTGTTTTAATTTTTTTGACAATGCCTCCTCTTAAGGGCGTCGATAACCTAAAAGAATGAAGTTTTCCCTTCGTTCGCCCCAACATTTTTGTCAGACAATTACATTTTTTGTTTAAGAATATAATTATTTGTAACCTACTAATTTTGTCGGAAAAATGGTTGTGAAGATAAGGGATGCACGAACCCAGAATAGTTTAAAAGTATAGTTTACCTATTAATAAAAATAAAATTTTTTGTCCGACTGACGATTTGCCCCAATATTTTTGTCGGACACGTAGATTTTTTTATTTAGAATATAATTACTTATAACCTCCTATTTTTGTCGGAAAAATGGTTATAAATAAAAAAATTCCAGGAAATTGATATCTTCGGCGCATCCGACTGCGCATATGCCCCATGAAAATTTTCCGACAAGGTTACCACATTATTGTAAAAATTTTTTATGGTAGATTCTGTTAAAATTAACCATGTGGTAATAAATTTATTATTTTCATAACTTTGACATATTTAGCGTGTCCGACGCGTCATATGGCCCAATATTTTTGTCCGACAAAATTGTTTTCGCTGTTTATATGATAAAAACCTTTGATTAAAATAAAATGACCAATGTGGTTATAAACTTTTTTCTTGAATAAAATTGACAACTTCGTGACAGCTTGACAGACCAACGCCCCACTACCATAATGCGCCAAGCTCCAAATTTGTCCGACTCCTCCCAAATAACAAGTACAAAAAGGTTCGACGGTGTGGTCATAAATAATAATTTTATATATGGGCCCAATGACTATAATGCTGTATTGTGTAAGGCTGCTTTTATTTTCTAAATAAAAATTAACGGTTTTTGTTTTTCAAGTAAAAACATTCCTTAGTATCATAGAAATACTGTTCTAAACTTTTATTAACCCTGTGTTAGTGCGATGGGTAAATATTACACAGTTAGTGCGGTGCGTTCTGTAGAACCCCAATAAAATTAATCAAGAGTACAAAGAAAAATTTGAAAAAATCAAAAAAGTCGCAGAAATAAGATAACCGTAATCTGCACTAAATGCGTTTATTGCGTTTTTTTTTATTTATGCCTCAACCTCAAAGGGTCATTGGCGCAATACAATTAAAAGGTTTACAATTTATTTAGTACATTTATAGAATACAAGTATGATGTCAAATTGTTCATATCAGTTCCGTCACTTAATATTGCTTGTAAGGTGTCTTGTAGTTTATATTGAAGTCTCTCCACGCAATAGAGAGGACACTCCAGTAAAATGTGGCGAACACTGAGCACAATATCACATACGTAGCACTGTGGTTTTACTTCACTCTCCAGCAGATGTTTATGCGTGATGGCGGTGTGGCCTATTTTCAGACGAGAGAGAATGGTTTGATGTAATCGCTTATTTGGGGTTGATTTCCAATGCAGTATTGAATGTTTTACTTCTCGCAGTTTGGATGTTGATTGATTCCACTTGGTTTGCCAAGCATTGATTACCAAGTTCTTGATTACAGGTTTTCCATCTAGATGTGGAATGCTTCTGATTTCTACAGCTTCCGTGCTTAATACTGCTAGTTTTGCCAATGAATCTACTTCTTCATTACCAGCAATTCCGATATGTGATGGAATCCATACAAAGTTGACATTGATAGTCATAGTTTGCAATTGGTGTAATGCTGATTAAATAAGTAGTAGACTTGGATGAAGAGGATATAGGTCATTTAATCATTTAAGACAGTTACAGAACATAGGGAATCCGTAATAATGACAGGATTTTTCATGTTATTTTCTACCACAAAATTTATTGCGTTGAGGATAGCGGTTAACTCTGCTGTATAAATGGAAGTTAATTTCGGGGGTTTAATTAATATTTTAGTTTTATTGAACATAAATGCTGCTCCCACTCCTTCCATGGTTTTAGAGGCATCGGTATATATAAGATTATGATTACTGTATGTCTTGAGTTCTTGGAGGGCACATTGCGTAGGTTCTACTGGATAATCGAGAAAGCCATTATTTATCTTTTTCAAATTCATTCTCGAATTCGGTGTTTGTGTCTGGTTGTATGAATTTAAGTATTTTGTTTCGAAGTCTGGTGCATCTAGCTTTTGATTTCTTATTTGGTAAATTTTCGTGTAGTTGACTTAAAAGATTCAATAGGCTTTCGAGTTCGTTTGTATAAGTTTTTATTAAGCTTATTGGGTCAGGGGTACCATGAACATTTTCCAATATATCTACGAATGTTTCATAAGATATTGAATGTGTTACTTAAGTATCGTCATACATTAGTCTAGCTGAATTTTTTATATCTTCCATTACTTGAATTGATCTTGTATCTGTGATTGAAGACTTTGGCTTTTTTAATTTTGGAACTGGAAAGGAGCTGTGTTCTGGAGTATCATTTGGGGGAGGGCTTATAATTTCAGAAATAGTTCGTTTGTTTGAAGGAGGATCGTGTGATATTTGTTGGGTGTCAGTACTTTGTGTAGCATGAGTAGCGGGTAAAGAGGCAAGGGTAAGTATTAGATTTAGTCGATAGTGTAGGAGTAAACGAAGATATAATTTGCATCCAGTTGGAATGTTTTCATTGTTTATTGGATCAGTTGAAGTAGTTGGAGCAGCATTTTGTACTTGAGATGTTTGGGTTTCCGAAACAGTTGGACAATTTTCAGCCGAATGTCCCGCATGTCTGCAAATAGTACATAAATCTTTCTCCATTACAAGAAATATACGGTATGATATCATTTCGTAAGTTACAAGTATTGGGTCAGGTATTGATGAGACAGGGGGAGAAATAAAAATATGCCTTCTGAAACTGTAAATGTGTTTGTAATCAGGATTTGATGTACCAATTTTTAAAAAAATTATTGAAGTTACCAAATTTAAGCCCAAATTGGAAAGTTCATTTTCAATAATTGAATGAGGGATTGAAGGACAAACATTTGATATTAATAATCTTTCATTTGATGATATTAATCTACGACCCTGAATTTTTTGGTGGTTTACAGTTATTATTCCTCTATTAATTTGTAGAAAATTGTTAACTAAAATTTCGCTTGCTAGGTAAATACAAATTCGACCATTTCACATTTTAGAGGAGAAAAGAATATTTTTGGGATGCATTAAATCACCAATTGCAAACAAATATTCTTCCAACCTTGTATTTTCCAACGCAGGAAAAACTACTGCTTGTGATTTTAACGGGAATTTGGTAAATTTTGATTTGTGACAGTGGCAAAAGATTATTTCATAGTTGTATTTGGTAAATTATGCTCCACTTCTTGATCAGGAGCCCCAAGAGGCGGAAAACTAACCATTTTCAATTATTATTGTCATCGATAAATTTTAAAAGTACGGTCCTGTTCCTTTGATACCAGAACTGATAGCAGGTAGGTATAAAAAGTTGTTGCTTTATATCCAAAATTGATTACTGTCTACGTGGATTTAGCGTAAATGTTAATTATTTGGAATTAAATAATAATTTGTACTCACAGTTTTTGTACTTGCCGTAAGAACAATCACTTAGATTCACTCTTTACGTAAAACTAGAATTACTTTGTTGCTTTTTAACACTTAAAAACTAGTTTTATTGTGAAGCTTGTTTTAAGCGTACGACTCGTTCGATTTCTTATTACAAAGTCCGCGTTTATTGCTTTGATATAAAAATAACAGTAAGTTGCAAACATTCAAATAATATTCTGAATATATCAACAAAGAACACCACAATATTTCTGGCTGGGGTGTACCACATCCCACTGCATTAACGCAGGGTTAAGAAATTCGAAATACAAGCGAAGTTGTGGCTGTATAACAGCACCTACCTGAGCTAAAACTCGTTTGTATAGAAAAAGGCGCGCGACGCCTGACCTGTGCAGCTGCAACTTGCATGATAAAGTAATTATATACACATACTTTTACACATATACATATACATACCCTTTTTAGGATTTCTTCATCGATTTCAGTAAAAGTAGTCCTTGCATATTGTCCCGGTCAGCTCTACAGATGATGTATCCTGGTTCAACTGGAAATTTAAAGGACATACTAAAGGATGCTGTTAAATCATTTATTTCTCCTCCTGCACTAATATCCAAAGCTCTATTAAATAATTCACAGGTAATAATTTTTGCTTTATACTACTCAAAAAGTTCATATTCATGTTTAGCTGCGGTAAGAAATATAGTAGATTGGTCAGATTTGTAGGTCTTGATAGTTCTGCTTTAAGATATATAGTGCGGTGGCTGGTTGTTCTGATAATTAAATATGTAATTAAAATATTTATTATTTATCTTATTATATACCGCTAAAGCAGTACATATCGTATGTGCTAAAATTCATTTTGACCATTTTTATTTACATTTATCCTTTCAGAATCCCTCTCTCTCTCTCACCTTTAAGAAAACTTTAAAAGTTTTTTTTTTAATTTTAGGCTAAACATTACGTTGATACATTTTTGTCTCACTGTACAAGACCATTTACACTTTTTCTCCAATTATGTGGACATAACAGAGCGAGACAAAGAGATAAATTGGCCCATATTTTAGAAGACTTTACTTCTTTACAGGACGAGGTAATAATAAATGTAATAAACTACAAGGCGTGTTCAATTGAAACCCATCTTTGATCCACAAAAAAATTATTGATTAATATATCTACAAATAATTGTTATCACTACATAAAATATCACTTAACAATAAAGGCACATATCCCATTGCTTCACCAACCGATGTATACCGTGCTTAAATAATTTTTGTGGCTGATTCTGAAAGAATTGTTTCACAGCATTTAGCGTCTTTTTCAATGGTTCAAGATTGTGAAAATCAGAAGGCAATAAATCATGACTATAGGGTGGATGCTCTAATATCCTTCATCTCGTTCATTGTAGATTCTCTTTAACTACTTTCGCAATGTGAGCCTAACTTGACCAAAGATGTGTTTCAGTTGAGCAAGCGTATATTTTCATGTAATTCACACTCACCGGCAAAATTAACCACCCACATTATATTTCTTTCAATTTGGAGGAATTATCAATTTTGGACCACGTTTAATGAAAGATGTGGTGAAAACCACCTTTGAGGAAAACAAAACAGTAAATTTTTTGAAAAAAAGTCGTTTATCAAGGGTGCTTAGCAAAATTTTCGAAGAAAATTCAAACAAACATAATTATCAAAATCATAGTCTAATTAAAAAATATGTGTGTTTTATTTTAATTTTAATGTGAATTTACTTATTTATTGACGAATTTTAAACACAATGTAGGTGTACCCAAAAAAAATATTTTTTATTATTATTCTTTTCTTCTATCTGATTCAATAGATTATTAAATTTTTTCACTACCTATATCATTAAAACAGGCCCAATAATTGAATCTCAATAATAAATCATTTACAATCAATTACTTTCAACTGAATTTTAATTCTTTTCTTTCCTTTTCTATTCTAATTTCCCTCCCTTTAATTTATATCTCAGTTTCATGTAACTACATTGTTGTCTATCAATTCACATTTATTATTGTTTTATTATATGACTGCTAATACAATCTTTTAGCTACATTTTTTTAAGCTTTCCGACTTTTCATCCCTTATGCGACCACTACTCCTCTCATTAGAACATCAAGGAGTATTGACCTTAACAACTTAGGTTACATCTGCACGTCCACATCTAACATACATATTAGATATCGACCCCTTTTTGATCCAAACGTTTTCAGTCTTACACTAACACATACATTAATAAATAGAAGTCTTTTAATAAATATAAATAAATATCTTTAAAACTATCACATATTAAAATTGTATATATGACATTCACTTTAGTCTACTTCACAAACAAAATAACAGGCACAGATTTGTTGGTTGTCTTTCACTAACTATGTCTTCACCCTCAAGAATTTCCAATTTCCATAAACTTGTTAACCTTTACAACATTCTCCGTCTATTCCACCATATCCCGTTAGCATAACTTAAGCAAAATATCATGTTAATGAATACTCAGGAAGTAACTCCTTGTAACCGAATGTAAGTACGACACGTTATCATTGCATGATTACATACGGCATACATCTGCATGTGTTTGTGAGCTTGGGGAGGTTTGTTACCGCCCCCGATTGTACATGCATATGTATTTGTCTGCTATCTTAACTACTTTTATGTATGTTGTTCAATATTGGCTTGATCTTATGGATCTTTAGCATCTTTTACAACCAGACATTGTTCTAACTCTGGTTTTTTATTTGTAGCATTTAGTGACTTGTAACCGTTGACCTGAAGATGCTCTGCATACTTTAGAGAGCGAAACCGGTCGTCGGAAGTTACAATAAATTATTGAGAGTACGTCTCTCTTTTACTTCATTTAAAAAAATATGAGTATTAATAATGGGTATTGCCGCTTCTGGCCTTTAGGACTTCTTGGAGACGGTTTGGCAATCCATTCATGATATCCTGGATATCCGATTGGGGGATATTGTGCCGCTCCTCAACCGCAGCCGTCTTGAGCTCTCCGAAGGATGTACGGGCTGGTACTCTTGCTCTTACCCATTTTTTGAGGTTGTTCCAAGTGTTCAATCGAGTTAAGAGGATCGGTACGTATTTTCGGCTGCAATGCTATTCAAATGGGGATTCATTTTTTTCGAATCATGAGAAAACTAACAAGTATTTTTGAAAAATTTAAACGCAGAATGAAAGATTACGTTATTAGCGAGGGCCGAAAGTCCCTGAGAACTTCTATAATGTTTATTTTAATAAGTTACAGGGGTGAAAAACTAAGAGAAAATTTAGTGTGATTTTTAATTTCAAATATCTCATTCGAAAGAAACTTCTTATATATTCTAAGGGACTTTCGGCCCTCGATAATAATTTAGTCTTTCATTTTGTGTTTAAATTTTTTAAAAATATTTATTAGTTTTATCAGCATTTGAAAAAAATGGACACCATGTCCGTGGAAATCGAACATTCGCTATCTTTGTCATACAACGCACTCAGTCGAATATAATGTTATGACAAGACTCAAGACAGTGACAAGTAGAAATGTGTCCGACCCGCTATTTTGATATAGCAGTTCATTCTGCTACTGCTTTTTAACGCTTTTACGATAGTAACAAAATCAATCAAAGAGTTGTTCATTAAATAGTATGGATAGTGAATTTGAAAAATAATAATTGATTTAAGGCGTACAATTAATAAAAAGTTATTTATTTTTTATATATTATTTATGGAAAATCCAAGTATTTTAAGTCATTAAAGTTCAAATAAAAGTATTATTTTATAAGAGTTTGTTCCGATAACCGTAAATAGGTACGAGTTTAGCTATAAAGTAAAGTGCCCATTGTGGCATAAAATGTAGTAAATGCTAATGCTTCAAGTACGTACTACATTTTTGAAGATTTCATTACACTTAAAAAGCATTTGCTTTTCTCCGTAGTATTTGCTACTATTTACTAGCCTACATAGAAGAATGTACTAAGCTTTTGAAGTATGTGCTTGTTTTGTAGTATTTTGCTTCAGTTTAAGTGAAGTTGGTGGGTGGACGTCTTCGGCGTAGGTATTTTTTGTTACAATATGGCAGCATTTATGAATGTGTCTCATAGAAAAATTTACAAACTAAGAAGAAGATTCTTAATTTTTGGGGTCATTCTTTTATCAAATAAAAGTTAATAATTGTGAAGAAGATTAACAAATAACAATTGTTCATTTTTATCCTCGCGTAACTCGTTTGTCACTTCGGAATCTGAGTCACTCGTTTTTACTCATGTACAATTCTAATAATTTGGTATGAAAACGTCATACGTAAAAATGTGAACTCACAAATCACAAGCACATGGAAAACTAATTCCATCACGATTGGTGTAATGCAGACACGGCTGGCGCTACGCTTTGTAGTAGATACTTCTGGTCAGTAGTAGGTACTTCTGTTGTGTAGTAAGTTCTTCTCAACAAAAGCACATACTTTTATGTAAAAGAAAATGCTACAAGGTAGTGACTATTTGCTGAAGCAATAGCATCTACTACGTTTTATGCATTCCACCCATTTTCTTGAGTGAATTATTAAATGTTGACTTCATATTTTAATAAAGATGATTTTAAGATTTTATAATTAAAGGCTTCGCTTTTACGGAGAGTTTTAACGCTTTTTTTTTCTCGGAGAAAAATAATAACATGATATTTTGGACTCCTTTTCCTAAGTGACTTCTCTATTGAGGTTGGCGGTCAATATGACAAATTTCTCTCTATTCTGGGCTTGATGAATTAAGTCATTTCCTGTTGTGTGGGTCCAATCTCTGATGTTTCGGAGCCAAGATTTTTTCTTTCTTCTTTAACCCCTTTTACCTTCGATCTTGCTATCTAATATTACCTGGAGCTGCTCAAATTCCCTATGGCGCATTATGTGTCCTAGATATGACGTCTATCTAATTTTTGGCTGGCCCAGCTTATTCTTAACATTCGGCGGTTCATCCACATTTCGAATAAATTCAATTTGTTAGCATCATACTGTTTTAATGTTCAGGCCTCGCAACCATATAGTAATAGAGACCACACATTCACACATAACACTTTAGTGTTCTCAATCTTATTGTGACTGATAGTTTGGGGTTACAGAGCATTTTACGCATGTTCATGAAACCAGACCTTGCTATTTCAATGCGTCTTATGATTTCTTTTCAGTGGTCTAGTTGAGTATTTAGCTCTCTCCCCAGGTATATGAAGCTTTGCGAACTCTGAAGAATGACTTTAACAGCCTGTGACTTTCTTCTGATAATATGTTCATCCATATCTTAAGTTGGTCTTCTGTTTCCACTAATAATACAGTGCCATCGGCATATCTTACATTGTTAACGATGATTCCATTAACTCTGGCACCTTCAGGGCAATCTTCAAGAGAAGCTCTGATTATAAAATATGTTCGGCATTTACATTAAATAATAGGAGGGACAAAATGCATCCTTGACGCACTCCTCGTTCTATATTTATGTAATTGGTGTTTCCGTTCTCTGTTCGAACGCATTCTGTGTGGTTCCAGTATGTATTACTTATGACAGCTATGTCGTGTCTATCCATCCCTACTTCTTTTAGCACCTCAATCAATGTTTTGTGTTTTATGCGATCGAAGGCCTTTCAAAAATCAACAAAGCATATATACAGCCGTTTTTGAACCTCAAGATACCTTTCTGTCATCAGTGTCAATACCATACTTGCTTCTCTGGTGCCTGTACCTTTTCGGCTACACATCTACATATTTTTTGTTTATTTTTTAGATTGTAAGGAATAAAACACTGAGGTAAATGTACGTTCATTATTTATTTACAATATTTATCTTGGACTATATCAATGATACATTTAAGACTTAAAACAATGCATTCGCATTGTGGTGCTAAATCCTAAAGATTGTGGATCCTAAAGATATCGTGGGCTTCGCACACTTCCAATGAAGATGTTCTTCAAATGATGAATTCAGAACGTCTGCTCATAAGCATCATAAAGAGGAAAAAACAGAATACTTCGGCCATATAATTCGAGGACCTAAATACCATCTGCTTCGCCTTATAATACAAGGAAAAGTGGAGGGAAAGAGATGGATTTTTCGAAAGAAACTTTCATGGCTGCGTAATATTAGACAATGGTGTGGCTGCACAGTAGAAGAACTATTTCGCGCAGCAGCCGATAGAGAGAGGTTTCAGGAAATTGTAAACATGATGACGGCCAACGTCTGAATACAGACACGGCACCTAAAGAAGAAGAACAGTTAACTGCACTTTAAATATATTATAAATTTGTAAAAAAAACTTACCTAGTAGCTGAATATTTCTGTATTATGTTCTCCTCGCCAGATTCTTTGAAATTACGGGATTGACTGTTATAGAAAAATCGTATTAATTTAATGTTAAAAAATTTAAAGGATGGCTTACATAGTAATTGTCTCTGATACTTCTTCAGCTGCCTCTCCAGAATACCGGGCTCGTCTATAAAATTCAGAATTAAATATTAAAAAAAAAAATTAATGTGTTACTTAGTTAATACCTATTATTGGTTTTCTTATTATATAGATTATGATACACTCATAAAGAAAAACAATACAATACGCTTCTACATTTCAATTTGAATTGTAACGTAGAAAATTACGAAAATGGCGGGAAGAAAATGACAGAGGCTCTCAGTAAGAGAGAGTAGATTTGTAATTGGTGGACTTTGTTCAGTCCAGTTTTATTATCGAGGTACTTTAGTTGACATTTGTGGCAAATGTAATAAATCATTTGATGTGATCATTCATTTGATATGACCACAAACATAATTATCTACAATCGGCAAAAACTTCCAACAATCCAACAAATAGTTTACTCCTTTAAACGAGAATAAAATTTAATTCGAAAATTATTGGTTTACCGATAGATTTTATAGATCATATTTTCACTATAAATTTAAAATTAATTTGAAAAATACAAAAGTAATTAATTTGATTTATGTAAAAAAATACTTACTTCAATTGAGCTAACCGTCTATTTCTTCGCTTTTCAGTAACACATTTCTTGTAACAACGTCCCATATTTTAATTTGCGCAAATAAAGAAATACATAAAGTCTTTATAAATTAATTGAGTAATACTACATTTATACAACGCAGTTCTTCACATGTTCATACCTTATCTAAGCTTTCCATGGTAACAGTACATTATTAAAATAATTTTACAACTTTTTTTCTTTTTCGACTATTTGTATAGTATATAAATAATGGTAACCACTGAATACATAATTAGTGAAAAAATAATCCTATCATTTATACAAGTCAAGGTTATCCAAGAACATTCAAAAACTGAACGAAACCGAAATAGCCATCTCTACCTTTCTAATGACAATGTCCATGTCAACCTAATGTTTAC
The DNA here is from genome assembly GCF_917563875.1 of Diabrotica virgifera virgifera. Classification (NCBI taxonomy): domain Eukaryota; kingdom Metazoa; phylum Arthropoda; class Insecta; order Coleoptera; family Chrysomelidae; genus Diabrotica; species Diabrotica virgifera. The sequence goes on along the minus strand of NC_065451.1, from coordinate 157,646,773 downwards.
GTCTGCAGTTTCCATACCAGTGAGAATTTTACTACACGTAAATTGCCGTGTAAAGACAGAAAAAGTAGGGATAGCCGTCAAATATTTGCGAATTATGTACCTATAGCCTTAAGATCGGGAGTGTGTGCAGGCCATGGTAAAACTTAAATTCCGACCTCATTAAGGTACATACTCACGGTTGAATCTTGCTGTATGGCAACGGCATTGTCATGCACTAATCTAAAGTTTTCACCAATGAACGGTGCGAAAGGCATGATATGGTCTTGGAGAAATTCTTCCACCTATCATTGAACGTTCACATTGCCTCTATCGAGCCTAGCAAGATTCGTACGAGTTTCGTAAGATATATCTCCTCAAATCATTATTGACCCTCCTCGGTAAGCCACTGTTTCGGTTATAGTGCATGGAGCAAACCTTTCATTTTGACGATTGTAGACAAGCTGACGTCCATTTGAACTTCTTAGGTCTGTTCTGCTCTGATCTGAGAACAGTGTTCTTCCATTCAGCCACGGACCAGTTAACATATTCTCGCGCAGAGTCCCTGTCTCCCGCGCAGGAAGACAGATTAAAACTGTTTGTAGAAGAAGAAGAATTTTCAATACTAAACACATTTTTCAAACTACCACCAAGACGCTTGTACACCTGGGTCTCCCCGCAAGATCAACCAGGAAACGTAATACGGAATCAAATTGACTACATAATGGTGAACAAGGATTCCATAATGGATGCCTATCTGTTAAGGGTTACCCCGGTGCTGACGTATCATCAGATCATGTTCCTGTTGTTGGTAAATTTAGGTTTAGATTCAAGAAGGTTGCAAAAAAGAACAGCAACAAAAAGTGCGATATGAGAATACTAAAAGATAAGAAAACAAAAGAGACAGTCGCACAGATTCTTTCAAAGAAGCTAATTAATATGGAGCAAACATATAATGCCGAAGAATCACTCCAAAATATATGTGAAACCTTTAACAGCATCAGAGAAAAACATCTAATAGAAAAGAAAGAGATGAGAAAAAGTTGGATGAACGACAATATACTACAACTTACGGAAGAAAGAAGAAAATAAAAAAACAACAAAATAATGTACAACACGGTTCAGAGACAAATAAGAACTGAAATAAGAAAGGCCAAAGAAAATTGGTTAAAATCACAGTGTGAAGAGATAGAGTCGTTAGAGAAAAAACATGATACGTTTAACATGCATAAAAAGGTTAAACAAGCAGCTGGTCTTCAGAAATCCAACACAGCTAGCAAATTGCGAGACCAACAGGGGAATATCATCACAGACATAAATCAAGAAATCTGCATATGGACAAAATACATACAGGAACTCTTTGATGATACTAGATCCGAACAACCTCCATCCTACATTGTGATGACCACTTACCAATCACATCAGATGAAGTGGAAAGAGCAATATCACAACTAAAAGATGGCAAGGCTCCTGGACCTGACAATGCATATGCTGAACTCATAAAACTATTTAACACCGACGGTACTCAACGCCTAACCAAAATATTTAACGACATATATTTAAGCTGAGTAATACCAAAAACATGGTTGAAGTCGACGTTTGTTGCTTTAACAAAGAAAACAAAGTTTGTATCCTACAGTGATTTCCGAACCATCAGCTTAATGAGCCATATTTTAAAACTATTTCTAAAAATTATACATCAAAGGATATATAGACTGTGCGAAGAAAAATCAGCCGAATCAGTTTGGTTTTCGAAATGCAGTGGGTACAAGAGAGTCTCTATTTAGTATACAAGTGCTATTTCAACGATGTAGAGACGTAAATTGCGATATTTATGCATGTTTCATTGATTACCATAAAGCGTTCGATACAGTAAAGCACAACAAGCTGATGGATATATTAACCAATATTGGAATTAACACCTGTGATTTAAGGATTATCAGCAATCTGTACTGGAATCAAACATCCTCTATCCGGACAAAGACAAGAGAATCCGACGATATCAAAATCAAACGTGGGGTCCGTCAGGGATGTATACTATCCCCACTGCTGTTTAACATCTTCTCTGAGGAAATCTTTCAAGAAGCAGTGGATGATGTTAAAGTCGGAATTCGAATTAACGAAGAATGTATCAATAACATAAGATACGCAGACGACACTGTGGTATTCGCTGACAGTTCTGAAGCCCTATAGGAGTTAATGAACAGAATCGCAGAGGTCAGTCAGAGATACGGACTTTCACTAAACACTAAGAAAACAAAATGTATCTCTAAGAACAAACAGCAATTTGGACGAATCACTGTGAATGGTCAACAAATCGAAAGAGTAAAAACATACACCTACCTTGGTACGAACGTCAATGAAAATTGGGACCATTCTATAGAAATCAAATGTAGGATAGAGAAAGCAAGATCTGCATTTCAAAAAATGGCAAAGTTGTTCAAATGTCATGATTTGTCGATATCCATAAAAGTCAGATTACTACGATGTTATATCTTCCCTATACTGTTGTACGGAGTTGAGTCGTGGACTCTCACAGACGCCACTTGCAAGAAAATTAAGGCTTTTGAGATGTGGCTTTATCATCGAATCCTAAAGATATCTTATACCGACCACATTACTAATGAGGGTGTTTTGCTGAGAATGCAAAAAGAAAAAGAGCTGTTAATCAAAATAAAAACAGTCAAAATCGAATACCTCGGTCACATCATGAGGAACAGTGAAAGATATGGACTACTGCAACTGGTCTTACAGGGAAAAGTAGAGGGAAAGCGTGGACCAGGTAGGCGAAGGATTTCGTGGCTGAAAAATCTACGTACGTGGTTCAACACAACCACTACAAATCTTTTCAGAGCAGCAGTGTGCAAAGTACAGATTGCCATGATGGTCGCCAACATCCGAAACGGATAGGCACTACAACAAGAAGAAGAAGAGTCTAAGACGGCTGCGGTAAAGGAGTGGCACAATATCCCCCAATGTGATATCCAAGATTACACCCATTCCAAGACATACTCATACTTTTTTAATTAGACTATGATTTTCAAAATTATGTTTGTTTGAGTTTTCTTCCAAGATTTTTAAACATTGGATTTATGCTAAGCATTGATAAACGACTTTTTTTTTCAAAAATTTTACCGTTTTGTTTTCCTCAAAGGTGGTTTTCACAGTATCTTTTATAAAATGTGGTGCAAGATTGATAATTTTTGCACATTGAAAGAAATACAAGGTGGGCCGTTAATTTTGCCGGTGAGTGTATTAATTGAAACAATTATTTTCAGGCAGAAAGAGTAGACGCTTATTTGCACACCCTTTCCGTAAATTCTTCACATATAGCCTGTTTTGGAACCTGGATTTTATATCATACTTTAAGAATAATGATTATGTATCTCTTAACTGGGTTTGAGTTAGAGCTATATAGCGTGCACGAGTTTTACTATATTTATTGGTATGATATTAATATTTTTCATGTACATTCCGTCCAATATACTCACCGTTGCACGTCATCCGCGTCATAGCCGGTGACGTCACATGATACCAACACGAAATATTTAGACGGTAGGTATGTTCCTTTTTAGAATCATTTAGCCGAGTACACTGGAATTACGGCCACTAGACATATTTTCTTATATACGCGTAGATATAATATTGGAAAATTTCTATTAATGTACATTTAAAGAAACATACCCTAACTTGTTTCATTTAATTTGTATAAGTGGAATATAAAGCGTTCTGATAAAGCATACTTGTTCAGATTACACTCTAACTGCTATCGAACAAAGCTGACATTTTGGCATAAATTGGTAACAAATATTTGACAGTTGCGGTGATGATACTTCAAATTTGTTTTTATTCTTTACTATAAGTATTTGTTTTATTATGCTTCCGCAAAAATTATGTGATATATTTGATTTAAAATGAATTCAAGAATTTTTTGTAATTGGGCAACAACGTCAACTTAGATCTCTGACGTAGATAATGACGTGTAACGGTAAGTATATTGGACGGACTGTAGTATCGTTTTTGTTCTTCGGATCACTATGATAATACAGGTCGACAAAATTTGACCAAATATACTTTTTTTGAGCTCCAAATTGCCAACTTGGCTCTGGTTTATCAGATATTTCAACCTAAAAGTGCAAAAATAGTGGTTTTTGATAATTTTGAGGATACGTAGCATTTTAATAATATAATTTTTTCACAGAAACTGTTATAATCATCAATTATAAGTCTCAGTATTTTAAATGGCATCCAGTTTACTGATATATCTGCTTTTTCGCTCAGATATCAAATTTAAAAGTTTGTTAGTTTTAAAAAACCTATAAGCCATATACAGGGTGATTGATTAGTGTGATAAATCTCAATAGATCCACTATAGTAATAGATAGCAATAAAAGTTAATAACAAAAATTGTAGCCAACTTTGATCTTCATATTACAAAATTAGTTAGAACATTACAGAGTGTTCTATAACATAGTGACTGACCAAACTTACGTTTTTTTTTTAAATGGAACACCCTGTATTTTATATTCGAAATCTTCTTGACTTTGCTATTGCAAAAATATAAAGGTTTGTTATATTATACTGGATATTTACAAAGGTACAACCAATTTTCTGTGAAAACCAAGTTCAACAAGCTGTATAGAGATAAAAATATGCTCAACAGAAATGGTGTATTGATGCCATATTTTTTTATTGATTGTCAATATTTTTAAAAATAGGTAACATTGGTAATTTTCTTTATGTGGAATACAGGATGAGTCAAAACGCAAGTACATCATTTTCTCAGTAATTTTAAAGAGAACACCCTGTATTTTATGCCACTATCGAAAAGTACCATTACCGTACTTTAATTTTTATATAACATTCCCTATGTCTAAATCTATTAGTTTTTCATATATTTTCATTTTTCAGAGCAAATTATAATTGTATCCAAATTGTCATGACAAATACCGATTATCAGGTAATCAATGTAAAAATGTAGCGAGTAAAGAAAGAAAAATAATTTATCAGTAATAAATTTTACAAAAAAACACACAAACACAAAATGCAACATTTGTGAAAAAATCAGTTACTTTTAATAAAATATTTTAAATATTTAATTACATAAGACGTTCAAAATGACCTAACAATGCCCGCCTGAACACAATCCTTAAATGAGTTAGGTATACCTCGTCCAATTTACTTACCGTTGCACGTCATCTGCGCCATAGCCTGTGACACGATACCAACACGAAATATTTAGGCGGTGGGTGTGTTCTTTTTTAGAATCAAAATGATTCTAAAGGGGAACACACCTACCGCCTAGATATTTCGTGTTGGTATAGTGTCACAGGCTATGGCGCGGATGACGTGCAACGGTAAGTAAATTGGACGAGGTACACACTACGAAGCATTAGTACATTAAAACTTCAAAATACAATCTAACATCTTAACTATTTATTAACAAAATACACAAACAATTTAATTACGGTGAACTGTCCGTTTTAGACGATTCAGTCATGGCTTAAGGCTTACTTAGCAAACATTTAGACATCTACATAATTAATAATTTGCTCAGAAAAATGAAAATATCTCGAAAACTAATAAATTTAGACAGGGAATATTGTATACAAATTAAAGTAGGGTAATAATAATTTTCGATAGTGACCTAAAATTCAGGATGTTGCATTTAAAATTACTGAGAATATAATGTACTTGCGTTTTGACTTACCCTGTATTCGATAAAAAGAAAATTAGCAATATTAATCATTTTTGCAAATTTTGAGAATAAATAAAAAATATGGCATCAATAAACCATTGTTGTTTTGCTTATTTTTATTTATACAGGGAGTTGAACTTGTTACGATTTTCATATAAAATTGGTTATAACTTTGTTAGTACCCTGTATAACATAACAAGCTTCTCTATTTTTGTTAAGGGAAGTTAAGAAGATTTCGAATATAAAATAAAAAAGAGGGTGTTCTATTTAAAAAAAAACATAAGTTTGTTCTGCCAGTACGTTATCAAACTTTCTAACTAATTTTGTAATGTGAAGCTTAAAGTTTGCTACAATTTTTGTTATCAAATTTTATTGCTATATATTACTATAGTAGATCTACCGAGCTTTATCACACTAATCAAACACCCTGTATAGTATAACGGAAAATCGAAATTCAGAAATTCCAAACTCATAAAACCTTATTCCAACAACCTCAAACCTGACTACCCAAATCAAATAACCCCAAATCCAACAATCGTAAACCTACACCCCAAAGCCAACCAGTCCCTAGAAACAGGGTTGAATCAAATACAGTAATTGTGTTTTCTGATCGAAACAAAACACCTCGAATCCTATCAATCCCTATAAACCACCCCTTTTAGCAAACTCGACTGCATTTGAAAGAGAAAGACTTATACTTTAAGAGGCTACATCAGCGCGTCATCAAGAGGAAATCGCGTTCCAAGATTGCGGCTTTAATTTTGAATAATTTGTAGTTATTTGGCATACATATACGTAAAGAATGGCGGTACAGAGAACAATTTGAGAAATATGTTAGTACGTGAAAATTACTCTATAAGATTAAATAAAACATTACAAAGACGAGTCTGTACCGCCATTAAGAGCACAATAATACACCTTCTTTAAAAAAACTTTTTTATCCCATACCTAGATTTGGTGTCACATTCGAACTCCTAAAATTGATTATCTATAACAAGAAATCAAACCTAACTGACAGATTCGTCGACATAGAGAAATAGTCACCGTCATAACAATGTGTACCGGGTGTCCCAATAAGAATGGCTCTCGGCCATATCTCAGGAACCGTTTATAGTAGAGCTTTGAAATAAAAAATTTTATAACAAAAGTTACCTCAGGAAAAGCCTGGAAATTATTTTCATAATTGTGGGTCCACCGCTAGAGGGCGTAATTGAATATCAAAAATTAAAATATCTAAATTTTATAAAATTTTCCCAATGAAGGGGTACTGGAAATCCGATCGTCGTATTCTTCATAAAATTCTGCTAATATTTGATCTCACAAGTTTAAGTCTACATTTGCAAATAAGAGGTGGGGGTGAGTGGGAACCTTGTTATGAAAAAAGGGCTGTAAATCCGGTCTTGCTAAATCAAATTTTGCAAACTGGGTCTTGTTGAAGACAGATCTTTTTCGTTAATGTAAATGATATAATATACACAATGTATAATAATGTATACATTTACAATGTTATAATTTCGAACCAGCCTAATAAGTAATAAGTCGGCTGGGAGGCGTTATTTAATTTTTTTCAGAAATCTAGCTTTCTTTGGAAAATATTAAATACAACTATGTCTTTTTAATCCTACATTATAAAGTTAGATTAAATTAGCAATAGAATAGCGAAAACCGCATGTCGATACCTTTTTCTATCTCAAGATATCTTAAGAAACGTGTAAATTTTAAACATAACTGTTGCTGTCACCGGTAAACTAAGTTAATGAAAACTAGTGTGCTATGGAAAACACAAAGAAATATTTTCCAGATGTCAATGTATAAAAATATAATTAATTAAAACAACAATATAAAGACAAACAACACTATAAAATATAACAAAGAAATAAGAACAACTACTTAGTGACGACCTAAATATTCAAATTATTGCCCATCATTTTTGAAGCAAGCATTTACAATACTAATACACTACTCGAGAAAACATTATCCAGAGAATACGAAAGCATTTCAAGAGCAGAAATTGAAACCGCTGTTCAATCTGAAGAGAGTAAATGCTTGCAACGAAAATGATTTGCAAAAATTTGAACATTTATGACGTCACTAACACTAAATAGTTGTTTTTATTTTTTTGTTGTTTTAATTAATAGGGCTTTTCAACGGTTCTCATTTGTTTCGAGCCTCTGTCATATGTCGTATAATCCGTGATAATATTAATAGGTATACGAGATATGACCGAGGCTCGAAACAAATGAGAAGCGTTGAAAAGCCCTATTATATACGTTGACATCTGGAAAATGTTTCTTTGTTTTTATCATAGCACACTACTTTTCATTAACTTCGTTTACCGGTGACAGTAGTTATGTTTTTAAATTTACACGTTTCGTATGATATCTCGAGATAGAAAAAGGTATCGACATGCGGTTTTCGCTATTTCATTGCTAATTTAATCTAATTTTATAATGTAGGATTAAAAATGCATACTTGTATTTAATCTTTTCCAAAGAAAACTAGATTCCTGAAAAAAATTAAATAACGCCTTATAGCTGGCGTATTACTTAGTAGGTTGGTTCGAAATCATAACTTTTACATTGACGAAAAAGATGTGTTTTCAACAAGGTCAAATTTGCAAGATTTGATTTTACAGAACCGGACTTACAGCCATTTTTTCATAACAAGGTTCCCACTCACCCCCACCTCTTACTTGCAAAGGTAGACCTAAACTTGCGAAATCAAATATGCGCAGAATTATATGAAAAATACGATGACCGGATTTTCAATGCCCCTTCATTAGGAAAATTTTGTAAAATTTTGATTTTTTAATTTTTGATATTCAATTATGCCCTCTAGCGGTGGACCCACAATTATGAAAATAATTTCCAGGCTTTTCCTGAGGTAACTTTTGCTATAAAATTTTTTATTTCAAAGCTCTACTATAAACGGTTCCTGAGATATGGCCGAGAGCCATTCTTATTGGGACACCCGGTACATTATCACAATACAGGGTGATTGATTAGTGGGGTAAAGCTCAATAGATCCGCTATAGTAATAGATAGCAATAAAAGCTAATAACAAAAATTGTAGACAACTTTGAGCTTCATATTACAAAATTAGTTAGAATGTTACAGGGTGTTCGATAACACAGTGGCAGACCAAACTTGTGTTTTTTTAAATGGAACACACTATATTTTATTTTATATTCGAAATCCTTTTAACTTTTCCATCACAAAAATATAAAAGTTTGTTATGTTATACAGGGTATTTACAAAGTTATAACCCATTTTATGTGAAAATCGTAACAAGTTCAACTCCCTGTATAAATAAAAATAAGCACAACAGCAATGGCTTATTAATGCCATGTCTTTTTATTTATTGTCAAAATTTTCAAAAATTATTGACATTGCTAATTTTTTTTTATATCAAATAAATGGGTTAGTCAAAACGCAGGTACATTATTTTCTTAGTAATTTTAAATGGAACACCCTATATTTTATATCACTATTGAAAAGTATCATTATCGTACTTTAATTTTTATATAACATTCCCTATATCCAAATTTATTAGTTTTCGAGATATTTTCATTTTTCAGAGCAAATTATTTTAGGTGTCTAAACTTTTCCATATTTTAAGTAAGCCATGACTGAATTGACAATTGACGTATTACTGATTATCAATCCGGTAATTAATGTAACAATGTAGCAAATAAAGAAATAAAAATAATTTATTAGTAATACATTTTACAAAAAAACACAACCACAACATGCAACATTTTTGAAACAATTAAAAACTACTTTTGTATGTAAATGTAACAATGTTACAAATAAAGAACGAAAAATAATTTACCAGTAATACATTTTGCAAAAAAACATGTTTGAAACAATTAAAAGCTACTTTTAATAAAATATTTTTAATATTTAATTGCATAAGGTGTTCAAAATTACCTCCTAACACATTTATGCACGCGTAAAAACGACCATTGAATGAGCTACTTACACTACGAAGCATTTGTAAGTTAACACATCGAAATACACTTTGTATTTTATTTTTTATCTCATCAAATGTTGTTGGAGGTGTGTAGGACGCTTCACCTGTGGTAAAAGGATCTGGTGAATATCTCCTGTCCTTCACACAAGAGGGGAACCAGCTTCTATAGTGGTTGATATAATTAGACTCTGATATTCTTTGTCGAGTCGAAGCAAGGTGTAAATCGGTGTTGAAATGATTAAAATACGTGTGAGATAATTAGTTTATTTAACACAAACACTAATATTTACAAGTATCGTACAAAATGATTATTATTGTTTTTACTACAACAAAAAAACATACATAAATTTGCTATGTACAATTGACAGTAAAGTGAACCGCGATTTAAGAGTGAAACATGTGATTAATAACAAGTGAGAGAAGATTCGCGTGAAAAACCGTGTAATGTGATAGGAAAATACGAGACGTGAATACTTTCAGAGTTGAGCGAGAGACGCGACCGATTAGCTCGGTAGTTGACGAATAAGTGATTGAGAGACGAGAGACTAAAAACGACTTAGGCATAAGGATTCCTTTTTCCTTTGGGTCCCCAAAAAGAAGTGGAACTCATTCATCAATGTCCTATGCGTGTCTAATTTACGTTCAGAAATAAACAGAAGATTTAATTTAGTCCAGTAACGACAAAGGCCTTTATTGGTTTAAGGATACATAAATCCGACAGCAAGACAGCTTCACACATTGTCAAGTTGAAAGAATTGTTCTTAATTTCGATCCAAACCCTGGGAACCGGATATATCTTAACCTCGAATGTTTTCGTAGTGCACGGGTCCTTGTATCGCCGACTGAAATGGGAGGCCACGGGACAAGCAAATGTTTTCTCGGAATTGGTTAATTTTGGAAGCTACAAAGGGCAGATGTGTTCGTTTGAAATTATCAATGATTCGACGAATTTTATTAAGATTCTTATATAAGTAGAAATGATAATTAGCTTTATGTTAGAAAATCTAACAGGAGGTATTCTATAAACTTCATTATTAAGAGGATGGGTACGTATTTTCGGCTACAATGCTATTCAAATGGGGATTCATTTTTTCGAATCCTGAAAAAACTAATAAGTATTTTTGAAAAATTTAAACTCAGAATGAAAGATTACGTTATTAGTGAGGGCCGAAAGTCCCTGAGAACTTCTATAATGTTTATTTTAATAAGTTACAGAAGTGAAAAACTAAGAGAAAATTTAGTGTGATTTTTAATTTCAAATATCTCATTCAAAATAAACTTTTTATTTATTCTAAGGGACTTTCGGCTCTCGGTAATAATTTAGTCTTTCATTCTGCGTTTAAATTTTTTAAAAGTATATTATAGTTTTTTCAGGATTCGAAAAAAATGGACACCATGTCCGTGGTGATATTTTCCAAATCTATCTTTGTCTTACAACGCACTCAGTCGAATATAATATTGTCAGCATAATATTGTCAGTCAGACATTGACAATCAGTGACAATTTTAAATATTTGACATGGCATCGGGAATATTTTGAGTTGTTGATTAAATAATATTGATATATAGTGTATTTGATAAATAATTGATTTAAGACGTGAACTTAATAAAAAGTTATTTATTGTGTATTATTTGTGGAAGATCCAAGCAGAGAATACATCACGATAATATATTCTGTGATCCAAGTATTTTGTTCTTAAAGATGTTCAAAATTGTAAGCGTTCCATAGTAACAATATATTATTAAAAAATCACTTTAACACTTTTCCTCTTTTCTCGATTGAGTATTAGTTTTTGTTGTACATATAAATTATTACAATCACTGAATATATAGTTAGTGAAAAAATTATTACATTTATTAACTGAATTAATAATTTGCAATTATACAAAGATAGCAGTTATCCAAGAACATTCAAAAGCCATCTCTTTAAGTTAATGATGACATTTTCAAGTAGAATGACATTCTAGTAATGTTTACATATCCATACCAGTGTGAATTTTACTACACGAAATTTGCCGTGTAAAGACAGAAAAAGTAGGGATAGCCGTAAAATATTTGCGAATTATGTACCCATAGCCTTAATGTAACCCCAAAAAATTCAGTCCAGTTTATTAAATTCTGGTGATCTGGGTGGCGACGCTACCGGTCCATTGAAAAATGAAAATGTCTCGAAAACTAATAAATTTAGACATAGGGAATGTTATCTAAAAATTAAAGTACGGTAATGGTACTTTTCAATAGTGATATAAAATACAGGGTGTTCCATTTAAAATTACTGAGAAAATAATGTACTTGCGTTTTGACTCGCCCTGTATTTGATATAAATAAAATTAGCAATATCAATCATTTTTGAAAATTTTGACAATACATAAAAAATATGGTATCAATAAAACATTGCAGTTGTGCGCATTCTTATTTATACAGGTAGTCGAACTTGTTACGATTTTCATATAAAATTGGTTATAACTTTGTAAATACCCTGTATAACATAAAAAACTTTTATATTTTTGTGATAGAGAAGTTAACAGGTTTTCGAATATAAAATAAAATATAGAGTGTTCCATTTAAAAAAACACAAGTTTGGTCTGCCACTGTGTTATCGAACACCCTGTAACATTCTAACTAATTTTGTAATGTGAAGCTCAAAGTTGACTACAATTTTTGTTAATAACTTTTATTGGTATCTATTACTATAGACAGATGACACGCTGATGTTACCTGATGTACCCTCTTAATGTTTATTATTTTAGCATAGAAAAAAATGAATGGATTTACATTACCACAAAAATTGCCAAAAACCGTTAGTTTGCACTTTTAGGTTAGGGAATCTCAGAAACCAGAGCCATTTCGGCAATTTGGAGCTCAGATTCGTATACAACGCAGCAAAAAACTGCTGTTTGTGAGAGGATACTGTGGTTTCTGGGTCTCAGATTTGTCGGCCTGTGTAATTGTATCCTTAGGATTACTATGATAATAATTATTTTAGGTATTTGTACGAATTTTTGTATGGTTGGCTCATATCAGCTTTATCTAGGGCGGATAGCTTTTTAGCGGAAAATGAGCTTCTGTACGATCCCCATAAGGGCAAGGGAGCAACTAAAAAAAAGCAGAAGAATAAGAAGAAATCTAGGCAGCATAATAAAGATATTGTATATCTTCAAGCTCTTCAAAACATGTGTGGAGGTTATTATAAGGTAATTTTAGAAATATATTACTTAACCGTCACACCAGGTATATAGGGTGATCCAGATAAAGGGCCTATTAGAAATATCTCGTGAACTAAAGGCAGCAGAATCGTGAAAATTGTAATGAAGGGGTTTTTAAGAGTGATCTATTTAATGAAAATATTTTTATCTATTTCCAACTTCCGGTTATACCGGAATAACTTCGTTTTTTTTAATGGGACACCCTGTATATTTTTACATTTTTGGATTCTCCTCGATGTCTTCTTTCTTAAAATATGAGATTTGTAATGCTATATAGGGTGGTTTAAAATATAATTAAGTACGTTTTTTTATTAATTTCGTAGCAACTTTCACACCCTGTAGAATTGTAGTAGTTTGACATCAAAAACTCTATTTATGTTCAAATGATTTTTAATATAGTCTACTATTGTTAGAAATTACGAGTGTAGGTAAATGTTGAATTTTAGTATACAGGGTTAGTCGAAACTCGGAATGAGTATTTTCTGAATTTTCTTAAATGGAACAGCCTGTATTTTAGTATTGTAATGAAATGATATTTTATGGTACTTTTTTATTTCTTAAACATTCCCTATACCTAACTGCTTTAATTTGCGCTTAATTATTAATCGCACAAACAATCTTAACTTTGGACGACAAATCTTAATTGGCTTAATCTTTTAGGACGACAGACTCAGTAAAACACAGGTTAAAAACAAAGTAAATATATTTAAGATATTTATATACAATTCAAAATAAATAAAATAAAATATAATTCTATCTTCTGCAAAGGAAAAATAATATTAAACTTTGTTAAGGCCTATTCTCACCACCAAATAATTTGATCAAACTGGTTTGAGCAAACTGAAAGTGACAGTTAGTGACGTCACATCCTGAGTTTGTTCAAATTCTCTAATTAAAGGTCAATTTGCTCAAACTGCAATTTTGATTGGTCGAAAAATATGTAAATGTAAGGACAAATGACAATCAGCTGTTAGACATAACATGATGGAATTTTAATTTTTATGTAAATAAATTATTAATATTCAAACAAATGAGAAGCGTTGAAAAGTCCTATTTTATGAACAATAATATTATTATTACTGATTCTGATTACAACACCTAGAGTGACTCTCAGCTTAAATTCTGAAATGATGCAGTCGCTACTTGTGTCACTAGCTCAATATTGATTAGAAAATAATTACATACTGATACTGAAAGTAAATTACTATACGTCTTCTAAAATAGCACAAGCTATGTTTTGGGTTTTAAATATACCATACTTCTTCTTCATGTGCCATCTCCGCGACGGAGGTTGGCAATCATCATGGCTATTCTGATCTTACATGCTGCTGCTCTGAATAGTTCGGTTGATGTGTATCCGTACCATTCCCTCAAGTTACGCAACCACGAGATTCGTCTCCATTCGATACCATACTTAAATACTTAAATAACAGTAAACCTTGAATTATTTTATGTATGATTTTGATGTCGGCTAAAATGATAAAGCAAACTTAAATAAGAAAATAAACACAAGGCAGTGAACTATGATTGCTAATATTTTATAGGTCCTTCTTTATTATCAGTTATAGTTGGGGTACTATTTACTTTATTTTTTAATGTCACAAATTTTCAATAACATTCAAATCTGGTGACTGCGCTGGTGTTTTAATGACATTTCAGCACTTATAAAGTAACCAAATATGAACCCGTTATAACATATATGTTTTGGATCAATGTCATGATATAACTGGTAATTATCATCGATTCCTAATTTTTGAGCACTAGCACTGAGATGCTGTGTTAGTATATCCAAAAATACATGTATTGGTTCATATTTATGGTATAAATACATACCCTGACCAGTGGTCAGATCCCTGTGTTAATTTTTAATAGTAGAATGTGTTTGTTCAAAGTTTTCTCTTCATTTGAGGTAGTTACACTTATAAGATGATAGCTCTGATGATGGCATTAAAAATGATGAAAGGACTTAGCTGATTTTAATAAATTTATTTACACACTATCAGTCTTTGAAAACATACACCAGTTCCCGTTTTGATTTATATAGAATTGAGTACATACAAGTCAAACAGTCTGTTTCTATTAATATATATTTATTTACTAAAGAAGTAAAAATCTTCCCTTGTAGATGGTATAAAATTTATTTAAAATTGTTTTCTAAAATAGATCCAAGTTGGAGTCAAAGTGGGTACATTACTAGTACATTACAAACAAACGTTTTCGGACTAATCAGTTCATCATCAGGTTAAAGCTTCAGATCCAAAGCAGTTGAAACTAGCTACTGAGGTAGGTCGAATGACCCACCAATAGCCATTTAGGCTATATCGAGAGCGACAATAAGTCGATGTTAAAGGAATAAGGTATATTTAAACCATCATGGAGTCTTCATCTTGGCTTCAAACTACAAGGTTATGTTGAAGACAGTAAGAAACAGGGTCTACAAGGGAAGATTTTTACTTCTTTAGTAATTTTTATTATGGTATACAGCCAATGAGAGGGATTCATTCCTTTATATATATATATATATATATATATATATATATATATATATATATATATATATATATATACATATATATATATATATATATATATATATATATATATATATATATATATATATATATATATATATATATATATATATATATATATATATATATATACATCCCGCTATTAAATTGGCATCTTTTCACGTTGCAGTCATTTGGCATCACCTAGAAATGCTATCATTTTCTAGGTATAATCCGTGAATGTTCGCTTAGTACACTTCTTTAAGCTTGGCACCGTTGTCGGATTTTCAGTAATCCGATTTATTTATATATTTTATTCCTTACACTATAACGACAATTTGACCCCCGTAGGTCAAAAACATTGCTTAAACATCACTTTGGCAACAACAGGATGTTGCCAAGATATACATTTTTACGGAAAAGACAGTACCTAGTTAGATACATAATATCGATCGCTTCACGTTACAAGTCTTCCACTCGCACTCAGGTAAAAACCAGTTGTAGGCTCTTTTGTCTGAACGGGTCCCTGAATGAGTTTAATAATTCACTTTTATTGTGTATTTTGTTTCGTTTAGTTGAAATATCAGATTTTGTTTGTAACGAATTTCATAATAGATATTTAAATTATTTTTTTGTTAACAAAAAAAAATTTTAAAGTTTGACATTTGAAAAATTAATTTTATATTGCCATTTTCATGACATGGTCAATGGTTAATTGCATTTATAATAATTTAATGGGTCATTGCGAAACAATATACAGTGCGTCCATAAAGTAACGCATAAATTCATTATTTCACAAACCGGACACTTTCAGGAAAAATACCGAAACAGGTCGATTTTTATTTTTAAATTACAATTTATTGGCATACATATCATACTAGTGACGTTATCCATCTGGGCGTGATGACGTAATCGTTGATTTTTTTAAATAAGAATAAAGGGCATGTAATAGCTCATTTGAAAGGGTATGTAATTCTCTATTCAATAATATAATTGTTAATATAATTATTTATACAGGGTGTCCAAAAAATGTTATTTAAATTAAATTAATTGGTATAAAAAGATGAATGTATGTAATTTGTTTAATTCTAAATATATTTTATTGGTGCCAGCAAACATAAAAATGTTTTATTTAAAACCTAAATATTGATTTTCGCTTAAGCGTAATCTTAAACTTCCAAGAGGCAGGTGGATGGCAGCTCTAACATTTAATTTTCTGACAAAAGTAAAACGAATTTTGAATTAAATAAGTTACATACATTTTTCTTTTTGTCTCAATTAATTTAATTAAAGAATTCTTTTTGGACACCCTGTATATATAATTATGTTATTGTTTGTATTAGTAAATAGAGAATTAAATACCCTTTCAAATGAGCTATCACATGACCCCTATTCTCATTTAAAAAATTCATCGATTACGTTATCAAGCCCAGATGGATGACATCACTAGTATGATATGTAATATGCCAAAAAATTGTAATTTAAAAATAAAAATCGACCTGTTTCGAAAATTTTCCTTAAAGTCGCCGGTTTACGAAATAATGAAATTATGCGTTACTTTATGGAAGCACTGTATGTTACAATGTGTAAATTTTTCAGGAAACGTAAAAATCTTTCCATTAGTAGTTAGAGATTCTGATAGTAATACTATATTTTATATAAGTATTATGGGTTATAAATGCATCTATTAGGTCTGGATCCCGCGTATGAAAAAAAAGTTGATTAATAGCAAGCTGAAAATTTGTTAATAGCTTAAGGGTGTTTAGTCGGATAAACTTTTATATATGGGAACACTGGAACAGGGGCAGTTTTAATTGTGAAACAGGTTGAAAATTTGGAACGGTCACACCACGAAAACGGCACATTTATTTTGTCCGACATAACAGACTTAAACTCTCCGAATAAAGATTAAACTCTCATGCAAAAATTAGACTGCTATTTATCACCTGTCATAATTCCTGTCTTTTGACATATTCTACATGCTCTACTCATTAAAAGGCCCATTTGGTGATAAATAGCAGTCTAATTTTTGCATGAGAGTTTAATCTCTGTTCGAAGAGTTTAAGTCTGTTCTGTCGGACAAAATACATGTGCCGTTTTCGTGGTGTGACCGTTTCAAATTTTTAACCTGTTCCAAAATTAAAACTGCCCCTGTTCCAGTGTTCCCATATATCAAAGTTTATCCGACTAGACACCCTTAAGCTATTAACAAATTTTCAGCTTGCTATTAATCAACTTTTTTTTCATACGCGGGATCCAGACCTATATCTGAAAGACCAAAAAAGTTTAAATGTTGCTTATTTTTTTGATATTATGTTTTAAAGTTTGTGGACTTATGTTGTTTTCGAAATGAAACCATAATTGGTAAAGTTTTTTCTTTATTCTCAACAAGAAACAGTCATAATACGGACAACGCACACATCTTATGGAAAATATAATGTCACTCAAATTCAATAAAATTTATACGAATAGATCCGTTTTAATTTACCGATCAAATCTTATCATTGCGCCAACTCTTAATTATGATTAATTACGGCGCAAATTGCAATTAAAGTTTATCGAAATCACATTTTTGGAGTCCATAAAGTGTTAAAAGTGTTAAAGTTACAATCATTATTGCTCCGAGTGCTATTCATAAGAGCTTAAATCCCGCTGGGCCTAAGCGGATTAGTGAAACTAATCCGCTGATTTATGGAGTACCGAAAATCTGGGTAGTTTAAAATATTTTTTCTCTCTCTAACTTATGTACCTACCCATTTGATTTCAGATTTATTTGTATCAATTTCTGCTCTTATTTTTGAAAATAGAGAGTTGGCGCAATGATAAGATTTGATCGGTAAATTAAAACGGATCTATTCGTATAAATTTTATTGAATTTGAGTGACATTATATTTTCCATAAGATGTGTGCGTTGTTTTCGAAATGAAACCATAATTGGTGAAGTTTTTTCTTTATTCTCAACAAGAAACAGTCATAATACGTAGAAATTTATACTAAATTTAAAATCCAGATTCAGTAGAAATAAACAAACCAAGACACGTTAAATGCTACTAGGAGCACTCCCGAATCATAATTATTTACAATGTATTGTTATATTTCTATTTGATATGAAAATTAAATTTTGATGGTTGTAAACAGGATTCAATTTAATATAAAATATTTTCAATTTTCTCAACCACGGGCATATAAATTTATAAACACCCTGTATACAACAAATTGTTATATTTAATTTTAAGAAGTGATTAGACGGAACTCGGGACAGTGCGCTTAAAATAAACAAAGTGAATGACGCGTACCATTATCGTTCTTCTCGGAAGGTCGATCATTAGCCTATGCTAAATAAAACTCAGTGAAATAGATGATAGTTCATTATCGTTTTTCGCGGAAGGTTTCGATCATTAGCCTATGCTAAATAAGACTCATTTGAAAGAGAGAATAGGTCATTAAAATTTGTAAATAGTAGAAAGTGATTTTAGAATGGGAATTAAATATTTTCTTTTGAAATCCATTAAGCATATTTAGAAAGATTAAAAATTGGTTTTTGAGGAATACTGAGAATGAGAGTTGGTGGTGGAAGGTTGATTTGTGAATCTGGAAGGGATATTGAGAAAGTAGGTGAATGAATGACAAAGTGGGATCAGAATGTTTTGAGCTGTCGAGAAGTGAAGTCGAGTAGTAGACGGTAGTGTTCGAGGAGTGAGAAAGCCGGTAGTTCCGTAAGTGTGGAGTATCTATCGTGGAACGAGAAGTAGGCCAGGTCGAGAGTAAAAGAACCTCCTTGAGCCCAGAGTGTCCCGGTAGCTGATAGCAGTTTCGAAAAAGGTAGAACACAGCATCACGACAAAAGCAGGAACGAGAGCTATTCGAGCTAGTTTTTCAAAGGAGAACATCACTGGAAGCCAGGACGAGGTTTGATCGCAGCCAAGGATAGCAGGAAAGGGTTTTGTGTGAGGACATTTTCAGTTCACCAGGAAAAGGTCAGTCTCATTTGTTTGGACATGAATGTATGGGTTTTTCGTATTAAATTCCACATAAAAAATTGAATAACATAATCAATAATATCAGAAAAGCTTCATCAAACTTAAATAGAGTTGTCCCTAATAACTCCTAATAGTTAAATGTTAATAAAAACTTTCAATAGAAAACCAAAAGGAAATAAAATTCCCAGTTGTAAATGTTATGTTTAAGAATAATAAGAAATAGCAAATATTAAGCATTGATTGCCTTTTGAATAAAATAAAAAATATTTTGATTATAATTGTAACCCATATTTGTATTTTTTTTTACTCTTTTCTTTTCTATCCCGATTAGGAACCATTAAGAAATATTCAGAAGCCACGAAAGTAAGTAATTAATTTATAATTCGCCCTGAGATTGAAAACATATTGATATGTGATCTGGTTAATTAATTAGATTAGTATTAATACATTGATTAAATTAAGTGACATATAAGAATATTATCTCATATCAATAATCAAGATCACATCAGTATATACATTGTAAATTCCAAGTCATGATTTCCAAAGTTTACACATTGTAAATTATGATTCGGGAGTGCTCCTAGTATCATTTAACGTGTCTTGGTTTGTTTATTTCTACTGCATCTTTACTGTTTCTGTTAACTAATCTAAACGTAGAGATATTTTTTGAGATTCTTTAACTCTTTCAATGCTGGGGTTTGTCACATCCCACCTGTCTGTTAGTGGCAAAAAAGTTCACCTGTCGGATGCCGGGTTAAAACATGACAAATTAGATGTGGAATGAAAGCTTATAACCCAAAGATGGTACTAAAGGTGAGAAATTTGGCCTCCGACTTCAGGATAAAGAGTTGCAACCCGAAGTATTGTTCTAAATTCGCAGAAATAGTACAAACTATGTATTACTCGACGCGCCTTAGAAAGACGAGAACAAATATTTATGCCTGTCCGGTTTTATGCCTGTCTGTCCGTCCGTCTGTCAGATATAATCACAGAGGTTGAATGAAAGATTATAACCCATAGATGTTACTAGCGATTAGAAATTTGACGCGCATTAGAAAAATGAGAACAAAGAAATACTTTTTTTAGTTTTACACCACTTCCGGTTAAAATGGTGTACCCGGAAGTGACACACATAGTCACAGAAAAATATACTTGATCAATTTACGTGTATTAAGAGGTCGAAACCGAATTTTTTTAATTCTGGTTTTGATGTCATATGCGGTTAAAAAATTGTCTGGAAGTGGAAGAAACCAGTTTAATAGTTGTCCCCTTCGAGTAGCGAAAAATAAACAATACTTTGTAAAAACATTCAACATTGGTTGATATTCCGCTGTTTTCATATTATTTATTGACCTAAGTTTTTGTAAAATGCACTAGTCTTTTTTAAAGATATCATTGGACAATTTACTCACTGTTTTTGGATTTTACAAAATCGCTTGGATTGGCATGAAATTTGACATAAGCATAGCTAACATGTCAAAGAAAAAAGTGATATTGTGCCAGTGTGTGCTTTTTTCTGGGGATGAGTACCACCCCCTTCTCGAGTGTGAAAAAATATAGGTAAAAATATGTCCGTAAGTGGATAAACTAATTAAATTCCTTGTATTTTTTGTTTTTAGATGGTTTTTCGTAAATAAATCAAAAAGTAAGTATTTGATCGAAAAAACTATTCTTAGCAAATATAAAGCTTATAAAACAGTAAAAAAAATTATGTATGTATGAAGTCTGGACACACAATAAAAACAGAGTTGGAGCTGAACAACAGTTGGTTCTTATTCGTCGAATTCCAAATCGACTAGTTCAACGTAAAATATCCAAAAAATAACGCACTTTTCGGGGAAAACTCGCCACAAATTTTTTAAAGTGTTTAAAAAAGTTTTATTTTTGTTATTTAAAAAGTATCTATTCTATCACCATCAGCATCAAAAGTAAGTTACGCTTTAAATAAAATATGTCCCTTTTTTTGCTAAAAGAAATCGTGAAAATCACCACCTAATTAGCATTCCATATGAAATTAATAGTTACCGCCCTAGTTAATTTACTTATATTATACTGTTTATATGATCTATAAGATTTATTGGCAAGAAATGCTTATTAAAAAAAATTGGTTTTAAAATAAAAAAATTTTAATTTTGAAAAAAAATGCCTTGGTTTAAAATAACTTAAACATTAGTGATACTAAATATCTCAAAGAGTAAAAAATGTACATATCACATAAACAATACATAAGTAAATTAGGCGGTGATTTTTACATTTTTTTAACAAAAAAGAGACTTCATTTTGATGCTAACTAACTTTTGATGCTAGAAACGTTTATAAAAATACAAATAAAACTTTTTAGACATTTTATAACAGTTGTAAGTCATGAGTTTTTCCCGAAAAGTGCTTCGTTTTATGGTTATTTCATGTTAAAATATTCGATTTGTATTTTGACGAAGTAGAACCTGCTTTTCATTAAGGTGATACAGTAGCGATCAACAGGTAGCCAAAACGCGTTCCAAGATTGCGGCTGTAATTTTGAATATTTTTTCGAGATATTTGGCACACGTATTCGTAATATAATAAAGAATGGCGGTACAGAGCCGAATTTGAAAAATATATTAATATGTGGAAATTACTCTGTAATTAAATATAATATTAAAAAAACGAGCCTGTACCGCCATTAAGAAGAACAAAAAAATACACTTTCTTCAAATAAACTTTTTATCCGATGCCTAGATTTTGTGTCATTTTGGAACTACTAATGAAATACAAAATTTTAGTAGTTCCAAAATGACACAAAATCTAGGCATCGGATAAAAAAGTTCATTTGAAGAAAGTGTATTTTTTTGTTCTTCTTAATGGCGGTACAGGCTCGTTTTTTAAATATTGTATTTAATTACAGAGTAATTTCCACATATTCATATATTTTTCAAATTGGGCTCTGTACCGCCATTCTTTATTATATTACGAATACGTGTGCCAAATATCTCGAAAAAATATTCAAAATTACAGCCGCAATCTTGGAACGCGTTTTCGCTACCTGTTGATCGCTACTGTTTCCTCTTAACTACAACTCTACTTTTACAGGGTCTACAGACTTCATACATACACCATTGTTTTCACTTTTTTATACGCTATATTTTTGCTAAGAATATTTTTCGTTAAAATACTTTTTGAGTTTTTTTCTAAAACCGTCTAAAAACGTGACTTTTTTGTTGAAAAACGAACATAATATATTCACTTGCAAATAACTCAAACAGTATGTTAAGAAAAAATCTATAGAACAAAAACTAGCTTAGAATTACTCAGTTTATCCACTTTAGGACTTATTTTGAATGTATGTCTTTTCACATTATAAAAGTGGTTGTACTAACTCCCAAGGCAAAAGCACACGTCGGCACAATATCACTTTTTCTTTGACCTGTCAGCTATGTGCATACCCAATTTCATGTCAATCCAAGCGGTTGTTTAAAATTCGGAGGTTTTGCAATATTTACCGTGAGTGGATGGACTTTTTTTATTTATTTATTTATTTATTTATTATTTATACATATGACCTGGCCTCTAGTGACTAATCCAGGTCGTTTTTTTCCTGATGGGATTACAGATATTTTTTTTTTTATATTTTTACATTTTTTACTCAACTATTAAATCTATTTTTACAATAACAATTTGCCATAATCTCTTAATTACGTATAACAAACAAATTTAAATAAACAATTTAAAATATTTTTGGTACTATCAACCCCCTTCTAAGTTATAAAGACAGTCCCTCTATTTTCAGAAGAGAGTTGGTAGTTTTTTTTTTTTATTTTTTTTTTATTTTTATGAATTATGTATTGAATTATTATTTTTATTTATTTATTTTATATTGAATTATTATTATTATAATTGTAAATATCTATTTTTGAATTTATATTTTATTTTATTTATTTTAACTTTATCTTACTCAACTTCATCAGGGTTGGATTATTGGTTGTCTTCTTCTATTATTATAGATTTCTTGTTGTTTTTTAGATATTATTTGTGCGAGATTGTTTAATATTTCAAAATATTCTTCATTTTGTAATATATCTCTTATTTCAATTCTTTCTAATCTTCTTCTCATTTCTCTGTGTTCTTCATTTTCTATAGTATTTTCACCAGTGGCGTAGCTAGCCCCACAGGGGCCCCATATCAAAGTTTATCGCGGGGCCCTTTTCCATCACTAATATGGCATAGCTCTAAAAAAATGTTCAACAAAAGAAGCAAAAACGCTTGTGTAGAATAGAATAGAAATATGCTTTATCGTCACTGAAAATTTTACAATTTTTTTGGACAAAGCTTACAAAGAGTAGAAAAAAAAACAATAACAAATACAATTTACTGAAATTACATAAATCGTCAATATTACAAAATAAAAGATAGTGAAATAAAACAAAACAATACAAGGTGTTTCATTAATAATTGAAAATATTTTAACTGAAGATTCCTGGGCTCAAAATATTAAGGTTTAATCCAACTCACCTACTCCAAAAATGCTTCCTAAGGGAGCTGGAGTTTTTTTTAAATACCTCTAGAACACATCTATTTAGAAAAACGAAAACTGGTACGTCTGTTTATCTTCCATAGATAAACCGATTTCATAAATTGCGAATTTCTAGTACTGGTCATATGCGTTCTCTTTGGGTAGGGCAGCAGGTATTTTATCGCATAACTTTTTGCTCTTTAACTTTTAAGCATTTTTGACACTGAATTATTAAATTGTGAGGTATTATAGTACCAAAAGTTACTCTTACTTTAAGTCGATAGAATACACCATTTTCTAGAAAAATCGATTTGAAAATTTTTCGTTTCTTGAATTTGAACAAAATTAAAAAAGAAACGGTGTATTTTACCGTTATTACCGACCTAAAGTAAGAGTAACTTTAAGTACTAGAAGATTTCGTATCTAGTGTCAAAAATGAGATTAAATAACCGTTGACCTATTCAAAAGGGACGCATATGACCGGTACTAGAAATTCGCAATTGATGAAAACGATTCCTCTCTGGCATAAACGTACCAGTTTTCGTTTTTTTTTTAATTTTTTTTTAATTTTTTTTTCAAATTAAAAAAACATAAAATTTTCAAATTGACATTTCTAGAAAACGGTGTATTCTACCGGCTTAAAGCAAGAGTACCTTTTACTACTGGAATACCTCAAAATTTACTAATCCACTATCAAAAAGGCTTAAAAGTTAAAAAAAGTTATCCTATAAAATAATCGTTGCCCTACCCAAAACGGACCCCTATGACCGATACTAGTAATTCGCAATTCATGGAGTCGATTTACCTCTGGAAGATAAATAAGCGTGTCAGTTTTCGTTTCTCTAAATAGAAGCGTTCTGGATGTATTTAAAAAAACTAATTAAAAGACCCCTTCTTCAAAGAGCTCTAGCTCCTTTAGGAAGCATTTTCGGACTAGATTATTTGGGTTAAATCTCAATATTTTGAGCCCAGGAATCTAGTTAAATTATTTCCAATTATTAATGAAACACCCTGTATATTGGAAAATTTAAATAAATTGCAAAATGCATAATACAACCTTAGAACTAATAAGTTCTAAGATTTGAACTAACTTATAGATTTGAATTGTTGAGTTGTTTTAAAACAAATTCAGTTTTTTCAAGCCAAGGGTGAGTGGACATTGAACATGAGCGTAAATAAAGGAACTCTGTTCTTTAACGGCGAGCGACCGATATATACCTAATAAATATAATTTATAGTTAAAGAACATAAAATATTACACGAAAATATACGCAAACAATACATAGCGTTTCAATGTTTCAAATATTCAAAGGTAAAGCGATTACAAATATTGTTATTTGGCAATACATTATACAATATCTCAGACACAGCCAACTATTCAACTGTGAATAGACAATAAAAAGTAGCTTAAAAACAAAAAAGCTCTGCTGTTATATAATGACGAGAGGTAGAAAATAAACAGGTACCTACCTGTACATAAATATAGTTTATATGGATAAAGAATTCATTAGACGAAAATGTCGATATCCAAACAGCATACACTATTTCAAAGCGTTTTAATAGTGAAATAATTGTAGAATATTTTGTTCAATTTTTTTAATGGAATTTTGTTTTGACGTGCCGCGTTGGGGCCCCTGAATGTTGGGGGCCCCATATAATTGATACGGCTGATACGGCGGTAGCTACGCCCCTGATTTTCACAATGTAACACTATATGTTCTGGTGTACCTAGTTCTCCACATTCACAATATGCATCATCTTTTAAGTTAAATCTTTCCAAATATGTTGGGTACGGTCCATGTCCTGTTAAAAAGTGTATTAAACCTTGTTTTGGATTAAAATAATTTGGAATGTTTTCTAATATTGGTATAAAATTGTATAAACGTCTAGATTTTGTTGAATTTTCCCATTCATTTTGTCTTTTTCTATTTATTATTTCTTTTAATTCTCTTTTATTTCTTATATCTAATCCTATTATTTGTATTATTTTTTCATGTTTTTCGTTTTTTAGCCAATAATTACATGCTCTTTTTTGTGTTTCTAAATGCATTGGCATTACTCCAGTTAAAACTGTGAGTGCCTGTGTTGCAGTTGTTCCAAATGCTCCCGTCATTCTTACAAGAAATCCTCTCTGAGCTCTATTTAATTTTTCTGCGTTTTTTTTATTTATTAATCTATGTGCCCATACACTTGAACCGTACCCTACAATTGATGCAAGTATTGTACTTAGGTATATTCTCATCTGTCGGAACGAAATTCTATATTCCTTCTGTGCTAGACTAGCAATGCTATGCATGATCTTTGTTGCCTTTTCATAGACACAATTCATGTGTTTTGTAAATAATTTTTGTTCGTCTATTATAATACCTAAATATCTTGTTTCCATTTTTCTTTTTATTGTTTTCCCTCTAATTTTTATAATTGGATCTCTTTCTAAATTTCCTTTTATTAAACTATATGTTGTTTTTGAATCTGATATTGTTAATTTTACTTTATTCATCCAATCATTTACTCTTATTAATACTTCATTTGATTTATTTTCTAATTCTCTTCTTGAGTTTGCATCTATGATCAACAACAAATCATCTGCATATGCTATGCTTCCAAGCACTTCAGGATCTATAGTCAATTGTTCCAGCAGTTCCTCTAGCATTACATCCCAGAACATAGGTCCACAAACTGATCCTTGTGGACATCCTTTTGTGATATGTTTTGTCTTTTTTCCTGTTGGACAGCTTAGGCTTGCATATCGGTCTTGACAGTAGTTTCTGAGACTTCCGTACAGATTCTTTGGACATCTCATTCTTCGAAGTCTTTCAAAGAATGACGGCCACCAAAGATTGTCAAAAGCCCCAGACACGTCTATAAAGATCATTAAAACATACTTTTTTATGTTTTCGTTTACTATTTCAAATACTTTATTTATTGCATCTTCTGTTGATCTACCTTTCCTAAAACCATACTGACCAGGATGTAATCCAATTTCTGTTCTTATTTGATTTAATTTTTTACATAGTAATTTTTCTTGTAATTTTCCCATTGTATTCAATAAACATACCGGTCTATATGATTTCGGTAAGGCAGGATCTTTATCTTCCCCTTTATGTATTATTATAACTTCTGCTTGTTTAAAATTATTGGGAAACCTTCTTTGTCTAAGACATTCATTATATAATGATGTTAGTACTGGAATTATTTGTTCCGACAATGCTTGAAGTATTTCAACATGAATATTATCCGGTCCAGGTGCCTTCTTTCTTTTCATTTCTCTCATACTTTCATATACTTCTTCTTCTGTGAATTCCTCTATTTCTCTTTCTTCTTCTATTTGGTATTCTTGTATCATTTCTTCTCTTATATTTCTTTGTTCTACTGTTTCTCCTTCTAATTTATCTGGAGGTAATAATACATTAAGTAATGTTTCGGCCGATTCTTCCCAACTTTCTGTAAATGTTCCATCTTCTTTTTTTAAAGTAGAAAGCATTGTCGGACGTCTAATTTTTTTAGAAACTATTTTATATGGTATTCCCCACATATCTAATTCTAAGTGTCTTGATACGAAGGTTTCCCAACTTTTAGCTTTTGTTATTTTTATTTCTTGTTTATATTCTTGTTTTAGTCTTCTATATTCACCTAGAAGGATTTGCCTCTCAAGATAGATACCACATCGTTGATATCGCTTTCGCGCATATCTAACTCTGCTTCTCATTCTTGTGAGGTTTTCCTTCCAGGCTGAGTTTTTTACTTTACTATTTTCTTTTATTTTTGGTATTGCTATATCCATTGCTTTTTTAATTTGTTTGGTTAATTCTTTTGTTGCAATATTTATATTAGATCCCCTTTGTACCAGACAAGGTGGTCGAAACTCAGACTTTAATAGTTCATAATTTGCTTTACCTATATTGTATCTTACCGAAGATATTTCCGTATTACGTGGATTTAGGTTATTAAGATTGAAAGTTATAAGGTTGTGATCACTTATTGTTGCATGTTCCATCACTTTCCAATCCTTAACTAGGTGTGCTACTGCAACATTTGATATTGTTATATCTATATTGCTAGCCGCACCAGCTCTGTTTTGAAAAGTTGGTGGGTTTCCTGGTTTATTGTGTACTATCAACTCTAGTTCATTAATCATATCTTCTACTAATAATCCTTTTTGATCTGTTTGAGTTGAATTCCACAATATTGATTTTGCATTTACGTCTGCTACAACTATATCTTTTTCCTCTCTATACGTTATAAATATAGCTCTTATCTTTTCCACGTATTCATCAATATCTTCACAGAACTGACAATATAGGTTAGCTATGATAAATTTACCTGCTTTTGTTAGCAATTCTACACAGATACAGTGTCGATCACTAAATTGTTTTAGAATTAGAAGTCTCATATTTTTATTGAATAATACGGTTACCGCCATTGGATTTTCTCCTATGCTTGCACATTGTGCATTAATTGGCATGTGTTGAATTTTTCCTAGTCTTGTGTATGGTTCTTGAATGCAAACCATATCAAGACTATTTTCTTCTGCTGTTTTTCTTATTTTATGTAGTACTGTGATACTTCTCATACCATTTATTTGTCCTATTTTTATATTGAATGTTTTGTTTGTCATTAATTAATTTGGTTTGTTTTTTTTTTTTTTTATTAATTTCATTTTGGTTTCCGTGTTTATTAGAATCGAATAAATTTTCATTTTTAGTATTTTATCACCATATCTGTGTATTTTATTATTTTTAATTATTTTATCTGAGTTTATTCCCTCTTCTCTGATACAATAATTTTTATTATTTTTAAAGTATTTTTGTTTTATATTATGATTTATATTTTTTGTATTTTTAGCATTTAAAGTATGATTTTTTGTTCTCATGACTCTGTTTTTAACCATTGCATCACATTGGTTTTTATGTTTTTGAAATTTTTTAATTTTTATTATATTAATTTTTAATGTTATAAAATTTAATTTTAATTTAATTTTAATTTCAAATTTAATTTTAATTTTCATTTTAATTTTAATTTTAATTAAATTTTAAATAATATTTATGTACCATAGTCTGTTTTTTGAATTAGACGATTTAAAAGTAGAGCATAAGTTGTACAATTTTTATTTACTTTATTACATTGTTTTCCTCTGTGTTTGCAAGGTATGCATACCTTTGGCTGTCCTGTTTTATTACAATTTTTTCTTTCGTGATTTTCACCACAATGGTTACATGTTGTTTCTTTATTACAGTGTTTGCTTACGTGTCCTAGATCATTACATTTATTACATTTTGCTACCACTATGTAATCTTTTGTGTTTACACTTGTAAAACCAACATATGTTTTATTTATTATTAACTGTTTTCTTATATCAGGTGACACTTCTAATACATAATGGACCGTAGATTTCTCTCTTGGTCCTGTCTTAAATTTTAATTTACAATTGTTTGTAAAGTCTTCTTTTGTTATATTTTCAAAATTTTGAGTATATATTTTATTTAATATAATTTCTTCTTTTTCGTTGCTTGGTAAATCATACATTATTACTAGTGGTTTTCTTTTTTTTGGAAGTTCACATTTAAATTTTTCTTTTATTTTTTCATTATTTTTTATTTTTTCAATGTCTTCTAGTGTTGGAGTTTCAATTATTAATACTCTTCCTGATGTTCTCATTTTGTTTATTTTTAATTTATTTTTTTCTGGATCTAGAACTTTCGTAAGTTCTTCTTGTACTTTTCTTCCAGTTTGTGCTGTTTCACTTGTTATAAAAAGAGTGTTTATTTGTTTTTGTGTCTCTATTAGTTTTTGATTTTCAGTTTTATTATTTATTGGTTTTGATGTTATTGCAGCATATGTTTGTTTCGTTTCTTGTGTTTGTGTTATTTTTCTTAATTTTTCATATTCTATTCTTTGTCTATTATTTTCTTCTTTTAATATTTTTATTTGTCCTTCCATATTTCCATATTCCATTGCTAATAACATTATTCTATTTTTTAAATCATCTTTTCCTATTTTACTTAATCTTTTACCTATTTCCATTTCACCTTCAATGAAGTCAAGTAAGTCTTTAATTTTTGTTTTAGTATTATCAATATTTTCATTCAAATTTATATTTAATTCAGTATTATTTATATTATTATCTACAATACTATTATCTAATATTTCATTATTATTATTATGAGATAAGGTATTAATACTAATTCTAAAACTATTTTCAATTATGTCATCTATTTGAGATGAATTACCTCCAAAAGAAGTAATTTTCTTTTTATCTCCCATTTTTTCCACTTTTTTACCTACAATTTCTTCAGTGTGCTCTTAGCCCTACCACTGAGCTTATTGTGGGAGGACCCCGACTTATGGCAGTGGAGTGGTTGCCCGCCCCCTAACCACGTGGAGGTGGCAGGAGTACTAACTACTAACACTAAAGAAATACAGGATACATACACAGATACATGTATATTAGATAAAAATTAAATTAAATTAAACAAGTGGATGGACTACAGATATATGTATATTAGATAAAAATTATAGTCTCAGCGAATCTTTGAAATATCTCCATTCCTTTGAAATGTTACATTTTTTAAGCCTTGAGGGAGTAGGCGCAAAATTATGACCAATGCTATTTAAATGCATTCAGTTTATTCGAATCCTGAGAAAACTAATAAGAATTTTGGAAAAATTTAAACGCAGAATGAAAGATTACATTATAACCGAGGGCGAAACTCTCTAAAAACTTTTATGTTTATATTGATAAGTGAAAGGGTGAAAAAAAAAGAAAATTTAGTGTGATTTTTTATTTCAAATATTTAATTCAAAAGAAATTTTTGTTTATTCTATTCTTTTTGACATGAGGCTGTATTTGATTTCTCTATGTCATTGTATGCTATTGGTTAGTTCCTATCATTTCAGCCGACGTACGTCACGATTGGATCAATAGGGCCGAACATACATAACTAAGGCCCTTTTGGCATGATGCTGTATTATTTTGAAGTCGATACAGCCTGAATATTTTTTTTTATTTTTTTACGTTCTATGTGATTAAAAAAATTAAGAATCACCGCAATTTTAGCCCACCACCCCCTTCCCCTTTCCCCACATCAAAAAATGTCAATTTTTCGATTTTATTTTTTTTTAAGTTGGTTTGCAATTAAATTATAAATTACAAAAAATTCACACGCACAGCTGAGGCTTTTACAAAACATATATTTTTATGGACCCGAAGGTCGAGTGTACATAACCTCAATGTTTTTTGTTTTTTTAATAGGTACGTATAACTTTTTTTGGCGATGGCTGCATGTCTAATTTTTTTGCGTTTTGTGAATTTTATCAAAATCTGTATTTCTGACTTTTTTCAGATTTATTCGTAAGGTGCGCCATCTTCAAAAATCCGGAAAACTGGTTTTTTCGGTAGTTTTTTGGGATTTTCTCCATTTTATATACTTCAAAATAGACTAACTCAAGGTTTTTTATAGGTTACGTATATATAATTTGAAATAACTGAGTTTTTAGGGATATTCAAAAATTGTGTAAAACACCTAAACCCCCCAAAAACTATGTTTTTTCAAATTCTTAAAAGTTTCTTAATTCTTTCGTACCCCATGAAGTTAAATTACAAAGCCATTAAAATATAACTAGAGGTGATTCATACCTACTTACCATCTCAATTGAATGCAATCATCGGCAAAGCCATCTTTTAGTGTCATTGTGTCATCCCCAAAAATCTACCTGGGTCTTAAAATGCAGGTATGCATACTTGTTCCGTTATAACTCTTATCTTTTAAAATTTTGTAGTAAAAGCATTTCTATAGCTATAGTGAGTTTATTGCCCTACCTCTTTATGTGGCTTAATGATTTGGATTGTAAACACAGATAAGAAAGGGTGTGATAGACCAGAGAAATTAGCAAATAAATGGCCTCTTTCGTGACATCCGTTGATACAGGTATCTAAGAACTGCTTATGGCATTAGGGTAAATTTAGTTACAACAGTATCCAATATAAAAATTATGCAAAAAATCAAACGTACTTTTTAACTTATAAACAATATATAAACAATTAAAGATCGCTATTTGATTGTAAATATTAAAGGTGGAGACCGGTATGCTGTATGGAAAGGTGATACAATTTTACTGAAGAGCATAGAAAATTCTTTAAAATGAGTGTTTGGAAAGTTCTTTTTGTTAATTTGTTGCTTAGTTATTGGGAAAATAGCTTCAAAAGTCGATTTTTTGAAAATAATTAATAACTTTTCTAAAAATACACTAAAAGCTTTATTTTCGCGTAAGTAAAGGAACAATATTAGAAGTATTCAGCCGTTAAAATTTCAAGAAGTTTTACCTAATAGTTATTGCAAAATTGAAATTGTTTATCCCAAAAAGCTTCTATCTACAGCGTTATTATGCATAAACTATTAGGTCAACATAAATTCTAAAGACATCAAACCAAAGAGAAAGGTTCAATTTATCAAATTAGATCAAGTCTTGAATAAAAAGTTTATAATAAATATTATAAATAATTATAAAATAATTTTGAAAAAGTAGTGTTATTTTAAGCTTATTCGCGAACTCAAGCGAGGGTGCTGCCGCTTATTTTGAACTAGAGGAATTGGGATGAAGATTTAAACAAAACATCCGTTAACCTATATATCAATGTCGATTGAATGCTTGTCTGGTGTGTTCATTTAATGAATGATTTATTTATATTAATTAATTACATCAATAAAAATATTAATTATATCAAAATGCATTATCCCAATTACATCGGCCATTTTCATGCAACTGCACTGCCACCTATAGTCGATTGAGTTCGCGAATAAACAATTAAAATAACAACCGCATTAACATGTGGGAATTAACTAATTTTGATGGGAAATAAGCCACAATTTTACTAAAAAAAATGGTTTTATTTTGACAACGACACCCGATTTGAGCGTCGAAACGTTAATAAAATCAGTTTTTTTAGTAAAATTGTGGCTTATTTCCCATCAAAACTAGTTAATTCCAAAAATGCCACAAGAAAATAGCTTCAGAACAACAACACGTAGGAAGTTAATTTTTTTATTCGACATGTTGGTATTCTTATAGAAACTGAAACAAAAATTTAATGCCCTACAACCCTTAAAACCCGAGTTAGCCACTTTTTTCAAAAATTCACCGGGGCTTTGTTTATAAATATTAGAAAATTTGAAAAGCAACATTTAAACGAATGAAAGAGCATGTTTATACAAAAAAAAATTAAAACGATTCTTTTAAAAACGAGCCGTCCATGATGCGCCAAAAGTGAAGAGTTTAAAAGTAAAGCGATTCTTACCCTCTTGATTTTATTATCAAAAACTTAATTCACAACTACACATTTATAAAAGGCGCAATACCTCCGGTAAGATTTAGGTACAAAATTAACAAAACCCAAAAAAAAATATATAATACAATATTCCAGTTACCCGTCGTTTGTCACCATTAATCCCTTTATCCTAAAGATAAATAACAGTTTGTCGACGAAAATTCCATTCGATCAAATGTTCGTCGATGAATTGTCCATTCGATGAATTGTGCATTCGACCAACTGTTTGTCGACCAACTGTTGTCGACCAATTTTCCGTCGACGAAGTGTTCTCGACCAGCTTTCCGACACCGGATTTGGGTGTCATTGTATTCTGTTGGTTAATTCCTACCATTTTAGCCACCGTACGTCATGATTGGAAAAATAGCAGCGAATATACGTAACTAAGGCCCTTTCAATATTTTACTGTAATTGATTTTTCTGTGTCATTGTATTCTGTTGACTGATTCCTATCATTTGAGCCGCCGTACGACACGTTTGGACCAATGGGAGTGAAGATACGTAACTAATACCTAACAAGAGGTTTACTCAAACTTCTTTTTTGTACTTATACCACTCGGTAAAAGTACAAAAAAAAGTTTGGGTAAACTTTTGCACAACTGTGTAAATACTAACGAAAAATCTAAAATATTAAAAAAAATTAGTGGAATCCGTTAATCTGTTCTCGAAAAAATTAGCTATGAAAATGAGCATAATTTTCTATATCCCTAACTTTTGACGAGCAGTTTAGCTTAAATGGGGAAAAGCGGTAAGCTTAGACCAAACACCAGTAGGAGGCATTCAATTAATTGAGGAAAAAAATTAAATGGATAACAATATTTATTTCAGTTACACAAAAGGCATTGTCCCGCTAGAATGTTTGAAATCACAATTAATAGTCCTACAAAAAAGACAGGCGTTTAAAAGTGATAAGACCATTGAACAATAAGCCTGTGAGCTACCTTTTAAACACATTCTTAAAAATAATCCATAACACAATTAAAAAAAGGTTTGTTAAGAAATTCTTTTATAGACTTCAGAAATTCAACAACTTCTCCTGATTATGTTTAAAAAACGTACGGAATGCACTAAATGAAAAAAAAAAAAGAAAAAGATTTATCATACCGTTATACTATAATATATCCTTACGTTGAATATTTGATGCTTCCCTGTGGAGTATAAAACGGACAGTTGTGTTTTTCCCGTGATCTGCCTTGTTTAGTCTTCTTTGTCGTTTTATTCGTTAAATCCTATCCTCTTAAGTCACAGCGTCAGAAAGCAGTGGGTATATGCAGTGAACGGGAGGCCTATGTCGAACAGTGAACGTTGGGGCCCTTTCGCGTTTATCATATGTAGAGAAGTCGCTTGTCAAAAACTGGACGTATGTAATCGTATTCTATTTGTTAAATACTCTCACATAATATGTCATACCATGTGCGTTAATCCATTTTATTTCTACAATTTTAAAGTGTTATTACATGCCGTCATTTTCATTTGTCTACACCATCGTATTCTGCCAGTTAAATCCCATCGTTTCAGGCGCTGTACGTCACGATTGAACCAATAGGACCGAAGATACATAACTAAGGCCCTTTTGACCTGCTGCTTGTTTGATTTTTCTGTGTCATTGTCTTCTATGATGCCTAAGGCATATTTATGACATGTCTTATTTTTAAAGAAAACAAGTAATTGGACTTCGTAAGTCCTAGGTTTTCACCCAAAGTAATCGAAAGTAGAATTGGAAGTCGATATTTGAATTCTTCGTGTAACTTTGCGTGGATTGATATACAAATTTACTAATTTTGAGTCATTTTTACTAAACTGTTTACACAGAAATAACTCTAAAGATTCAAACCTTTCAATACGCTTCGATTTATGTGTTCGTATACTATTTCTGAGTCTATTGGGACCGTGCAAGTTCGGCAAAACGACACCTGGTTTCTACGCTCTGCAACTTTATTCGCACTTTTAATTATATTGGCCAATTATATTAGTCCTGGTTACTGGATAATTGTCAAGGCCATAATCCAAAAAAATAATAAGAAGAAAAAATAAGATTCAGGTTATGTTATTAAAACGTAAACAATTGTATGTAGTAAATAAAATTAGTTATTAAAATGCAGTACTGCAAGCAAAATACAATTAATTTAATTTGCCTTCATATAATAATTGCATATAATATCAATATTGCAGAGCAACATATAATTTTTCTTCTTCAATGACAGTAGGTATGAAATGTACGTCAATTTGACAATTTCAATGGACAATATGAATTATTTAAGAAAGTTGCAATATTTCTCCGCTATTCGCGCACGATCGTTTCTCGTATCCGTTCCAAGTACTTGCACACCGCGAATAATGGCATTTCCGGTTATAACTTTTTAAGCGGAAATTACGTAAAAACCAAAATTTTACATTTGTTCTCATCTTGCTAAGCCACGTTGAATAATATATCACTTATTCTCTTTCGGCAACTTTAAAATAGTAAATACTTACGGTTGCAACTCTAAAACCGGAACTCCGACGTCAAATTTCTCATCTTTAATAATACCATCCTTAAGTTAAAAGCTTTCATTCGACACCCGATTTGTCATTCTATCTGTATTAATAACGGAGGAGTTGTATTCGCGGATGGACAGACATACGGACAGACAGCCTAGGTAAAATTTTTCATCTTTAATACCATGCTTGAACTATAAGCTATCATTTGGCACCTCATTTGCCATTATACCTGGTATAATGACGGAGGATTTATACTCGCGGTCGGAGGGATCGACGGACAGACAGCCTAGGTCAAATTTTTCACCTTTAGTATCATCCTTGGATTATAAGCTTTCATTTGACACCTCATTTGTCATTCTACCTGGTATATTGACGGAGGAGCTATATTCGCGGTCGGACGGACCGACGGTCAGACAGCGTAAGTCAAATTTCTCACCTTTAGTACCATCCTTGGATTATAAGCTTTCATTTGACACCTCTTTTGTCATTCTACCTGGTATAGTAGAGGAGTTATATTCGCGGTCGGACGGACCGACGGACAGACAGCCCAAGTCAAATTTCTCACCTTTAATACCATCCTTGGATTATAAGCTTTCATTTGACATCTCATTTGTCATTCTACCTGGTATAATGACGGAGGAGCTATATTCGCGGTCGGACGGACAAACGGACAGACAGCCTAAGTCAAATTTCTCACTTTTAGTACCATCCTTGGATTATAAGCTTTCTTTTGACACCTCATTTTTCATTCTACCTGGTATAATGACGGAGGAGTTATATTCGCGGTCGGACGGACCGACGTCTCACCTTTAGTACCATACTTCGATTATAAGCTTTCATTTGACATCTCATTTGTCATTCTACCTGGTATAATGACGGAGGAGCTATATTCGGGGTCGGACTGACCGACGCGACGGACAGACAGCCTAAGTCAAATTTCTCACCTTTAGTACCATCTTTGGATTATAAGCTTTCATTTGACACCTCATTTGTCATTCTACCTGGTATATTGACGGAGGAGCTATATTCGCGGTCGGACGGACCGACGGTCAGACAGCGTAAGTCAAATTTCTCACCTTTAGTACCATCCTTGGATTATAAGCTTTCATTTGACACCTCTTTTGTCATTCTACCTGGTATAGTAGAGGAGTTATATTCGCGGTCGGACGGACCGACGGACAGACAGCCCAAGTTAAATTTCTCACCTTTAATACCATCCTTGGATTATAAGCTTTCATTTGACATCTCATTTGTCATTCTACCTGGTATAATGACGGAGGAGCTATATTCGCGGTCGGACGGACAGACGG
Organism: Diabrotica virgifera virgifera; assembly: GCF_917563875.1. Taxonomy (NCBI): domain Eukaryota; kingdom Metazoa; phylum Arthropoda; class Insecta; order Coleoptera; family Chrysomelidae; genus Diabrotica; species Diabrotica virgifera. Next base: position 157,609,827 of record NC_065451.1, on the reverse strand, counting down.
ACAGACAGCCTAAGTCAAATTTCTCACTTTTAGTACCATTCTTGGATTATAAGCTTTCTTTTGACACCTCATTTTTCATTCTACCTGGTATAATGACGGAGGAGTTATATTCGCGGTCGGACGGACCGACGTCTCACCTTTAGTACCATACTTCGATTATAAGCTTTCATTTGACATCTCATTTGTCATTCTACCTGGTATAATGACGGAGGAGCTATATTCGGGGTCGGACTGACCGACGCGACGGACAGACAGCCTAAGTCAAATTTCTCACCTTTAGTACCATCTTTGGTTATAAGCTTTCATTTGACACCTCATTTGTCATTCTACCTGGTATAATGACGGAGGAGTTATATTCGCGGTCGGACGGACCGACAGCCTAAGTCAAATGTCTCACCTTTAGTACCATCCTTGGATTATAAGCTTCTATTTGACACCTCATTTGTCATTCTACCTGGTATAATGACGGAGGAGCTATATTCGCGGTCGGTCGGACCGACGGACAGACAGCCTAAGTCAAATTTCTCACCTTTAGTACCATCCTTGGATTATAAGCTTTCATTTGACACCTCATTTGTCATTCTACCTGGTATAATGACGGAGGAGTTATATTTGCGGTCGGACAGACCGAAGGACAGAAAATTTAAGTCAAATATCTCACCTTTAGTACCATCCTTGGATTATACGCTTTCATTTGACACCTCATTTGTCATTCTACCTGGTATAATGACGTAAGAGTTATATTCGCGGTCGGACAGACCGACGGACAGATAGTTTAGGTCAAATTTCTCACCTTTAGTACCATCCTTGGATTATAAGCTTTCACATTTTTTCAAAATTGGGTGAAAACAACTTGATGCCAGAATGATTTGTTGATGAAAATAATATATACATTCTCAAATTGCCTATTTTTCGTTGTGGATAATATTGTATTCAACAGTGATGCCAAATTTCTGATGCCAAAATGATTGATAATGAAAGTGGGATATACGTTTTCATGTATATAGCGGCAGCGACAAAACGGTAAAACACTGAACTAAATGTATATAATATTTTCACTGTGCCATCATTTTGAACTCAAACATTTTATGGAATAAACTTATATAAGTCAGTAAGGAATAAACAAAGAAAGCTGATATATTAAAGTAACATCAAGGAATCAAATCTCTAACTACAGAGTTGATTAGACTTCTGCTAACAAGTACAGGAAAAAAGTTATTAAGGTAGTGTAAAGTGGCATCGATATACAGATGCCACTTTGCAAGACGATGCCAAATTGATGGTAAATGCATAATGTATCGATGCCAAATTGATAGTAGGATTTATATATATATATATATATATATGAAAAACAAAATATGCACAAGATGGAATGCAACCATAGACACGTGTTTCTGACTTATTAGTCGTCATCAGTATGATATAGCTAAACAGGAGCAATGCAACCAATTTGTGGCTGTAATGTTAGAAGACCCTCAGGATTCGAGAGCAACAACTAACAAATCCACGGAGGAAGCTACAGCTACCTGAGGCAAGGAATGCCAAACGTTTAGAACGTTTTAAACAATCAAACAAGGAGAGGTTAGCGCGAGTTAATAGATATCGGCATGGCTCGCTTGTTTGATTGTTTAAAACGTTCTAAACGTTTGGCATTCCTTGCCTCAGGTAGCTGTAGCTTCCTCCGTGGATTTGTTAGTTGTTGCTCTCGAATCCTGAGGGTCTTCTAACATTACAGCCACAAATTGGTTGCATTGCTCCTGTTTAGCTATATCATACTGATGACGACTAATAAGTCAGAAACACGTGTCTATGGTTGCATTCCATCTTGTGCATATTTTGTTTTTCATACTTATTGCGAGCCATGCCGATATCTATTAACTCGCGCTAACCTCTCCTTGTTATATATATATATATATATATATATATATATATATATATATATATATATATTTATTTCCGAAAAATTATTTGTGATTGAATATTTTCACGGCCAACCTAATAAAATTTCACGGATTTTTTGTTGCAATTAATGTTTGGCTTGAATCACCAATAACTTACAAATTAAAGCAGTTAGGTAAGGGAATGCTTAAGAAATAAAAAAGTACCATAATAGTTATTTATGATTTTAACTATTTATAATGGGAAATAAGCCACAATATTATTAAAAAATGATTTTTATTAACGTTTCGACGCCCAAATCGGGTGCCGTTATTTATATTATTTATATTTATCAATAGTTATTTATATTAGTTATATTTATTAATAGTTATTTATGACACAGTTCGTGAAGTATGCTTTTTGCGAACGCACGCGATACATCGCGTAAGTTCGCAAAAAGTACTTCTTGCACAGTTTAATACAATATTTTAAGTACGATAAACAAACAAAAAAACTGTAACTCTTCATCCCTTGAATTCATTTCTATTCTACAATTTTTAGAACTTTGATATTTAAAAATTCTAACTTCTTTCAAACCACAAAACTGTCAAAACTTTTGTTGTAATTTATTGTTTATAATATCGCACACCTAGATCTAAAGGGAGTTAAGTCAAAAAAGCACTTTTTTCAGAAAACACGAAAAACTGTTTTCTGTGTCCATGTGGACTGCGGGAGTGTTTTGTTTTTACGGTTTGCTTTATTTATACACCAGAATATTATCTTGAAGTACTTTACTGTTTAATACACGTTTTACGGCTAAAAATCGATATTTTTGAATTATTTCCCTTTTGCTTATTAATATATTTATATTTGTTATACTAACTTGAGTTGAGCCTGTGTTGGTGAATTAAGTTTGTAGTTGCGTCTCTTTTGAAGAGACATTATTCATTTAGAACGAAATGACTTTTTGGTTAGATGATGATTATTGTTTTCTTCTTAAATCGGCTTAAATAATACCTAATTCTGTTTTCTTCGAAGGTGCTGTTTTAATCGCTTTATTGCTCAAATCAAGAGTGTATTTGAAAAATGTCTTGCATATTTGTATTTTGGATCCATTAATCTCAAAGTAAAAGGGATTGTTGAGAGCTCTAAAATTGTGTGTACTTAAGTACCGATATTTAGACTTTATTTGTTGCGAGTGGCGTACTAAGAATTCTCTTTACTTTTCAAGATCACCGAGTGCCCAATATTCATCAAAGTCCTGTTAGTTGTCTTGACATCTTGACCACTTTATCTTTGCATTTTAGGCGACATTTGTCTCCACAGGGTGGTCCAACCATTCTTGCTAGAATTAGTTTTTTAGATTTTGACAGGGTAGTTTATCTATCTCAATCTTAGTACCAGTTTCAGGAACCATAACACCTTGTGGGCCTACTTTGTCACTATCATCTTCGGTATCTGATACACTGGAGCTGCTGCTGCTGCTGAATCAAGTTACCGATGATGATGAAGGTACGAACTTAGGTGGGTTTTGTTTAACAATTGAAAATTTGGATATTTATCTTAGTCGTCATTATCACTTTCATCGCTCCAAATAGGTGAAATATAACAGTCCGGGGCTGTTGTTTGAACGTGCTAGGGATAAATGTATTAACCGGTATTAAAACAGCATGAGTTTATATGGATGGAACTTTATCACTTGATGCCATCTTCAAGTTATCTTCCACGGTTGCATGTTGACTAGAAGTTATAGGAGTGATATTTTATTTATACTGTTCTTCTAACATACTTACTAACAATCGGCCGCGATTCAGTGTTTTCCTGAAATATACAATCTTTATTTTACTAACTTACAGAGTTATGTGCCACAAATCAATTTAGAAAGCCCACAAAAACATTTTTAATCTTTTTAGCTATGTTGTTAAGATAAATTTGTCAGAAACCATCTAAAGGGATCCAACTTAAAAAATTGGCAGTAAAAGAGGAACCAATATTGTTAATGGTAAAATAAACATTAAACTGTACTACGACCTACAAACTCGAATCGTCAATAACGAAATAAGTGCAATTTTGATAATATTTTACAGAAAAAAGGAAGTATAAAATATGACTTAGCAATAGAGACACAACTACAATATCGAAAATGTTTCAAGAGTAGGGTAACAACTAAAAATAAAAATAAAAACTTATTTTACCTTGCCAACGATACAGGTTTAACTCAAATTGTTGTGTCCTTGTAATTAGCACTAACCATTTAAAAGGTGACAACTCAAAATAATACTGCTTCAAATTTCAACTAAACAGGTACAACTCAAAATAACTCCAAACTTTTTACGGAGGACACTTGCACTCCGATTTTAATTCTGATTGCATCTAGCGTTGTTCCCGTTTATGCGCGGGGAGATCGGGCTCGCTCGTTCAACAAAAGAGACTCTAGGTGCCATCTAGCGTTGAATTTTGCACATATTTTTAAATCTCTTTTATTGATCGATAAGTGTCCGTACAGGGAATTAAATGGTGAGCTTAACCCAATTTCACATATTTTTGACTTAACTCTCTTTAGATCTAGGTGTGCGATATGATAACGCGAAAGTTAAGGATATTTGATTATATGAAAGTGTGCCAAAAAACAGTGCGAAAAATAAATCCCATTTAATAGTTATTTATGATATAAGTGTTAAAAGTACACGTTTAAGGCACGCATGTGAAAGTTTGCAGAATGAGCGAAGCGAGTTCTGCAATTTACATGAGTGCCTTAGGAAGCTCTCAGACCAAATGCAACACATAAAATAAAATTCATACGTAAAATGTTGCACAGTTCATAATTAATAGCGTACATCTGTTTACACTCAACAGAGATAACGTCGCATCACACATTTTATAATATATTATGTAGAATACAGGAGCGTGCCAATTTTGGAACTTCAGTAAACTGCAACTTTAAGCTTTTTGACTTAAACTGGAACAGAAAACAAGTGTCAGTAGGAGATTCGAAGCTCGGGTTAAATGATGCCATAAAAAATGATGCCATAAACTTTTGTCTGTCAAGAGGAGGCAGTTCAAAATAAGAAACATTTGGAATCAATACTTTTTCTTTTATTAAAAAGGGCCTACCTACCTATCTTCCAAGGACCAATGGCCCAGTCAAAAAAATAACAACATACGGTGTCAGAGTGTCGCTAGAAAACAGAACAATACAAATAAATATACTATTTACGAAGTAAAAAATATAAAGGGCTCAATACACGAAAAAAAAATAATATTAGAGGAATTAGAGAATACCAAAAAAGTACAAAAAAAAACAGTATACAAGAAAGTCTAAGCAAAATATTGAAAAGCCTTAATGATAAAATTAAGCAATTGGAGAATGAAAAGCTCTGGGCAGTATGCAAATAAGAATAAGTTGTAAAAGAATCATATTATATTAGTAGGATTAATTTCACTGGGGATGCTGATTAGGTGGTGATTTTCACGATTTCTTTTTACGAAAAAAGGAAGGGACCAACGTTATTTTAAGCGTAACTTGCTTACTTTTGCTACTAAAACAAAATTAAAGTTTTTTAAACAATTTAAAAAAGTGGTAATTAGTTTTTCCCAAAAAGTGCTTTATTTTTTGGTTATTCCACGTTGATATATTCAATTTGAGATTTGGCGAGTATCAATGTGTTTTTCATTACTTATAACTCTTCTTTTACTAGGTAATCTCATACTTAAACCATGTTTTTCACTTTTTTATGGGATATATTCTTGCTAAGAATGTTATTTTTTCGATAAAATACTTACTTTTTAAGTTAGTTGCAAGAAACCGTCTGAAAATGTGTTTTTTTATGAACATACTTACTCGCAAATAACTCGAAAAGTTTTAACTTAATGAAAAAATGCTATGAAACAAAAGTTGCTTAGAATTAGTTAGTTTATCCATTTCCGGTCTTATTTTGAACGTATATTTTTTCACCCTCGAGAAGGGATGAAACTCGCCCCCATGCTACCTATATATGTATATGCCAAATTTCATGTCAATCTAAGCGGATCTTTAAAATTTATAGGTTTTGCATTATTTTACCGTCAGCGAACAAACTATCAATTGCCCATAAACTTTAAAAATATCACTTAACTTAATTTGTATAAAAAAATATTTTTTTGTATTATTAGGGAAAGAAATATGAAAATAAACATGGAGAAAACAAAGATAATGATCATGGGAAATGAGAATAATCAAGTAAATATAGAGATAAATAACCAAAAACTAGAACAAGTAACAACATATACATAAATACCTGTGAAAATAGAAAATGGAGGAAGATCAGAAGAATAAGTCAACGAAAGGATAACCATGACTTCCAGAATGTACCACAGCTTAAACAGAGCATTCATTGGAAAGAAAGAAGTAAGCAATAGGACGAAGATGGGGGTGTATAAAATGATCTTCAGGCCGATCCCCACCTATGGTAGTGAGATCTGGGTGCTAACACAATCATCGAAAAATAGAATAAACTCAATGGACATTAAGTACTCATGAAAAGTAAAAGGAATTACAAGACGCGATAGAATAAGAAACACCATTGTAAGAGAAGAACTACAAGTCGAACAAAACACAAATACTAGATAAGAACAAGCTTAAATCTTTTTGGGTTTTGTGTAGAATGAACGACAATAGACAAGTAAAACGCTTATGGGAGGCATCAGTACAAAACAAGGGAGAAAAAGGGAGACCAAAGAAAACCTGGAACGATGAAGTGGTAAGAATTCTGAAGAAAAATACAACTTGGACTGAAGCGAAACGAAGGTCCAAGAATAAGCAAGAGTGGAGACGATTTGTATATGATATAGATGCATGAAATGTATTTTTCAAACACCTTAAGAAAGGTTTAGATATAAATTATATATTTATATAAAATTATTTACTACTTGGAGTAAATAAAAAAGGGATTTGTGTACCAATTTAACAAATTTAAATTATACTAGAAAAAAATGATTTGTCAAAAAACTGTAAATATTAATCTGTAAACATTAGATAGATAAGTCAACAAGCATGTTTATTCTTTTAAGACTTTTTTAAGTTTATTATGTAAGTAAACAAATTATTGTAAAAAATTGATTTCAATAAACCTATTATCTAAAAAATTATAATGCCCTAGGATCCCTCTCGTTCTACGCTTTCAATCCCAAATATGTATACACATCTGGGCATATGCAATGGCACACTCTGCCCTTTTTTTGAGAATCCCACCCCGGACGACGTTTCAAAGAATTCTTGGTAAAGGTCGCCTCATATTATAATGCACGTCGCGTTTTCGTTTGCGAAAAATATAATTTAATGGTTTTTAAATTGAACCATTCATATTGTGCGTATAAGACACGTAACGTAGCGTATAAGACACGTTACGCCTGCGTTCGGTTCATTCGAAAACAATATTTTTCGGATGTTGACAGCTACGGGTCGTTTTCCCCTCGTTGTTTATTTAGGTATTTCTTTGAATTTGATACAGAGTATTTAGACCGGTCAGTATCGTCGCCCTCGCTAGCGAAATTATTCCTATTCGATTTTTTGCACAAATTTATTCAAAGAGAGGTTCTTATAACATATCCACAGGGTGCCAGACGGTGCCGTGGTCGAAAAATTGTTTAAACAATCTTTTTTAAACAAATTCACAAAAATATTTTTTCATTCGAGCAATATTTTTTTTAGATAATTTGGGTAATTCTGAGCAAAAAAGGTTTCTTGTCATTTTTCTCTAAAATTGCGAAAATGGCTATTTTCAAGGCTTAATAACTCGATTAAAAATTATTATTATGAATTTCAATAAGTGACCAAATCAAGCTTCAAACAACTTCTTCAAGGTCCTGAAGAGATTTTTGTCATTATTTTATTACAAAGCTGTTATTTTTAACTATTAACAATTACCGCTATAGTCCAACTGTATCGTCGCCCTCGTTAGCGAAATTAGATTTTTTTGCACAAACTTACTCAAAAAGAGGTCCTTATAACACATCAACTGGGTTCCGGGCGGTGCCGTGGTCTAAAAATTGTTTAAACAATTTTTGTTAAACAAATTCACAAAAATAATTTTTTATTAATAATTTAATTAAACCCAAATTAATAATAATTTGAGTTATTCTGGGCAAAAAATGTCTCTTGTGATTTTTCTCTAAAATTGATTGTTGTCGAGTTATATGGCCATTTTCGCATTTTTGCAAAATACTTTTTTTGCTAAGAATAACCCAAATTATCTAAAAAAAATCGTTCGTAATGAAAAAATTATTTTTGTGAATTTGTTTAATAAGAATTGTTAATACTACAAGTATGTAGTTACCTACAAGTTGTTGTTACACAACAAGTTGTTGTTACTACAACAAGTTGTTGTTAACTAAACAATTTTTTGACAAGGGCACCGCCCGGCACCCTGTGGATGTGTTTGTTATAAGGACTCTTTTTGAGTAAGTTTGTGCAAAAAAATCTAATCGAAATAGTTTCGCTAACGGGGGCGACGATACAGTTGGACTATAGCGCTAATTGTTAATAACTAAAAATAACAGCTTTGTAGTAAAATAATGACAAAAATCTCTTTGGGACCTTGAAGAAGGGGTTTGAAACTTGATTTGGTCACTTATTGAAATTCATAATAATACTTTTAATCGAGTTATTAAGTCTTGAAAATGGCCTTTTCGCTTTTTTCAAATTTTTAATCGCATGTAACTCGACAACAATCAATTTTAGAGAAAAATGACAAGAGATCTTTTTGCCCAGAATGACCCAGTTTATCTAAAAAAATATTGTTCGAAATGAAAAAAATATTTTTGTGAATTTGTTTAAAAAAATGTTTAAACAATTTTTCGACCACGGCACCGCCCGGCACCCTGTGGATATGTTATAAGGACTTCTTTTTGAGTAAGTTTGTTTAAAAATATCGAATCGGAATAATTTCGCTAGCCGGGGCGACGATACTGCCCGGTCTAATTTAAAAAGTAGTTTTCGAGGCAATTTGTCATGTAAACATGTGTTGTGACAATAAACACATCTGCACCGCACCAAACTGAAACCAACGTAAACGTTCTAAGTATGATAATGTGAATGGGCAGTCCGATTGCCGGTCTGCAAACGCTACGTGCCGAAAACGCGACGTGCATTATAATATGACGCGACCTTAATAGTTTAAGTGCATTGAATACATATATTAACGGGTGATATTTATTAGACCATGCTGTATCGTTGCCCCCGTTAGGTAAATTATTCGGATTCGTTTTCTTTGCACAAACTTACTGAAAAAGAGGTCCTCATAATAAATCCACAGGGTGCCGGGAGGTGCCGCGATTGGAAAATAGTTTAAACATTTTTTTTAAACAAATTCAAAAAATCAATTTTCTAACTTTGTACAATTTTTTTTAGATTCTTTGGGTCATTATGGGCAAAAAAGGTTTCTTGTAATTTTCCTCTAAAATTGATTTTTTTTTGAGTTATACGCGGTTTAAAATTTGAAAAACGCTGAATCCTCTTTTCAAAGGGTCTGGATTTTCCATATTCCCTTCGTTAAATTCATTGTATTATGATTGTCAAATAACTATTTTATATTTTAATTTTAAATATTATTATAAATTGATTGATCGTTCTTAAGATTTGGTCATTAATATTATGTAGACGATTTTATATTGAAATGGGGGTTGGACTTCCTATATTAACAAGTTCCTGATACAGGTCAAATTGATTTATTTTGTAATTGGGCATTCAAATAACATATGAGTTATACTTCCTATTTGTCAACATTCACAAAAAGGAGTATCACTATAATTGATTTTAAACAAATAATGATCTGGTGTGAGGCATTGACTCGTTCGCATCCTAATAATTGATGCCAAGTGCCTTCGATCCACAAATGTGAATTTGCGGAACCAAGGGTTTGTAGAAAAATCACTTTGGTATTGTTGATACCATTTCCCTTTAGTTTTAAACTGTTTTGTCCATTCAACTTTAAACTCAATTACAACTCAAACTACAATTTTGTGTTTAATGAAAGGTAAAAAGTCAAATTTATATATTTCAATGTCTGCAGAAACGTTTAAAGTCTTGCCTATATTTGCCAATTTATCAGCCTCTTATTCCCCTTTACTTCAGTATGGCCTGGAATCCAAGCCAAGATTATATATAACACCAAAATGATCATTTTCAAGGCTTAATAACTCAGTTAAAATTATTATTATGAAAGACAAAAAGTGACTAAATAAAAGTTTAAAGCCCCCCCCCTACGTGATCTTGTAGAAATTTGTGTCATTAATGTATTACTAAGCTGTTATTTTTAATTATTATCAATGAGCGCTAACAATGTATTGAGGCGGCCGTCAATGTGAGTGCGAAAGAGATGCACCATTCCGGCAACCAATGGTGCATCTTACTCGCACTCACATTGACGGCCGCCTCAATACGCTGTTAGTGCTAATGGTTAAAAACAGTTTAGTAATAAATTAATGACAAAAATTTCTTCAGGATCACGTAGGGGGGCTTTAAACTTTGATTTAGTCACTTTCTGACTTTCATAATAAAATTTTTTAACAGAGTTAAAGCCTTGGGTTTTCAAATTTTAAATCGCGTATAACTCGACAACAATTAATTTTCGAGAAAAATCATGAGACCTTTTTTGCTCATAATGTCCCAAAGAATCTAAAAAAATTGGTACGAAGTGAAAAAATTGATTTTTTAAATTTGTTTAAAAAAATTGTTTAAACAATTATCCGACTGCGGCACCTCCCGGCACCGTGTATTTGTTATTAGGACCTTTTTTTAAGTAAAAACGTTTGTGCAAAAAAGACGGATCGAAATAATTTACCTAACGGGGACGACGATACAGTCTGGACTATATGGGATGTTGCGTGTTACATATATCGATCGGATATCGCTTTTGGTATGAGAGCTTCCTTAAAAATGTAGTTTTTATCATACAATATTTTTTCTACAAACGTAATTACAGGACAATATCTACAAAAACTTTTACGTGAACTTGACTGGCATTCCATTTTTATTTTTTTTGACATTATATCAAAATTGCCTATACGGTCAATACGAACTGCACTGCCTTAAAATTTTTAAAGCACTAGTGCCTTAAAGTTGCATTTTTAACGCTCGTATGGAGTGCTAAAATAGTTATTTATGAAACAGTTCGTGAAGTAGGCTTTTTGCGAACGCACGCGATTTTTAAAGCACGAGCGACAACGGAGCGAGTGCTATAAATCGCGTAAGTTCGCAAAAAGTACTTCATGCACAGTTTCATACAATATTTTATCTACGATAAACATATAAAAAAAGCTGTAACTCTTCGTCACTGGAATTCAGTTCTATTCTACAATTTTTAGAATTTTGACATTTAAAAATTCTAACTACTTTCAAACCACAAAACTGTCAAAACTTTTGTTGTAATTCATTGCTCATACATATTGTCATCACCATGACAACGCGAACGTTAAGGATTGTCACCATGACAACGCGAAACTTAAAAACAGTGCGAAAAATGCTATCTATAATGGTGGAAACACTGCTATCTATGTATAATGGCAGTTTTTACAAACTAAAAACTTATATATAATATGAGATAGAGTAGATAAAAGTTTTTATGATAACTGATTGTTTGATAATTTATAACTTCTATCCTTTTGTTTCACTATGTCAACCATATACCTTACCCTTTTCGACATTTTAACAAGTACTGCTCACACTTCAATTAACTACATATAATAAACTAAAACTGAATATACAGAACGTTTAGTTTTTGATTAGAAATAGGCGTCTGTAGGAAACGCTAAAATCGGCAACATTGCTTATGAGAATGAGTTGCATTGCCACTGTAGAATCGACGAATGACTGAATAAATCTGCGTGACTCGGGTGCGTGAAGCGGGGAAGCAATGTTGCCATGTATTGGGTGTACTCTATCTAATTTAAAAGTAAACACAAGGTATACAGCGACAGACATAGACAAATTGAAACGAATGACACATGCCTCCCGGGTTCTGTGACGCATGGTAACAATAATTTTTTGTTTATGTGCGGCACCTGTCTCTGGGGGCATGTCTCATATTACGGATATCATTAGCGAGAACTAAAACTTTGTTATCGATGGCTATTTGTTACACTTAAAACGATATAAAAATACCATTTTTATCGCTACCCCAAGGTGCGACATTTTGACCAATTTTGCTACTACTCCAGGGTAATAAGCTAGAAATAGACTATGTTCGGGACACTCAAAGATCCAGGTAGCTGACTACTTTTTTGGTTATTGTAAACCTCTAGGAAGAAAACCTACCTGTTTCCTGCCTAGAGTTAACGTCGGTTTTTTAATTATTAACACATTAGTGCAAAAATCGCGATTTTCTAGATTTTTTGCACCCCATTCAAAAGCTAAAGCTAGTTGACACAAAAGTACAAAATTTCATTTTTTAGAACATTAAGAAACCTTCAAAATTCCGATTTTTGAAATTTAAAAAGTTAATTTGTTGCTCCGCAAACTGCAAAATAAGTGAAAATCGTTATTTGTTAATAACTTTTACTAAAACTACCTTAGAACTTTAGTGTTTCACCCAAAGTTGGGTATTGGGGTACTTAATAAACCCTCAAAATTTGAGACCGATCCATTAATTAGTTTAAGAGTTATTCGAATTGTTTATCCCAGAGACCTTTATTTTGCAATAACATAAGACAAAAAAAAAATGAAGATAGGGCAATTCTGCGTAAGCCAAATGAAAGTAGAAAACTGATGCTATCAAAATGTACTAAAAAAAGATAAAAAAATTGTCTAATATAGTCAAAAATCCTAATGCCAAATTTGTGAAATTTTGTAGTTTATAAACATTTAGAATAACTTTAAAAATATTGTCCGTAGAAAAAATCATTTTACATATTAGAAAAGCTGGTATTTTACACGATTTTTTAAAAATGTAGTTCAATTGGTGACTAGTCGTGGTAAGTGAAGGGGGAGCTGGGATCCGACAAATGCACGAGTTCAAAAACTAAAAAATTCAACTTAAAACTACTATCATTTTCTATATCTCGGGATCTACTGAATATATTTTAATCGTTATTTTTAAATTTGTATGTAATTTTTCTGTACATTACAAATATGCAATTTGTCTAGACATTTATTAATTAAAAAACAGTCTAATTTGTTTAAACAATTTTTGAAAAAAATAATTTTTCTCAAAAATCCATGATTTTAATCATACTATCGTTATTAATCATAGAAAAAGTTAAGGTATACTTTAATAAATAAATTATCTTCAATAAATAATTATCTAATAAAAATTATTTATTTATTAAAGTGTACAATAACGGTTTCTATGATCATTAATGACACTATGATTAAAAAAATTGATTTTTGTTAAAAAAAATATTTTTTCAAGAATTGTTTAAACAAATTTGACTGTTTATGAATTAATAAATTTATAAACAAATTGCATATTTGTAATGTACGTAGAAATTACATACAAATTAAAAAAGAAATATCAAAATCCATTGAGTTGATTAGGAGATACAGAAAATTATATTCGTTTGAAATTTGTTTTTCGCTATTTTAACTCGGCGGATTTGTAGGTTCCCCCTAGTAATCGTTTGAACTACATTTTTGAAAAATCGTAGAAGATGCTTTGAAGGTACAATGTTTGTGCAAATTTTTAAAGAAAAAATACAAATCCCATTCTTTAAAATGGCATTAATGAGATTCCTTAATTATTATAAACAAATTAGCTGTGAATTACAAAAAAAAACATATGGCTAATTTTGTCCCAAATGAACTCAGACTAATTTTTTTTATTTGAAAATTCGTGTTAAAATACTATCTTTTCGAATATATAAAAATATTGTTTCTACGGACAACATTTTTAAAGTTATTTTAAATGTTTATAAACTATAAAATTTAAAAAATTTGGCATTAGGATTTTTTAAATTGAAACAGACTGTATGACTTGTACACACTTCTAAAAAGGTCAGACCGGCAAACAGGTGTATGTTCTCAAAGAAATTGAAAGTGTGTAAAAATTTTTTAATAATCAGCTAAGTACTTTCAACACATAACGTGCCATCATCAGAGCTTCGTCCTCTTATAAATCCTTCATAGAAGAGTAATTGTTAAAATTCACATGATCCATGATTTATCATGTGAATTTTAACAATTACTCTTCTATGAAGGATTTATAATAATATACGTTTATTCAAATCAATAGTAATTACAATAATATACAATTTCGGTTTACTTACACTAAAATAAACGTAAAAAAAAGTCTTAAAAGCATAAACATGCTTGTTGACTTAATCTGTCTAATATTGACAAGTTTATGTTTATTGTTTTTTTTTACAAATCATTATTTTATTTTACAGTTTCTAATCTAATTTCTATGTTTTTTTTATCTAGTATAATTTAAATTTATTAAATTGTTACACAACTCCCTGTTTTCTTTTACCCAAGCAGTAACTAATTTTTTATACAAACAAAAATTTTTTATATTTTTAAAATTTATGGGCAATTGATTGTAAATTCTTGGAGCAAAATATTTAATTGACCGTTGCGTGATTGTTTTTAAAGTGTGAAGACATTCGACATTCAATTTTCTTCTTGTTTCATAATTTGACACTTTTACTTTAAGAGGAATTTTATCTTTATGAATATTTTTAAGTAACTCTAAGCAGTACAATTGCCGAACATCAAGAACCTGAGTTTCATGAAAAAGTTGGTCTGAGGGATATGTTTTTCGTTTTCCATATATTAGTTTAAGAAACCATTTCTGAGTATTTTGAAGGGTCACCAGATGGCAATCAGCTACTCCACCCCATCCTAAAATCCCATATACAAGATGAGATTGTACCAGAGACAGGTAAAGCATTTTAAGCTGTTCAACATCCAAAAACTCTTTTAAATAACGGAATTTTGGTAGCAGTCCTCGAATTTTTCTTATAATATTTTTTTATTTGTAAGTCCCATTTAAGGTGCCTGTCAATTAAAACTCCTAAATATTTTATGTGCTCTGCTTTAGATATTTGTTGTTTTTTATTTATTTTTAATGAATTAAAAGTTGGCAGAGAATTTTTATATATTGCAAAAGGTATATATTTAGTTTTTTCATAGTTTAATGTGAGTTTGTTTATTTGCAACCATGTTTTTATAATTTTAAAGTCTTGTTCTGCTATAATTTTAAGATCTTCCCAATTATCTGCCTTATAAAAAATTGCAGTGTCATCAGCAAAACTAATTATGTTTCCAACAGTTTTTAGTTTGAGCATGTCATTAACATATAGTGTAAAAAGTAGAGGGCCTAAAACGGTCCCTTGCGGTACGCCATAATTAATTACTTCAGGATCACTTTTGACACCATCAATTTCTACAAATTGTTTTCTGTCAGTTAAGTAACTTTTTAGTAATGTCAAAACCCTTCCTCTCAGACCATACTTCTCAAGTTTTTTTCAACAAGATCTCGTGAGATATCGTGTCAAGCGCCTTAGAGAGATCGACGAATATGCATAAACTACGTTTATTAGACTCAAAAGCTTCTGATATTTGTGATGTTAGTTTACAAATCGCATCTTGTGTCGATTTTCTTTCTTTAAAACCGTATTGGCAATCCGATATTATACTAAACCTATCAAAAAAACTTACTAATCTATTTTTTAAAATTTTTTCAAATATTTTGGAAAAAACAGACAACAAAGAGACTGGTCTGTAGTTAATCACGTCTTCTTTATTTCCTTTTTTAAACAGAGGTTTGATTGTGCCTATTTTAAGACATTCTGGAAAGCAACCATCCTGAAAACATGCATTAATGAGAAAAGTTAAAGGAGTAATAATTTCTTCCTTAATTTGTTTGATGGTTTCTGTCTTGATCTCATCCCAGCCGGGAGATTTTTTGTTTTTTAAAGATTGTATTGCATTTACCAATTCTTTTTGGTCAACGAGATACAAGTACATGCTGCTTTCTATCCTATCTATCTCCTCAGTCTGGTCATTACAAACGGGTATTTTTTGTGCATATTTTTGTCCTAATGTGCTGTAATGTGTGTTAAATTCATTTGCAATTTCTTTTCTGTCTGTTATTATTTCTCCTGTTTTGGTTTTAACCGATTCAATTTTTGTATTTCCTTTTATTTTTCCGCACAATGAATTTATTACATTCCAAAGTGATGAAGAAGAGGTCTTATTTTTTTCAATTCGTTGTTTTGTATAATTTCTTTTTGCAGTTTTAACTAAAAGTCTTAATTTATTTTTGTAGTCTGTATATCGTTGTTTTTTTAAGTTATCTGAGGGATCTTGGATCAGCTGATCATACAATCTATGTTTTTCATGTACAGACTTTAAAAGTCCCTCTGTCATCCAATCTTTTTTAAAAGTGGTTTTTAGATCGTTTCTTTTTAAAATAATTGTATTTTTGTTTATTTAATTTAAAATTTTGTCGATGAAAAGTTTAACCGCTTCATTTTTATTTGTTTTATTGTAAATATCCAACCACCTTTCCTGCTTCAAATTGTTTTTTAGATTTTTGTAGTTGATGTACTTCTTTATTATTATTTTGTTTTCTTTGGTTTTGGTTAGACTAGGGATGGAAACTGCGATTGGATAATGATCTGAAGTGGTATTATTTTCAAATACAAATGAAGTTATGTTAGTGTAATCAGCAGGTCTTTTTATAAAGAAATGGTCTATACAAGTTTGACTTCTAGGTCTAGTTGTTTTATTTATATAAGACAAGAAATTTTGTGAAGCTAGAATATTTTGGTATTCTTCAGTGTGATCTAGATCCTCAAACAAATTAATATTAATATCACCAACTAATATATGAAAGCACATTCGTTTTTTACTTATGAGGTATTGATGCAAATCCTGATTAAAACTATTTATGTTTACTGTCGGTGATTTATAGATAGCGCTCAAACAGATTTTTGTTTTATTATAATTTAAAATGACTTCAAGTAACTTGATGTTCCCCAATGGTACAACAGAATATTCATATTTTATAGAGGATTTAATGTAAATAATAACTCCATCATTTTTGTTTAAATCACCATAATTGTATAATAAATCGTAATTTTTTAACAAAAATGGGGTTTTATCAATATCATCTTGAATAAGAGGACACGAAGCTCTGATGATGGCACGTTATGTGTTGAAAGTACTTAGCTGATTATTAAAAAATTTTTTACACACTTTCAATTTCTTTGAGAACATACACCTGTTTGCCGGTTTGACCATTAGGATTTTTGACTATATTAATTTTTTTTTGTATCTTTTTTTTAATACATTTTGATATTATCACTCTTCTTTTTTTCATTTAACATACTTAGAATTACCCTATCTTCATTATTTTCTGTCTTATCTTATTGCAAAATAAAGGTCTCTGGGATAAACAAATAGAATAACTCTTAAACTAATCAATGGATCGGTCTCAAATTTTGAAGGTTTGTTAAGTACGCCAATACCCAACTTTGGGTGAAAGACTAAAGTTCTAAGGTAGTTTTCGTAAAAGTTATTAACAAATAACGATTTTCACTTATTTTGCAGTTTGCGTAGCAACAAATTAACTTTTTAACTTTCAAAAATCGGCATTTTGAAGGTTTTTTAATGTTCTAAAAAACTGAATTTTGTAATTTTATGTCAACCATTTAGCGTTTGAATGGAGTGCAAAAAATCGAAAAAATCGTGATTTTTGCACTAAATTGTTAATAATTAAAAAACGGACGCGAACTTCAGGCAGGAAACAGGTAGGTTTTCTTCCTATAGGTCTACAATAACTAAAAATGTAGTCGGCTACCTGGATCTTTGAGTGTCCCGAGAAAATCCTTATTATTCTGGACTATACAGCACAGTTGAAAAATTACGCACATGCCACTGGGAATACGTGACGCAGTCAAGGTGTTAATGATATACAGCCAGCTACAGGAAATTTTTCCTAGTTGATTTTATTCATTTTTTGTTACAGGCGTTAATGGGTTTCCGACTAGAAATGAAACTGATTATCCCTAACCCACGATTCGACAGCGAACAAGTAAGATACGAACATCGATTCGCGCCATTTCAGAACCTGCTAACTCCGCCCCCTGTGGTCTACTCAGAATTTAAAGAGATGACTTCATTCGAAAGATTCCAACAGCAACCGATTGACAGCTCTTTTCTGTATATAGCCGGATACAAACACTTTTACCAAGCTCGGAAGTTACTCGAAACCATAGCTCCGGATAGCGAAATTACAGATCTATTGACAATTTGTAAAACTAATTTCGTTGTTTTAAAATTACTAGCTGGTGGGCATAAAAAAGATTCCATAAGGCCTCCCGAATTTGACTTTTCTAAAAATAAATATTTTGCTACTATGAAGATCACGTAAGTTCGACCTCGGTCTCTCTCTTCAGTCCTGACCCCCGAAGGGAGTGTCCATTTACTATCGGTTTTTGCTCCAAATTTTAAAGAACCTGGGATTGACATGACATTTTTCATACACATAGCTAACATGTCAAAGAAAAAAGTGATATTGTACCGATGTGTGCTTTTTTCTTGGGTGAGTCTCACCCCTTCTCGGGGATGAAAAAATATAAATATGTTCAAAATAAATCCAGAAATAGATAAACTTTTGTTCATTTTTTAATAAAATAAAACACGTTTTTAGATGGTTTTTCGCAAATAACTCAAAAATAAAGGATTTTATCGAAAAAATATAGCAGTATGTATAATAAATATTTTTTCTTTTAATACCTGTTCATATTGAAAACGGGTCATGTCTTTTTTAAAAAATTGTGGTTTCTAGGTCTTTAAAAAAACATTTTTAAAACATTCATTAGTTTCTATAGTCAATTACAAAATTAAAAAATATATAAGGAAAGTAATTTTCCGAATAGTCTTAAAGAGAAAAAGTTTTTTACCTCTCCTATAAAATTTAAAAAAGTGGAGGTGTCCTCTTTTCAAAATGACCGATTCAATTACAATTGGGTCTTACAAATAATTTCTCTCTGGCATTGTGAGAATGTTATTAAATTCAACTACAGTCGGAAAAATGAGAGAATACCCATGCGTCATCGATGATATGCATACGAATCAAATCAAACATTTCTAGTCAAAACAAAGTCTAAACTAAGTTAATACTGAAAATAAACGGATGTGACTACTACCCCACAGTACGATTTTTCGATACGTAAGAATGTGTCAAAAAATGTTTGTAATGTTATTCTTTTTCTGATAATATATATTTATTGGTGATAAATGTTACTATTAAGTACTACCGTAATTAATTATTTGATATATATTAATAATACAAAAATAATGAGTAAGCAAATATAGTATTATGAATTTTTCCATGTTAAAGTTGCCGGACGTAAATAGTAACAGGAATTTAAAAAGTGTCGTTTATGTCAGCTGCATTAAGTGATTAAAATGAAAGTAAACTTAATGAATTCAGATCATTAGGTATCCAGATCATTTTCCAGACATTATCTGCAAATAAATGTACATTCGTAAAAATATACTAATCTGTAATTTCATACACTACATATGATTGAAAAGTCAGAGTAATATGTACACGTTTGGCGAACTCATAGACAGAAGTTAAACATATTGACAGATGATTATTTACAAATTTTATTGACGTATTTAATCGTTTAAAACCAAAAATACAATATAATATCAAAATAGCTCTTAAAAGAACTGAATTTATTCAAGTAAATACGACTGATTATATTAAAATTTATAAACTCTACTGGTAGGGGAGCCCAAGCGGGGATTTTTGCAGTTACTCGAGCGCGTCAGATTATCATATGGAGAGAAACCTGGTACCCTGCAGATGTACCTCTACCATATATTGGCTCTCAACACAGGGGAGTTCGTTAAGGGGGGCCCGAAAAAAACAATCTCTCCTTAAAAAAACTCGAAATTGTCAGATTAAGATAAGGTAAGTTAAGTACATGCAAAAGAGTGTATATTTCAAAAATCTGACGATTTGAACCAGGCGTAAGGAAATGGGTGAGTCCCAAAGTTTCACAAGAAAAAAGTGAATATTTCGCGAAATGAATAACAGATCGAAAAACTAAAAAACATGTGCTCAATATTTTTTAAAAATCTATCGAATGATATCAAACACGACTTCCCACAGAGAGGGGGGGGGGGGTAAATTAAATATTTTAAATACGAATCCCGCGATATTTCGCGAAATGAACATCAGATCGAAAAACTGTAAAATACACTTATTTAATATTTTTAAAAAATCTATCGAATGACACCAAACAATATCCCCCACGGAGGTGGGGTGGGGGTTACTTTAAAATCTTAAATAGGAGCCCCCATTTTTTATTGCAGATTTGGATTCCTTACGAAAAAATAAGTAACTTTTATTCGAAACATTTTTTCAAATTATGCATAGATGGCGTTATAATCGGACAAAACGATTGTTGGAAATGGAAAGTTAAATTAAAAAATGGCAAGCGCCCACTAAAATGGAAAATGTTACTTAACTTTTTTTGGTTTTAGGACCTACTCATCACAACCCAATAGGTCTCCAAAGCGCTCGAGTGACTGCACATTTAGCATACTTTGCTCCCCTACCATACCGAACCTACCAGTTTCACTTTCAAAGTGACAGAAATCGAATCAGTCAGATTCTAGTTGACCAGCACGATTAATCGAATAGTAGTTTATACAATCATTATCTCTACTCATGTTGAATGTTTTTCTAAGAATGACATTAGAAGTACAGAAATAGTCAAGTGTGAGTTTAAATTTTCTACTAAATTAATATAACTACGTTGAATAATTGTATCGGCGTCTCACTCTGTCAATTATAAATATGTGACTGCGTATGTTTTGGAAAACGTTTTTGCTTTGTAGACAACACTTAATAATCTATCTCTCTCGTTTGTTATTTATAGAAAAAGGCAGCAAATCCAAAATATGTGCTTGATATGATGGTTCATGGGTATTCTTTCATTTTTCCGACTGTATTTACCTTTATATATCTTGATAAAATGGGAAATTAAACAGGAAACAAAATAACTGTATATCTTTGTATTTTTTTATCTATGTTTTATCAAATAATTTGTTTGGAATTTATGTATATTATTACAGAAATAAATTATACTTGTTGTAAATTAGTTTTTCATTTTTACACTGTATGACTTCTAATATAAAACCTAACCTAACCTAAAACTTTTTTAATCCTCATCATCATCCAGCCTATACTTGTCCACTACTGAACGTAGGCCTCCTATAGTTCACCCCACAAATTCCTGTCTTGAGCCGCTTGCATCCAATTTTGACATATCCGCTTCAGGTCATCTGTCCATCTTGTTGGTGGTCGTCTTCTGCTTCGAAAGGCGTCCTGTCTGGGTCTCCACTCGCGAATACGTTTCGTCCATCTGCCGTCATTCGTTCGCGCGTTATACCCTGCCTAGTTCCATTTCAAGGTCGATATTTTTGAAGTGAAAACTTCTTTAGGGACGTTGTGCGATTTTTGGATAGGAGAAAAAGCATTGAATTCGCTATTGTCATCGCGACCGTCATCGCTTATGCTATATTATGTGTATGTATACAGGGTGAGGCAAATAAAGGGCCTATTAGAAATATCTCGAGAACTAAAGGCAACAGAATCATGAAAATTGGAATAAAGGGGTTTTGAAGGATGATCTATTAAATGAAAATATTTCCATCTCTTTGCAACTTCCGGTTATACCGGAAGTTGCTTATAACTTCGTTTTTTTAATGGGACACCCTGTATATTTTTACATTTTTGGATTCTCTTAGATGTCTTCTTTCTTAAAATATGAGGTTTTGTAATATTATACAGGGTATTTTAAAAGATAATTACGTTTTTTTATTAATTTCGTAGCAAAATTAACACCCTGTAGAATTGTAGTAGTTTGACATATAAATTTCTACTTACGTTAAAATGATTTTTAATATACTCTACTATTGTTAAGAATCATTAGTATAGCTAAATTTTTAATTTTAGTATACAGAGTTGGTCGAAACTCGGAATGAGTATTTTCTGAGTTTTCTTAAATGGAACACCCTGTATTTTAGTATTGTAATGAATTTAAATTTTATGGTACTTTTTTATTTCTTAAGCATTCCCTATACCTAACTGCTTTAATTTGTGCTTAATTGTTAATCGCACCAACAATTTTAACTACGTAGCTATTTTGATAGCTAAACCATTATTGGTAATTTTAAGGACCAGTCTGGATTAATATGTATTTATTTCTGAAAAATTATTTGGGATTGAGTATTTTCACGGCCAACCTAATAAAATTTTACGTATTTTTTGTTGCAATTAATGTTTAGATTGAATCACCAATAACTCACAAATTAAAGTAGTTAGGTATAGGGAATGCTTAAGAAATAAAAAAGTACTATAAAATATCATTTCACTACAATACAAAAATACAGGGTGTTCCATTTAAGAAAACTCAGAAAATACTCATTACTATTTTCGACCAACCCTGTATAATAAAATTAAAAATTTAGCTATACTAATGATTTTTAACAATAGTAGAGTATATTAAAAATCATTTGAACGTAAGTAGAGTTTTAGATGTCAAACTACTACAATTCTACAGGGTGTGAATTTTGCTACGAAATTAATAAAAAAACGTAATTATATTTTAAAATACCCTGTATAATATTACAAAACCACATATTTTAAGAAAGAAGACATCGAAGAGAATCCAAAAATGTAAAAATATACAGGGTGTCCCATTTAAAAAAACGAAATTATAACGGTATAACCGGAAGTTGCAAAGAGATGAAAATATTTTCATTTAATAGATCATCCTTCAAAACCTCTTTGTTCCAATTTTCATGATTCTGTTGCCTTTAGTTCTCGAGATATTTCTAATAGGCGAGTTATCTGCCTCACCCTATATATAAATTGTATAGAAGTATTTAAATTTAAAATAAATGTAAAACTTATTTTAGGATGAGAAAAAAGGATTTATTTCGCGACCGTCATCTCTTCGGCGAAATAAATTTTGTACGTACTATATTATGTGTATGCATATACACGGTGTCCAGAAACTCTACCGACAAACGAAGACAGGAGATTCCTCAGGTAATTTTAAGACAATTTAACCAAATTCACCTAGTCCGAAAATGCTTCCTAAGAGAGCTAGCAATCTTTGAAAATGGCTTCTTGTAATTAGATTTTCTTAAATACCTCCAGAACGCTTCTAGTTAAAAAAACAAAAATTGGTATATACGTATATTTATCTTCCAGAGATAAATCGATTCCATCCATTGCGAATTTATAGTACCGGTCATAGGCGTCCGTTTTTGGTGGGGTAACAGTTATTTTATCGCATAACTTTTTTGTCTTTAAATTTTAAGCATTTTTCACTTTGGATTATTAAATTGTGAGGTATGCTAGTACTAATAGGTACTCTTTATTTAAGTCGGTAGGACACACCGTTTTGTAGAAAAATCGATTTGAAAATTTTTCGCCTCTTGAATTTGAAAAAAAAAAATGAAAAAATGTTAAAAAAACGGTGTACTTTACCAACTTAAAGCAAGAGTAACTTTTACTACTAGAATACCTCATAATTTAATAATCTAGTGTCAAAAATGTTTAAAAATTAAAGACAAAAAAGTTATGCGATAAATTAACCGTTGACCTACCCAAAACCGACGCATATGACCGATACTAGAAATTCACAATTAATGAAATCGGTTCATCTCCGGAATATAATTAAACGTACATGTTTTCGTTTTTCTAAATAGTTTTTTTTTTAATTTTTTTTTGAAACTTAAAAAACAAAAAAATTTCAAATCGATTTTCCTAGAAAACGGTCTATCCTATCGACTTAAAACAAGAGTACCTTTTAGTACAAGAAAACCTTACAATTTAATAATCCAGAGTCAAAAATGCTTAAATGTTAAAGAAACAAAAGTTATGAGATAAAGTAACCGTTGCACTACCCAAAACGGATGCCTATGACCAGTACTAAAAATTTACAATAGATGGAATCGATTTATCCCTGGAAGATAAATACGCATACGAATTTTTGTTTTTCTAAATAGAAGCGTTCCGGAGGTATTTAAGAAAAACTCATTACCAGACGCCATCTTCAAATAGCTCTAGCTCCCTTACGAAGCGTTTTTGGACTAAGTGAATTGGGTTAAATTATCTGAAAATTATCTGAGGAATCTCCTGTAGTCGTTTGTCGGTAGAGTTTCTGGACACCTTGTATAAATTATATAGAAATATTTAAATTTAAAATAAATGTAAAACCTATTTTTGGATGGGAAAAAAGGATTTATTCCGCGGCCGTTATCTCTTCGGCAAAATAAATTTTGTACCTATATTTAATATGTGTATGTATATATTATAACTTGTGTAGAATTATTTAAATTTAAAATAAATTTAATGTGAAATATATTTTGGGATGGGGAAAAAGGATTGATCTCGCCACCGTCATCGCTTCGACGAAATAAATTTTGTACGTATTTTATTATATAATATACGTATAATAATAGTAATAATTATTAAGTAGTTATTAATTAGTTATTAAAGTGAAAACTTCTTTAGGGACGTGCACTTTTTATATGGGGAAAATGTATTAAATTAGCGACCGTCATTGCTTTGACGAAATACATTTTTGAAGTTAAAACTAAAGTAGGGACGTTGTGTCCTTTTTAGATGGGGAAAAAGTATTGAATTAGCGACCGTCATTGCTTTGACGAAATAAATTTTTGAAGTGAAAACTTCTTTATAGGGACGTTGTGCCTGTGTCCTTTTTAGATGAAAAAAAAGTATTGAATTAGCGACCGTCATCACTTCAACGAAATAAATTTTTGAAGTGAAACATCTTTAGGGATGTTTTGCACTATTTCGATGGGGAAAAAGTATTGAATTGGGAACCGTCATTGCTTCGACGAAATAAATTTTTGAAGTAAAAACTTCTTTAGAAACGTTGTGCCCTTTTTGATGGAGAAAAAGTATTGAATTAGCGACCGTCATTGCTTCGACGAAATAAATTTTTGAAGCAAAACCTTTTTTAGGGACGTTTTACACTTTTTAGATGGGGACAAAGGGTTAAATTAGCGACCTTCATCGCTTCGGCGAAATAAATTTTTGAAGTGAATACTTCTTTAGGGACGTTGTGCACTTTTTGGATGGAGAAGAAGTATTGAATTGGCGACCGTCATCACGACCGTCATTGCTTCGAAATGAATTTTTGAAGGGAAAAATTCTTTAGGGACGTTGTGCACTTTTTAGATGGGGAAAAAGTATTAAATTAGCGACCGTCATGCGTCATTGCTTCGACGAAATAAATTTTTGAAGTGAAAACTTCTTTAGGGACGTTGTGCACTTTTAAGATAGGGAAAAGTATTGAGTTTGCGACCGTCATCACTTTGCCGAACAAAATTTCGTACGTATTGTTATGATCTGCTTTCTTATTACTTTTATATTAATTATTATTTACTTGATCAATTATTTAATTAACGCAAATCATACATAAAAATTAAGAAAGAATCTCAGGGTGCCTTTTATAATATAAAAAAATGTCTAAATTATCTTATGTTATACTTATCTTCTCTCGTGGTTTCAGTATCTCTTAGTTGATCCTTATCGGGATAAAATAGGAAAAGGAAGTAGATAGAAAAATCATAAATAAAAACATACAATTACCTTTATTATCAAAAGCAATGTTCTGTAAATTTATCAATTAAATTCTGTCGGCATAACTGTCCAAAAGAAACTTTTACCATATAAATTAATCTAATTCAAAACAAATATTTATCGCTTTGTTCTTGATACCATTAATAAAAAACAAGCTAAACAAACAAATTTGGTATTCGCAAATTACTTATACTTCCTATTAAATTTTTGAAATGTTGGAACCTTTTAAATTCATATGCTTTTACAAAAAAATTAACTTCTGATTATAAAAAAAATCTATCACATAGGTTATTGACTGACCTTTTTGATTCACACAATGATGTCTCCTCTTGACCCAAACAGCTCCTCCTTGATTATGTTAGGCTACCAATCAAAGCCCTCTCCGTTCTCAGCAAACAATCTAGCAGTATACCAGCAACTATTTCTTCAAAACACAAGCCAGGCTTCCTTTGACCAGGACTCGTTCAATAAACTCCAAATCTCTCTCCTCTCTTTCTCTCAACAATAATCTCCTGAGTCCCAAGTATCTTTTTTACTTGGTGTCACAAATAATTTTAATAACGATAATTCTTAAAACTTACTCTCTTGGACTTTACAGAATCAAAGAGGCATTTCTCCTCGATTTGATTTGTCTCTGGTTCCACTTTTCAGCTACTCTCACTTATCAAACACAACCACTAGTACTTGCTTCTGAACTACTCACGAAAACTTTTGACTTCTCCTCTCGGCTGCCCGTAACACAATAATCCCTCTTTCCAAAACTATCTGCACATTCGAACAAAACTTTCCCCATTCCAAATTTCCTAGCCAATCAGAAACATTTCTCTCTCCACTCTTCCTCTATTTCATTTGAAAAAATCCAGTCATTACTTTCAAAAATATTCCTACATCATAATAAATTACTTTCGGGAAATTCTACAAAATTTACTCGGGGTTGAACAAAAAGAGATTAAAATTCCAAACTTTCTTTACCTTAATTTTCTAAGAACTAATAATTACATCTACCTGTGGTTTTACATTTCCCGTAAACAATCTGTTTAAAATAATACTAAATATCTTTCACTTCACTTTTATTTACAAATGTTTTTAATATTCTTCATGGAAAGATTCATTAAGGAGAAACCACCTTGCGTGATAGCTAACTTCTAATAAATATTGTTTGCGCCAATATGAATATATATTTCATTTATTTTAATTCGGGAACGTCTTGGCAACACAGTTCTAAGTAAGCATAATCTTCTGTCCTTTATGTTAAGTCAGTCAGTCGTTAACAGACATACGGTCGGAACGTATAGTACACTTTGACAATTTTAATTTGATTTTGTGTGTGTTTTCCGTGAGACAAATTGACGATACCAGACAACATATTTTCGGTAAGTTCCCTTCTTTTATCCCATCCTTCATTTTCCTTAATGCCACCGAAAATAGTGCTTCAACATTTAACAACACGAAGAAAATCTAAGAAAATCTCGGTAAGTTATTATAATTAAATTTTTTCCATTTGGTTTGCTAAAAGCCAAAACATAATTGGTCAATTTCGAGCTCGGATATTCAGCGTAGGTTTACAGTTTGCTTTGCTTAGTTTTGTATTATTAAATAATAATATTCTTATTTAGAAACAAATTGTTCGGTAAAATTTAATGTCGGCACGTATCGGAAAAAAAAACTCTGTGATAACTTTTTGCTGATTTTTGTATTTGTATCGTTTTTGTTTCTCGGAACAACTTGGGCTTCGGGCGTGAAAGAAGTTAGGTTTTTAAATATTTGCGGTGTTGTCAAACGTGAATATTTTTCGACTCAATCGGTTACGGAAAAATTCGGATGTATGAATAAAAATTATTTTGTAAACAAATACTAAATTTGATTCACGGTTCTAAACAAAATAAAGAGTTTGCATAATAACTGCCCGGAAGGCTTGTTTTTTAACAAATCTCTATAATTAATTAATTTTATTCAAAATTTATACTCAGACCTGGTTTGTTATATGCTACAGTTTTCTTAAAGTAGACTTTGTTTTTTTTCTGATTTTGCGGATTGATTTCAGTAACAATGACTACTTACGAAAGGCAATTTAAAATATTAACGGCTAAAAAAGAAACGCTTTATACAATCATTCAGACTTTATATGACTTATCGAAAAACTTAACTACGGATAACACCATTAAAAAATTCACAAACTTGTATCAGTCGATGGATTCGACAAGGACAGAAATTCTCAAAATTTTGGATGAAATCAACGCAGTCGGGTTTGACGTTGATGAAAACTATAAACCAGATTTTCAGGTGATGTCTGTTATTAACGAAATGTGTTGTGAAGCAAGGGCGGCTTATACAAAATTAAAACCAAGCACCAATATTGTAAATCCAACTTTACAGCAAAGTACACAACAACAGTGTAATGTACACAGTCTTTTGCCAAAAATCACTATTCCAGATTTCCACGGAGAACCAAAGGAATGGGAAACTTTTTATTCGATTTACAAACCATTGGTACACGATAATTTCCAGCTGACGGATGCAGATAAGGCTCGGCTTTTGGTTTCACATTTAAAGGGATCGGCCCTTAGTATTTGTGCGGGAATAGCTACTTCTGGGGATAATTATGACACGTTATGGAAAGCACTTTTAGAAAAATATCATAATAAAAGGTTGTTAGCAAACACTTATTTACAACAAATTTTTAATTTTAAATCCTTGCAATCGGAATCTGAAAAAAATCTAAACAGTTTTTTAGAAATCTTTGACGCCTCGGTTAATGCCTTAAAAAAGTTGGATGTCCCGGATTTAACGGATTTTATTTTACTTTATCATGCACTCTCAAAACTGGACAGGGAAACGGTAAAATCTTTTGAAAATCACATGCGCGGAACGGTTATTCCTACTTACACGGATTTAATTAAATTTGTTAAGGATCAAACAAAAATTTTGCATAATAGTGACTCACAAGAGGCTAGCTCCGGTGGCTATCATAAAAATAAAAATTCGAAATCATTTTTTGTAAGCCAGCATGAGAATAAAAACAATAACAGAATGCCTTTTTGTGTTTTATGTAAAAAATCGTCACATTTTTTGGGTAGGTGTGATAAATTTAAGGCTATGAATCCTACACAAAGGTACGATTTGGTAAAAAATAATAATTTATGCTTTCTGTGTTTTTCCCAGTCACATGGTGTAAGACAGTGCTTAAAAAGACCGTGTGCCCAGTGTGCCAAGAATCATCATTTTCTTTTATGCGCAGGAAAACCGGAAATAAGGGGTGCGAAGGAAAATAATCAAAATAATCAACCAAATTCTGGTGTCGGTATTCCAGAAACGGGTTCCAATAACCACAATTCGGGTTCAGTTAATTGTGCATTTCAAAATTCTAGTTTTTTGAGTAGAAATCAGGAAAAAACGGTTCTATTAGCAACGGTAACGGTATGTGTGTTAAATAGTCCTTTACAAAATGCAACGGCGCGGTTTATTTTGGACAACGGTAGTCAGTGTAATCTTTTGACCACGGAATGTTGTAAAAAACTAGGTCTTAGATATACAAAAATTAATTCTTCGGTACAAGGTTTGGGACAAAACTCTCAGTCGGTAAGGGGAGTAACGGACATTATTATCGCTTCGCGTTTTGATCAGACTAAAAAATACGATGTTCAAGCTTTAGTTATTGATCATATTACAAATAAATTGCCAAAAACGAAATTAAATTTGCAAACTTTATCGGAATTTAAAAATTTACAATTAGCGGACGATAAGTTTTTTGAACCTAAATCAATCGATGGCATAATCGGTGCGCAGTTTTTTCCTATTCTTTTCGGCGGTAATCGGATTTTGAGTTCTTCAGGTTTAGGGGCGGCTTTAGAAACAACGTTCGGGTATGTTATTATGGGTCAGGTGGATACGGAATATTCCACTCCCATAAATTTGCTCACTTTAAGGGAAGAAACATCGATTGAACAAATTTTGACAAAATTTTGGGAATTAGAGCAGGTTCCAAAACGGGAAATTCCGGATTTAGACGCTATAGAATGTGAAAATATTTATAAAACCACGGTTTCCAGGGATATATCGGGCCGGTTTACTGTTGCATTACCTTTTAAAAGTTCACCAAAAAATTTGGGAAATTCAAGGGTTTCGGCGGAAAATCGGTTAAAAACCTTGGAAAAACGGTTAACAAAATCGGACAGCTTGCGTGCGGATTACAATAAAATTATGCAGGATTTTTTGGATCAAGGATACTTAAAATTATTGGAAAAAGAAGATTGTGACTTATCCTATTATATTAGTCATCACCCTGTAATAAAATTAGAGAGTTTAGCTCCAATGTCTGGAAATATCCGCAAACTATGCGACATATTAGCACAATATAACGCCGATATTATTGCAATACAAGAAGTACGATGGACAGGTCATGGCATAATCCAAAAAACAAACTACAACATGTACTATAGCTGCCATAGAACTAGACATGAATTTGGGACAGCCTTTATAGTCAATAATAAAGTCAAGCATTTGGTTATAGATTTTAAGCCGATTAATCCACGAATGAGCTGCTTAAGGATCAGGGGCAAGTTCTTTAATATAAGTCTTATTAATGTACATGCCCCAACAGAGGACAAGGAAGACGAAGAAAAAGACGAATTCTATGATGAATAGAAAGAGCATATGACAGTTGTCCCAGAAGTGACATTAAAATAGTAATCGGTGATCTGAATGCAAAAATCGGAAGGGAAGATATATATCTACCGCACATCGGTAAATATAGTCTCCATAATAATACCAATTCGAATGGACACCGAGCAGTCACCTTCGCAGCCGCAAAGAACATGATCGTAGGAAGCACATGTTTTCTACACAAAAAAATACATATGGGAACTTGGACCTCGCCCGATGGATTAACGAACAACCAAATTGATCATATGCTCATAGATGCTAGACATTTCTCAAACTTGATGGATGTCCGGACCTATCGAGGCGCCAATATTGATTCAGATCACTTTCTAGTTGGCACAAGAATTCGAGCTAGAATCTCAAACGCGAAGAAGGAGAGAAGTACCAAAACAACGCGCCTTAATATTGAACTCCTCAAAAATCCGCAAACGGTAGAAAGGTTTCAAAACTATATCGAAACTAACTGCATAATTAATGAGAATCTAACAATCAGCGAACAATGGGAAATGTGTAAAAATAATATTAAAGACGCAGCAAATAATATTCTAGGGCCAGAGAAACCACCATCACGCAATGACTGGTTCGATGCTGAGTGTGAGGACATTACAAGAAGAAAGAACGATGCATATAAACAGATGCAGCACAGGAAAACCCGAGAAAAACAACAAAAATATAAAGACCTTAGAAGAGAAGAGAAGTGCATTCATAGAAGAAAAAAGAGAACTTATGAAAATAGAATACTAGAAGAACTTGAGGCATTAAAACAAGAAAATTCTATAAAACTCTGAATAATGCAAGAAAGGAATTCAAACCAAGGCTAAGACTATGTAAGGATAAGGAGGGGCACATAATCAATACAAAAGAAGAAATATTGAAAAGGTGGGTGGAACACTATAAAGAACTACTTACCATCGAAGTAGAAGATCCAAATCAACCGAACCCAAGAGCAACCAACAATACACCATTAGAGCCTCCATCAATTCAAGAAGTACGGGATGTAATAAAACACCTAAGAAATAATAAATCTCCAGGAAGTGATGGTATATCCGCGGAACTTATTAAATATGGAGGTGCTACCCTGACTAATCAAATATATAAAATAATACTAAGAGCCTGGAATGAGGAACAAATCCCGGAAGAGTGGTGTCTTGGAATCGTTTGCCCGCTACACAAAAAGGGTGATCAATTGGAATGTAGAAACTATAGGGGAATAACCCTCCTTAATACAGCTTACAAAATATTTTCGAGCATCTTATATGGTCGCCTAAGTGCATATTCAGAGGAGCTTCTTGGAGAATACCAAAGTGGTTTTAGGCCTGGTCGATCAACAACAGACCAGATCTTTGTGCTAAGACAAATACTGGAAAAAACCAATGAATTCAATATCGACACTTACCATCTTTTCGTAGATTTTAAATCTGCCTATGATAGTGTCCTAAGAAATAAATTGTATGAAGCCATGGATGAATTCCACATCCCTGACAAACTGATAAGATTGGTTAAGGCTACAATGCGTAAAGTCGTTTGCAAAGTCGGAATACAGGGCGAACAATCACAGGCGTTTGAAACGAATATTGGGCTGCGACAGGGAGATGCGCTGGCGTGTCTCCTCTTCAACATAGCTCTGGAAAAGGCGGTCAGAGATGCCCGAATAGACAGCAGAGGAAATATTTTTAATAAATCATCCCAAATTTTGGCATATGCCGATGACGTGGACCAAGTTGCCCGCACAACACGCAAACTAGAAGAAATGTATACCACCTTCTCAAATGCCTCAAAAAATATGGGCCTGACAGTAAACGAGGAGAAAACTAAGATGGAGGCATCAACACCCAACAATAGAGCCATAAACATCGGTCACCAATTCTCTGTTGATAACTCTACCTTTGAAGTGGTGGACAAATTCACATACTTAGGCTCCCTGATCACCAAGGAAAACGTCATGACAGAAGAAATCAAGCGAAGGATAATCCTAGCGAACAAATGCTATTTTGGACTGAGTAGACATATGAGAAGCAGAAACTTAAGCCAAAAAACAAAAATAACCATATACAAAAACCTTATACAACCAGTGTTGACATATGGATCGGAGACATGGACCATCTCCAAGGCAGATGAAAACCTTCTGCTTATATTTGAACGAAGGATCCTCAGAGGCATATTCGGTGGCATCTGTGAAAATGGTATTTGGAGGAGGAGGTACAACTACGAGGTATACCACAGATATAAACATATATTTGGTGGAAAAGACGTAGTATCTCTTATAAGAATAGGACGACTAAGATATGCAGGACATCTAGCAAGATCACAGCATAACAACCCTCCTAGAAGAATCCTTATGTCACAACCTGTGGGAAGTAGAAATAGGGGTAGGCCAAAACTTAGATGGAAAGATGGTGTAGATGAGGATGGAAGAAAAATAGGCGCAGCAAACTGGCAACGGTTGGCAATGGATAGGACTGACTGGCGTAATAGACTTGGGAAGGTCGAGGCTCTTTCATAGGGCTGTAGCACCATTGATGATAATGATATTCGATTTGGAATTAGACGAATAAGAACGTATTTTCATGAGCTACAATTTTGTTTTTACTCGATTTGTAGACTTTAATGATACACCATTTTTTCAGTTTTTTATAAGCTGTACTTTTACTTCAGATATTTTTTTGATAAAATACTTACTTTTTGATTTATTTGAGAAAAAACTGTCTGAAAACGTAGTTTTTTTTTGTCGAAAAATAAACATTTTCAATCGCAAATAACTCGAAAAGTATTGACTTACATAAAAAAAATTGAAGGCATTCGTGGGAGTGCCAACAGAAGTGAAAACTTCTTGAAAGTGAAAGCTCAATGCCTTTTTCCCATCCAAAAAGAAGTGATATACATATATCATATATGCGATGCGTATGCCCTATGCTATTTATATATACATACACATAAGTACAAAATTGTACTTACGTACAAATTGTATAAGTACAAAATTTATTTCAGCGAAGTGATGACGGTCGCAAATTCAATACTTTTCCCCCATCCAATAAGTGCACAACGTCCCTAAAGAAATTGTCAATTCAAAAATTTATTTCGTCGAAGCAATGACGGTCGCTAATTTAATACTTTTTCCCCATCCAAAAAGTGCACAACGTCCCTCAAGAAGTTTTCACTTCAAAAATTTTTTTCTTCGAAGCGATGACGGTCGCCAATTTAATACTTTTTCCCATCAAAAAAGTGCACAACGTCTTTAAAGAAGTTTTCACTTCAATACATATACGTACAAAATTTATTTCGTCGAAGCGATGATGGTCGCGATGACGGTGCTAATTTAACCCGGGAACAGTCGCGCTCTATTCTGTCACGTAATCGGTCGCGCGTTAGCTTTTATCTAACAATACGAATTTAGACGCAAATTTACAACAAATCTTTATGTTATAGTATTTTTATTTACTTGTAATGTTAGAAATATCATTTCTAACAATTATTATTTTTTTTAACATCCCATTTATTTACAATCTGTAATAATGATTACAATAAGTAAATTGTTTAACAATTAAAAGAGACTTGCAGGAGACTGTCCAGTGACAATAACCTATACAATCATAATTTTAGTACTTAACAAAATTATTTGTGACTAATAAATAAAACCCTATAAATAAAACTCTATAATAAATAAAATATTTTTGAAAATTTAAAATTTAAAATTTAAATCTTGTTCGTAGATCGCTTGGAGTGTAGCGCTTTAGCCTTCTGTTTGCCTGGGGTCTCATTAGGTTCTTCGCTAGCCTGTTGGGGTGGTTTTGTAGTCGGATGTCGTATTTTTGGGCGTAACTGGCAATTTCTTCTTTGACAGTCTTCATTTGGAGATCACGATTGATGTGTTCATTGGGCATGTACCACGGTGCATTTGTGATAATGCGCAAGGTTTTCGATTGGAATCTCTCCAGGATGTCGATATTGGATCTCGACGCAGATCCCCACAGTTGGATACCATAGCTCCATATTGGCTTAATCACTGCCTTGTATACTAAAATTTTATTGTACAAACTCAGTTGTGACCTTTTTCCTATCAGCCAGTACATTTTATTGAGTTTCAGACCCAACTGTTTTCTTTTCGTGAATATGTGTTTCTTCCACGTTAATCTGCGGTCCAAGTGCATACCTAGGTATTTTACGTCATCCTTTTGTTGTAGTACTTGATTATTTATTGAGACGGTTGGGCACGTATCTTTTCGATTAGTGAACGTTATATGTACTGACTTGCTTTCGTTTACTTTAATTCGCCATGTTTGTAACCAGATATTTATACTGTCGAGATTTGTCTGGAGCAGTTGCGAGGCGATGTACGGGTTTGAGTGAGCTGCAATGATTGCTGTGTCATCTGCATATGTGGCTGTGATGATGTTTTGGCTTGTAGGAAGATCTGCTGTGTAGAGTAGGTAGAGAACTGGTCCAAGGACACTACCCTGAGGTACTCCAGCGTTGATTGGATATAAGTTAGTGCACTGATCTTTAACTTTTACAAGGAAATGGCGGTCGGAGAGATAGGACTTGAGGATTAGAAAGTAGTTGAGAGGAAGGACTTTTCTTATTTTGTATAGCAAGCCAGTGTGCCAGACTTTATCAAAAGCCTGCGAGACATCCAAAAAGACTGCAGAGCAGTATTGCTTCTCTTCTAAGGCTTTGTTTATGGAATTGCAGACTCGATGAATTTGCTCGGTGGTAGCATGTTGTTGTCTAAATCCAAACTGGTGGTTGGGTATTAGCTGCTTTTCCACGAGGATTGGCTGTAATCTGTCTAGTAAGAGTTTTTCAAAAACCTTTGACATCACTGAAAGTAGACTGATAGGTCTATAGGACTT
Organism: Diabrotica virgifera virgifera; assembly: GCF_917563875.1. Taxonomy (NCBI): domain Eukaryota; kingdom Metazoa; phylum Arthropoda; class Insecta; order Coleoptera; family Chrysomelidae; genus Diabrotica; species Diabrotica virgifera. The sequence goes on along the minus strand of NC_065451.1, from coordinate 157,574,819 downwards.
AACTTCTTCTACAGGCTTGCCTGGTTTGGGTATTAAGATGATTTGTGCCACTTTACACAAAAGGGGATAGTAACCAGTTCTTAAGATTGCGTTAAAAATCTGTGTCAAATACTGCACGCCTTTCTTGGGAAGTTCTTTTAAAATTCTTGCAATGATTAAGTCGAACCCTGGGGACTTTTTCGGATTCATATCTGTTTGGATTTTGTTGAAAACTTGTTTGGCTGTGAATTTCTCCAACGGTGCTTCTAGTTGGTATGGATATTCTAAATACAATTGAATATTATCTTCTGCATCAGAGTTGTTGTTTTGGGCATGTGGTTGGAACACTTCCTCCAGGTATTTGGCAAAGACTGTAGCTTTTTCGTTGTTACTTTTAGCCCATCATCCGTTACTGGCCCGGATAGACGGATTAGAGAGTTGTGGTCTGTTAATCTTTCGTGTTGCCTTCCATAGCGAGTATTCGGAGGTTTCCGTAGCAGATAGATTTTGTAGATATCGTTTTATGTCGTTGTTTTTATTGTTGTTTAACAAAGTTTTTAGTCGCGCTGTAGCTTGGTTTAATCTATTTTTATCCTGGGGTGCACGGGTTCTTTGCCATACTTTCCTTAGTCTTCTTTTTTCTGCGATTTTTTCTTTTATTTCGTTGGGTAAATCTTTGTGTATGATTGTTCTTGGTTGTTTAGGTGTTGACTGCCAGCCAGCTTCCTGAATTATCCTATTTAATTGATTTACTGCTTCGTCAATTTCGCCATCCGATTTTAGTGGGATGTTTAGGTCCAGTCTCTCATCAAGGATAGCCCGGAATTTAATCCAATTTGTATATTTACTACTTAGATATGGTGGAGGTTGTGTTTCGAGGATATTCGTAGATATCATGACCAAGACAGGAGAGTGATCGGATGAAAGATCGAAACAAGATTGTGCTGTCTGGGATTCAAGTGGTATTCCTTTAGTCACACAGAAATCAACCAAATCTGGAATTTTGTTTGTGTCTGTGGGCCAGTATGTGGGTTCGCCAGTAGATATGTATTTAAGGTTGTTGGTTTCCATTGCCATGTATAATTGCCTACCTTTCGGAGTTATTAGCCTGGATCCCCAGTGAGTGTGTTTTGCGTTATAATCGCCGCCTGCTAGAAACCTGTTTCCAAGTGTGGTGAAGAATTCTTGGTATTGATTTTTGGCTATAGTATGTCGTGGTGGACTATATATTGCAGTTACTGTTAAAGGACCGTTCCAGTCTTCTATGCTAATACTTGTTGCTTGTATATAGTCTCTTTTAAACTTATTTAACTCGTGGTGTTTTATAGATGACTTAATTATGATTGCAGTTCCTCCATGTGCAGTGCCATCTGGATGTTTGGTGTTATATATTGCATAGTTGGGAATTCTCAGATAGCTTCTATTTGTAAAGTGTGTTTCAGATATTAACATTATGTCGATGTTGTGTATTAGTATAAAAGCTTTAACTTCTTGAGCATGATTTGTTAGCCCGTTGGCATTCCAAATAGCTATTTTTATGGAATTTGATAATTTTGTTAATTTAGTGACGACGGTGGTGAGAAGGTTTAACAGTGTACCCATTTGTTCCATCAGGACTTTTAACATATTCTTTAGTTCAGCCATGTCATTTGAGGCGGGAGTATTGGTAGTAATTACTTCTGTTTGGTTTGTATTACTATTCGTAATTTGTTGTGAGTTATTAACGATTTGGGCGTAGGTAACTCCTGCTTGGACATGTTGTGCATGATTAATTGGCATGCTAGGCCTGGGTCTAATCGTTGGGAATTTTTTCGTTTGTAGCTCCTTGTATACCCTGCAACCTTTGTAGTTTGCTGGGTGGTCTCCCTCGCAGAGTACACACTTGACGTTGGCACTTCTTTCTTTATTAGTGCATTGCTCTGTTGCATGATCCCCTGTGCACTTTACACATCGTGGTCTAACCCGTTGTCCTAGGTGAACGACAAACGCGACAACGCGACACGACGCGACGCGACGCGAAAATATCAAGTAATAGTTGTATTTGTGTATGGCCTACGTTTCCGGGTTAATCAGTCTACGACAAGACGCGACGAAGTGCGAACTTGATTTGTTCGCGACGAGACACGACACAGCGTGACGCCCCATTGCTTTTTTCAATTCAAATTATGCTACGCAATAGTTTATTAAATAAATAAAAACTAATAATAACTATATAGTACCATTGTTTTTTCATTAACATACCTTAAAGTCGGTAACAGCCTCTCCTCAATAGAATTTGGTTTTTGAAAATTACTTATTAGTTATTGATAGCTCAGTTATTAATACTGAGTTTAACAGCTGCAATGATATAATCGAAAGTGAATAAGCCACAATACTCTTTAAACCAACGTGGATTATTTCATTAATTTCGGATATAAATGATTAAACTCTCCAAATTTACTCGTTCTAAATATATGACATTTGTTGTCTTTCTTTTTCGTTTATGGAATTTTTTAGCTAAGTATTTAAAATATGAATTTTCTAGTAACACTGCCATATACTTCCCCACACTTAAGAATAGGAATGAATAATTGACATCGTCACGTTTGTCCTGGTTTGAGTGATGGAAAGCGACGCGATGCGACGCTACATAAGCCACACGTCGCGTGAATTACTGGTCGCATCGCATCGCAACGCATCGCATCGCGTCGCGTCGTTTTCCGTCGCTCACCTAGGACAACGGGTAAGGTGGCAGTATGATTTGGTATGTCCGTATCGTTGACATCTAGAACATTGTGGTATCTCTCTTTTCTGGTACGGTGGTTCAATTTTAATCTTATGGTTTAATAGGAACTCAATGTCATATATATTTCTATTATTATCAGAAGGTTCCAAGTCGACGAAAAATAGTGATAGCTGATCTTTAGTTTTAGGGTGTTTGATGTTCCAAATGTTTCTAACAGTGTGGCCTTTCTCTTCTATTTCCTTTTTTATAAGATTTTTATCCATCGAGTAATGCATGTTCTTAAGAACAACCCTGAAACTGCGCTCGTTTTTTATTTGATAAGTATGAAACTCTGTCTTTTTTTCCGATAGGGCTTTTGTTATTGTACTATAGTAGTCAGCAGATTTTGGCTGAAGTTTAACTTGATCGGAGCTAAGAACTTTTAATTCGTAATTATTTTCAGCAATTTGGTTTAGTAATTCGATAAGTGGGGGTATGTGTTTAACCCCCTTAATAAATATTGGAGGCGGTTTGGTTATTTTCTCTTTTTCACTTGTGCTTTCAGTGTCATTTATTTCATCATCTTTTAACTCGCTATTTAGTGCCTCGAATCTGTTAGAAGTGGTAGTCGGCGAGTTCAGCCAGTAATCGTTTATTTTTGTTTGCTTTACAATTCTTTTGTCTGGACTAGTTCGATGTCTTTTGTTGGAGTTTTCGACTGTTTTCCATTCGGTTTGATTTAATGAGGTGGAAGGTGGGTTAGTATATTGGGGTTGCTTTAAGGGTTGAGAGTAAGATGTGTTTAATGGTTGAGAAATTTGCATATTACCTTGTAATTGTTGATCAGTGCACATTTGGTATTTTGGAGCGTACGACACTGGCTGCTGACTAGTACCCATTGCGTCGCATTGCATAGGTTCGTTAGATTGCAGAATATTTCGATTTATCGCCGTCGAAGCGGAATCCATTTTCGCTTTTTGGGTCCCATTAACAATCGTTTAATTTGTTTCACCACAAAAACTGGATTTTTATTTTTGTATTTATATTTAACTATAGATAAGCAAACTGGTAATATCGACTGTCTCGTTCGAAATTCAAACAAAGACTTCTAACAATTATTAAAACTAATTTTTTTTCTCACCAAAGCCATAAATTCCAAAAAAAAAGAAGAAGAAAAAGAAAAAGAAAAAACCTACGCATTACTACACCCTTCCTCGAGGCACTTACGAGTGTAAAGTTATGTTGCAAAATTTTTCATCAAGTTATCACGGAAAAGGACAAAATGTTAGATATTTTCTAACGGCGCGACTGTTCTCAGGTTAAGTAATACTTTTTCCCATCTAAAAAGTGCACAACGTCCCTAAAGAAGTTTTCACTTCAAAAATTTATTTCTTCGAAGCAATGATGGTCGCGATCACGGTCCCTAATTCAATACTTTTCCCCCATCCAAAAAGTACACAACGTCCCTAGAAAAATTTTCACTTCAAAAATGTATTTCAATACTTTTACCCCGTCCAAAAAGTGCACAACGTCCCTAAAGAAATTTTCACTTCAAAAATTTATTTCGTCGAAGCGACGACTGTCGCTAATTTAATAATTTTTCTCCATCCAAAAAGTGCACAACGTCACTCAAGAAGTTTTCACTTCTAAAATTTATTTCGTCGAAGCGATGACGGTCGCCAATTTAATACTTTTTCCCTATCTAAAAAGTGCACAAGATCCGTTAAGAAGTTTCACTTCAAATATTTATGTCGTCGAAGCGATGACGGTCGCTAATTTATTACTTTTTCCCAGTGAAACTTTTTCACAGTAAAAGTGAACAACGTCCCTAAAGAAGTTTTCACTTCAAAATTTTATTTAATCAAAGCGATGACGGTTGCAAATTTAATACTTTTTTCCATCCAAAAAGAGCACAACCCTAAAGAAGTTTCCTAAAGAAGTTTTCACTTCAAATGTTTATTTGGTCGAAGCGATGACGGTCGCTAATTTAATAATTTTTCTCCATCCAAAAATTGCACAACGTCCCTCAAGCAGTTTTCACTTCAAAAATTTATTCCATCGAAGCGATGACGGTCGCTAATTTAATACTTTTTTCAATCCAAAAAGAGCACAACATCCCTAAAGATTTCTCTTCAAAAATTTATTTCGCCGAAGCGATGACGGTCGCTAATTCAATATTTCTTCCCTATCTAAAAAGTGCACAACGTCCGTCAAGAAGTTTTCACTTCAAATATTGATTTCGTCTAAAAGATGACAGTCGCTAATTTAATATGTTTTCCCATCCAAAAAGTGCACAACGTCCCTAAAGAAATTTTTACTTCAAAAATTTATTTCGTCGAAGCGATGACGGTCGCTAATTTAATAATTTTTCTCAATCCAAAAAGTGCACAAAGTCCCTCAAGACGTTTTCATTTCAAAAATGTATTTCATCGAAGCGATGATGGTCGCTAATTTAATACTTCTTTTCATCGAAAAAGTGTACAACGTCCCTAAAGAAGTTTCACTCCAAATATTTATTTCGCCGAAGCGATGACGGTCGCTAATTTATTACTTTTTCCGAGCCAAAAAGTGCACAACGTCCCTAAAGAAGTTTCCGCTTCAAAATTTATTTCGTCGTTGCGATGACGGTCCCTAATTCAATACTTTTACCCCATCCAAAAAGTGCACAACGTCCCTAAAGACATTTTCACTTCAAAAATTTATTTCGTCGAAGCGATGACGGTCGCTAATTTAATAATTTTTCTCCATCCAAAACGTGCACAACGTCCCTAAAGAAATTTTTACTTCAAAAATTTATTTCGTCGAAGCGATGACGGTCGCCAATTTAATAATTTTTCTCTATCCAAAAAGTCCACAACGTCCCTCAAGACGTTTTCATTTCAAAAATTTATTTCATCGAAGCGATGACGGTCGCTAATTTAATACTTCTTTTCATCGAAGAAGTGCACAACGTCCCTAAAGAAGTTTCACTTCAAATATTTATTTCGCCGAAGCGATGACGGTCGCTAATTTATTACTTTTTACGAGCCAAAAAGTGCACAACGTCCCTAAAGAAGTTTCCACTTCAAAAATTTATTTCGTCGAAGCGATGACGGTCCCTAATTAAATACTTTTACCCCATCCAAAAAGTGCACAACGTCCCTAAAGAAATTTTCACTTCAAAAATTTATTTCGTCGAAGCGATGACGGTAGCTAATTTAATAATTTTTCTCCATCCAAAAAGTGCACAACGTCCCTGAAGAAATTTTAACTTCCAAAGTTTATTTCGTCGAAGCGATGACGGTCGCCAATTTAATACTTTTTCCCATCCAAAAAGTGCACAAGGTCCCTAAAGAAGTTTTCACTTCAATACCTTTATGTACAAAATTTATTTCGCCAAAGATATGACGGTCGCGAAATAAATCCTTTTTCCCCATCCAAAAATAGGTTTTACATTTATTTTAAATTTAAATACTTCTATACAATTTATGTATAGATACACATAACACAGATACGTGCAAAATTTATTTCGCCGAAGAGATGACGGTCACCAAATAAATCTTTTTTGCCCATCCTAAAATAGGTTTTACACTTATTTTAAATTTAAATACCTCTATCTATACAATTTAGATATACTTACAAATAATATATAGCATAAGCGATGACGGTTGCAATGACGGTCGCGATGAAGGTCGCGAATTCAATGCTTTTTCCCCTATCCAAAAATCGCACAACGTCCCTAAAGAAGTTTTCACTTTAAAAACTCTATAGAACGAACATTGCTTAAAATCAGTCAATTTATCCACTTCCGGTTTTATCTTGAACGTATGATTTTAACCCCCAAGAAGGGGTGACTGTCACCCCACGTGTAAAAGCAACCTACGGCACAATTTCAACTTTGCAGTGGAGGGTAAGTAGAACCTATATCTAAATTTCCATGCAATTCTAAGTTGCTCCTGTAAATTACACGGTATCGTCGTAGTTCCGGTTCATTTACTGGGCTACAGACGATGGTACTGGGCTATTTCGATGCTACAGACGATGGTAAGAGACAAATTAAATCAAAACGAAACCTATTCTATCTATTTTATTTGAAGATTTTACTTCGTTTGTTTCATTTTTTTTTTCTTTTTTGATGTTTGGCGCTTCTTTTGGTTTTCACCAGGAAATGGTTCGAGTATGGATTGGCCCTCGTATGTTATCGCGTCTTGTGTTATTGCGTCTGGAGTCAATAAAAATGTGGTTTCATATTCACTGTGACCTCAAATGGAGATCCCCATGTTAACAGTTTCCTAGAGATTGCCACAGGGTTATTAAAAGACAAAAGTACTTTGAACTTATATTTTTGATCATGTTTTTAAAATTTTCATCATATAAGTAAACTGCGTCATTACATGCCAACAAATATTTTTGTATAACTGTATATTTAGAAATTTCACATAAAAAACTGTTGTTTATTTAAATTTACATACATTTATCAATTTAGCAAAACAGCGAATTATGAAATATTCTGCAATAATAATCTCTATTAGTTCTCTTGCTCAATAATTCAACTCACAGAATGGAATTTTCAATTGATATTAAAATTAACAAAGCTGTCAGTTTATTGCGTTACATAAAACCTATACAATGGAAAAATACATACATACATAAAAAGGGAAACAAAAAACCCCAATAATAGGGAACTTGCATAAATTTTTAAATTCGAAAAGAATGTTATAAATCACAACAGAACATAATTTAAAACATGTATCAAAGATAAAAAAGTTTTGTTTGTCTTTCGTTTGGCCCCTAAAGACGATTAAAAATTCAAATTAAAACAGGTGGTCCAAAACGCATCGTGACGTCACTTAGTTTTACATTTACATTTTTCCGATAAAGTAAACAGAATTTTAAATTAGACGTTATAAATGTCAATAGAAAATACATTTATGTGACGTTACAATTGTTTTTGATCGTTAGACCTATTCATAGAAAATTTGTACTTTTACAAAATGGTTTTATTTTCAATAGTAAACCTTCGTTCCTTTCCTTCAAAAACAGTATAAAACTACAATTTTAACAAACTGGTATATATTATTACAATGATATACGATAAATGTCATTAGAATATAAATATTTTTGACTTATTCCACGACGATGAGCTTGCCAAATACCCAAGTAGGTGGAGGCCAATAAACTAAAGAAGGAGAAGAAGAATATACCTAAATATAAGGTTGTGTCTAGGTATACGCTAACGTGTACGCAAATAAAAAAGTTAGAGTGTCAGTGATTTCTTATTTTTTATTTGTTTAGTGTTTGTTTTTAAATTAACTACGGAGTGTGGACAATTATTTAGTTCTTTTAATGAATTTAAGAACATTTTAAAACAGTACGAAAAAGATAAGAGACTATAAATTAATATATATTTTTTTTAGTTATAAATGAAATAGTATTACCGTAAAAGATTAAAATAAAAGGAAGACCTAAAGCTTTCACAATAATAATTAACTTGTTCTGAAGCTATTATCTTTGTGGCATTTTTGTAATCAACTATTCTAAATGAGAACTAAGCCACAATTTAACTAAACAATTGATTTTATTAACGTTTCGACTTCTAAACCGGATGTCGTTGTCAAAATACAAAATATTATTAAATTAAACAAAAATGTTTTTGCTTAGTAAAAAATGTTTTCTAATAATTTATTTAATCTGACTAATTTTTGTATTTTGACAATGACATCCGATTTGGACGTCTAAACGTTAATAAAATTTTTTTTTTTAGTTAAATTGTGGCTTATTTTGCATTTAGAATAGTTGATTATAATAATTCACTTACGTATAAAAATTATTTTAACAATATTTTGTACCTACATGTCATGTAAACTAAATACATATAATTATTTTGCTAACCTAAATATATACTTTTATATATACATTGATTTATTACAATTAAGTTTGAAACATCTGAATAGTTGTATAGTTGTATAGTAACAAATATGTTTCTATCAAACAAACACTAAACATATCAAAATAGCATGTACCAAAATATATAGTCACTGCGCAAGCTAAATAATGACGTCACTGGCTTGATGAAGTTTAATTCGCGTCTACCTAACTTTTTTATTTGCGTACACGTTATCGTGTACCTAGACACAGCGAAATATAACCATAATAAAAACTAATGCAAAACTATATGACGTCACGGGCCGTTTGAACTACTTTATACCGCAGAAGACTTTAAAATATGTATTTCTAAGTTACTACGAGTTTTTGAAGCGTGAAATTTTGGAAATCTCATTTTTAAACAAAACTGAACATTATTATCTAATAAAAAAAATGTGCAAGTTCCCTATTTTAGGGGAATATGTGTTACACGAGAAGAAGATCCTGATATACTTGAAAATGAAGTAAAACTGGCGATTAGTAAGCTCAAATATAATAAAGCACCAGGTCCAGATATAATAACAGCAGAAATGCTCAAAGCCACAGAAGAAACTGGCGTAAAATTACTTCATCTACTCTGTAACCAAATATGGCATTCTAAACAACGGCCAGAAGACTGGAAAAAATCTATAATAACGACAATTCATAAAAAAGACAGCTTCCATAAATGCGAAAATTATAGAACTATTTCTCTTATATCACATAATATGTCAGTAAAATAATGCTACAATACAGGGTGTCCCGAAAAGATTGGTCATAAATTATACCACAGATTCTGGGTTCAAAAATAGGTTGATTGAATCTTACTTACCTTAGTACAAATATACACATATAAAAAGTTACAGTCCTTTAAAGTTACAAAATGAAAATAAATTTTTTCCAATATATCGAAAACTATTAGAGATTTTTACTGGACATGGATATGTAGCATCTTCATGGTAGCAGTATTTTGAAAAAAAAAAAAAAAATTATAGTTAAATTTGTGCTTCCCATAAAAATTTTATGAAGGTTTTGTTCCCTTAAACCATCCTTAACTTTTGTGTATGTTCGTATTAAATTATTATTGTAGTACTATTAGTTAAACATATTATTTTTAAAACTTTCTTGCCTCTTAGTACTTTCTCGAAAAGCCAGTTTTTATCGAGATATTTTAAATATTTGTCAAATCCACTACATATTTGTATATGGTAAGTACGATTATAGAGACCTGGTAATAATATGACAAATTTATAATTTACATTTTTAAATGAAAAATACTAAGATGCAAAATTTTTTTTAAAAACACTGTGTTTAACTAATGGTACCGCAATACAATTTTAATTGGAACGTACACACACATTTGGGGGGTTTAAACGAACGAAGCCCCCATAAAATTTGTATGTAAACATATTAAAAAGAAGCCGCGTCTCGATAAAAACCGGCGTATCGAAGAAATTCTAAAAGGCAAAAAAGTTTTAAAAATATTGTGTTTAACTAATGGTACCATAATAATAATTCAATTGGAACGCACACAAAAGTTTAGGTGGGTTTAAGGGAACAAAACCCCATAAAATTTTTATGGGGTGTACAAACTTCATTGTTATTTTTTAAGATGATCCTGCCATAAGAATGCCACTTTAAGAATGTCCATTTTCAATAAAAAATATCGATATATGAAAAAAAATCGATTTTCATTCTGTAACTTCAAAGGGCTGTAACCTTTTTTTGTGCACTATTGTATAAAGGTAAGTGAGGTCGATCAACCTATTTTTGACCCCAGAATCTGTGGTATAATTTATGACCAATCATTTCGGGTCACCCTGTATAATCAGTGACAAAAAACATTCGTTTAAAGAGAAATTCCACAAGAGCAACCTGGATTTACCAAAGGTAGAGGTAGAATTTAATGTTCCACTCTACATATGCTTTATAGATTATCGTAAGGCATTCGACAGGGTCAAGTGGAGATACTTATGGCGAATACTAAAAGAAATAGGCGTACTACAACACCTTATTTCGCTCATAACTGAACTATACGAACACACTACTGGATCAGTTAAAGTGCTTGGTTACCATAATAGCTATCTTAATTTTATTCACTGGCACCCTAAATAGCATGCTTGTATCAACACCATACCAATCTCGCAAGTTCTTCAACCATGGGGTTCTTCTTCGTCCTGGACTGCGTTTGCCTGCTATTTTTCCTTGCATGATATTTTGTAGAGGTGAAATCGGCTAAGGTATTCATCTTCTCGATGTGCCTATCCGTGACGAATGTTGTTGATTACCATGGCAATCTTTATTTTATCTGCAGCAGCGCGAAAAGCTGCCCATTGTTTTGTTGGACCAGGTTCTGATGTTCTTCTTGGAACTGGGTTTCCAAATATTTTCCCTTGCTGGATGGCTTGTAGGAGGGTATATATGGATTCATTTTGCATCATGTGTTCGAAGTCTTGCAAATTTCTAGATTTGATGGTGGTCAGTACCCCTCGGTTCTTCTTCATTTTTTCTGAGGGCCTCTTCATTTGCGATTCGGTCACTCCACGTGACTCCATAGCAACATCTTAAATAATTCTAATTTTCCGCACTTATCTTTGTTCAAGGTCCAAAAAGGACAGAGAAGATGTACCATCGCGACATTCTTACTTTTATACCAAGAAAAGGTTGCGGCTGTTGAATAAGGCCCTCATCCGGTTGAAAGTCTAGCTGAAGATCTAGCTTTTCCGATACGCGCTCTTATTTCTTGGTTGCAACTCCATTCTTCATTTATTATGGTGCCGAGATAGTTGTGTGCGTCACTGTTTCTACAGGTATTTGGTTGATTTAGAGTTGCCCTTCTGTTATCTTTTTATTGCTAATGATCATACGCTTTGTCTTCTTTACGTCTATATTGAGTTCATATTGTTGACTGTAATGCGTGATTTTCTTCATGAGGACATAACGTCTTCTAGGTTGTCCGCAAATACTATGGTGTCATTTACGTATCTGATATTGTTTAGCCGATACTCGTTTAGTAGAACGCCTTGTTCAGTTTCGTGTAGGGATGGAGGTTTTTGACAAAACACCGGTTTTCGGTTATACCGGTTTTTTTGCTTACGGTTTAACCTGGCGGTTATAACCGGCCAAAAACCGGTTTTTGGAAAAACCGGTTTTCGGTTTTTTTAATCCAATAGGTTACAAAGTTACGTTTACAATACACTTTAGTTTGCGATACTCCATTCGACTCGATATCAATATGATCAAAATTAGTACTATCGAAAGAACATGTATTACTTTTAACACGTTTGTATATTTGTAGAATAGGTGCATTTTAACTCATTTATTACTTCCTGTATGAGTGTATCGTTTTGAAAACGTAGTGAAATTCTTGGAGATTCCTATTCGTAATCAGTTATTCGATATTCATAGTCAGAGCATTATTTTTGGTAATCACAAAAAGTAATTCACCCACTTTCAATGTCAAGAGTTAAGTGTGAAAAATAGATGATGTTTGCGTCTAATTAAACCAGACCACTTCTTATGTAAATATTACGATTACAAGTACCTTTTCAAGGAAATATTATAATAAAACTTAATAATTGTTTCTGGCTGATGTGAGATTGCACTTTCAGTTTGCTTTTGTATTTTATAAAATAAAATAAAATTTGAATTATGGTTTTGTTTGGAATAATTACTTGAGAATAATAATTATGATTGGGATCCAAAATAATACCTAACCTAATCTAATCACCGTAAAAACCAAATAACCGGTTTTTACTTTAAAAAGAAAAAACCGGTTTAACCGGGACAAAAAAACAACCGGTAAAACCAGTTATTGCGAAGTAAAAAAACCGGTTTTAGGTTTAAATCGGTAGGTTTTTCCCATCCCTAGTTTCGTGCAAAGCTTCGATAAATGTTCTTCTTTGAGAATTTATTCAAGATTAGAGGAGACAAAATATAGCCTTGACTCCCTCTTCCCATTATTGTCACATATTCGATGTGCTCACCCTAACTTTGGTTTCCCGGTCTGATTCCAGAAAATGATTCTAATTATTTTCAGATCTTGGTTGTTAGTCGCTGTTTGTTTTAGTATTTGAATCATCTTAGCAAACTGTACTCGATCAAACGTTTTCTCGTAATCAACCAGAACTGCGTATACGCAGCAATTGGTGTCCCTGCATCTTTGAAATAAAACATGTATTGAGACAGGGCCCCCGTAACCGGGCCTGCAACGCGTGCGACGCACGCGGGCGCAGCCCCAAAAGGGCGCCAAACCGAAGGTTTGGCAAATAAGAAATATTTATTTTAACGAGATATTAATTTTTTATACAATTTTAATTTTACATTTTTAATGAACATCTTGGGAAATTTCAAAAATAAAAAAAATATTGGTATCAACATTGGTAACATCATAATTATTATTTGGTATCATGTTTATTCCGGATTAATATTATAAGCAAAATGATACAATGTGTAACAATAATTGACATTAAAATATGTAAAAATTATTTAAAAAATCTTGTTGATCATTATAAAAATTACAGTCTCCCCTTCTGCGGTTCTCGGCGTTAAGGTATAAGGGGCTCACTAGCATAGGCTAGCATAGGCCCCCTTAGCGTTTTAAAATTAGTATGTATTTTGTATAACACCAACAGCAAAAAACTAATTTTGGCGCCCACCAAATAGGGGCGCCCGCCTGCAGTGCATCACTTGCAGGCCCGTTATCGTCGGTCCTGTGTGGCTCAATGGTAAGAGAGCCGACCTTTGGATCCAAGGGTTGTGAGTTGTAAATCCCAGTTGAGTATAAAATTTTTCTTTATTCAAAATCAGTTAAATAATTTCTATCCTTGTGGAGACGGTGAAGCTAGTGCAGACGTTCGGATACAATTAGTGTCTCTTTGTAAAGACAATTAAATAGAATTTACTACATAACAAGACATTTACTCAACACACACTACACATTACATTATAATATGAATGTAAAATCAATTGTACCATGCCAATGGCGAAAAAAATTACGGAGATGAAAATATTGTTGAAGGAATAATTGCCCAAGCGGGAAAATTGTTGGCTGATGAACAAGGTTTTCCTTCGTTAAATATCGTGAGACGAAAATATAAACCAACATTTTTCGATTATGAACATAGAAAAGAGACATTTCAAGATCCAAAATGTTAGTCTTTTTTTAGAATAATTCGTCAAATTCATTAAATAGTAGATTTGACACGATGTCTTATTATGATAATGTTTTTGGTTTTTCAGTGATAGTTTTACATTTAGTGACCATGATATTTTAAAACATTGGGTTGCTCTTCAACAGAAGATAACTGATCCAGTAAAGACGCAAGCAAAAGTAAGGATTGATGCAACTGATTTATTTAGAGAGATAAAAGCTTTATAATTAGGTATTTTAATTACCTAACTCATCAGATCCACTTGATATTCTTCAATATATATTTGAAAATAATCTAACTTATCTTTACCAAATATCACTGTTTCATGAAGAATCATCCTCACTTTGGAAAATGAGAGATAATTTTCAAAATTAAAGTTAATCAAAAATTGTTTGAGTTGTACTATGGTATACAGGAAAGATTATCTGGTTTGGTAATATTAACAATCGAGCAAGAGCTCGTTAATAAAATTGACTTAAAGATATATAAAAGAATTTGCTGCCGTCAAATTTAGAAACACACCCACTTAATTCAATTTAGATTTAAGATATCGATTTCTAGATTTAAGGGCGTTGGCGCAAAATTTCGCGCCAATGTGTTTTAAATGCCTTAGTTTTTTTTCGAATCCTGAGAAAACTAATATGTAAGTATTTTTGAAAAATTTAAACGCAGAATGAAAGATTGCATTTTTATCGAGAGTCGTCAGTCCCTGAAAACTTCTATAATGTTTATTTTAATAAATTACAAGAGTGAAAAAAAAGAAAAAAATTAGTGTAATTTTTAATTTCAAATATCTCGTTCAAAAAAAACTTTTTGGTCATTCTAAGGGACTTTTGGCCCTCGGTAATGTAATCTTTCATTCTGCGTTTACAGTTTGCAAAAATTCTTATTAGTTTTCTCAAGATTCGAAAAAAATGAATGGATTTAAATCACATTGTCCCGAAATTTTACGCCTACGCCCGTAACTAATATACATATTAACGTTCTATTTTGTTTTTTGCCATTATCAGTAAATTAGTTACAAAAAAAAATAAAATTTGAGATCTTGCAATTTCTGATGTTTTATTATGAGTAAAAAAAAATATAGAGTTATTGCATAATTAGGTATAGGTAGATTTAAAGAGCGCCAAAATATATCCAGCACGCGGGCGCCGCTCAGCCTTGCGGGGGCCCTGTATTGAGAACAAAGCTTCTCTCGTACCAACAGAATTTATGAACCCGAAGTGGTTTGGGGAAATTTAGTCAGACCTAAGCAGACTTTAGTCTTAGTCGATCTAGTAGAATGAGAAGAAAGTACACAAAACAAAGAATTAAAAAAAATAGAAAAGCAAACTAGAGATGAATGCACTAAAGTGCAGAGACGGGCGAAAATCTACTGGGTGTAACCTAGTAGAATAAAAAGAAAAATACAAAAAACAAAGATCAAAAATGAATAACCATTTTCAATTTCGTTGCAAAACGAAAATACAGCCGGATCATACTCTAGTCCAATCAGGGAGTGCAGCAAGCATCTCTACCGGTTTCGAAACTTATTAGTCTCTCATCAGGAGGCACATATGCTGCTCTCTCTGATCCAACCAAAACAAACCCCGGCGTGCAGTCACGGATTGCAACGAACGAAATGGTATAGATGCCCTAGCGGCAACTGCTAGCAAAAGACGTAAGTTTTATATGCCATTGTATTGAAACTTACCTTTTTTCTTTTTTTTTTAAACAAAGAATTAAAACAAATAGAAAACAAACCAGGAAGGAAATGTATACAGTAAATTGTAGAGAAAGGCGAAAATAAGCAGAAATCACTTGAATAAATGAAATCACTGGACATTTTTTTTAAGAATGGAAGAAATGAGTGAATGGAAAATAATATAACTAATCCAACTCCAACACGTTAAAGGGTAAAAGAAAATGGGGAAGAAAGAACAAAAGAAAAAAGAAAAAATCTAAATAAAAAATGGGTAGTTATATAAATAATGACTTAAAGAAGGTAATAAAGTAAGACATTAGAAAAAATGTTTGAATTATCACCAAGCCCCAAAAGAATACAGAATTCCATTTGTAGTTCTCTATGGAACCTAAAGGTGGTCTCTAATGATAAAGAGTCTGAGTATATGTATCACATTCTTCAATTTAACATTAAGGTTAAAATAGGAATGAAACGTGTTATGGGAAGAAAAAATTATCCTGACTGCTAATATTAGAAACTAAACAGGGCTAGGGTTTGAAGAAGTTATGGAAACAGCTGAAGACAGAAATGCAAGCCAACACAACCGCTAACCGTCAACGATGGAGACCACACGTGCAGAAGAAGGGGAATTATTAATTAGGAACCATTAACAATTAACAAATAAACTAAAACAAAGAGAAAACTGAAGGATACCGACACCTAATGAAAATGTTACCAAGTAGAATAAGAAGAAAAATCATCATCATCATCAGTAGCTCGACAACTCTTTTTGGGTCCTGGCTTGTTCTAGGATTTTCCGCCATTCTGTTCTGTTCCTTGCTTTGTTCTTCCAGTGGGTAATCTCAAGTGTTTTAAGATCTTGTTCCACTTGTTCCATGTATCTAAGTTTGGGCCTTTCCTTTGACCTTCTCCCTACTGGTGTTTGCTTCATTATATGTTTTGGTGTTTCGGTCTCCAACATTCGATCTTTTTGATTGTTATGACGTCGGGTTCGTTGTATGCTGTGCATAGTTCAAAATTATATCTTCTGCGCCTTACGTCATTTTCTTTCATCCCCTTATATATGTGTCTAAGGATTTTTCGTTCAAACGTACCTAATAAGTTCTCATCGCTTTTCGACAGTGTCCATGTCTCTGATCCATATATAAGGACCAGTTTTATTAGGGTTTTGTATATTTTTCATTTGGTTTTTCTCGTGATGTTGTTAGATCTTAGATGTTTAATGAGTCCATTATATGTTTTAATAGCAATATGCATTCTTCTCTTAACTTCTTCGCTGACATTGTTATCTGCGGTAACTAGTGAACCTAGATATGTAATAGCTATTTGTATAACAAGGGAGGAAAGTGCTACTTTTCCTCCCGAGAATGGAGTAATCATTCAAGGGAGGAAAAGGTACTTTACTCCCATGTTATACATATGGTTTTTCCACCTTCCTCAAATAACAAGTCATTTTTTCATTTTTACTTAATTTATTTATGTAACTAACCAACAAAATTTATTAGAACTAAAACTAACAAGTAGGTACAATATAACTATCAACTGTCAAATATAAGTCAAATTATTAATGTAAACATTGTTAACTCAGAATAACAATTTACTGTTTTTTACGATTCTGCAAAATACAGAGTGTTTTTAAATAAACGTTAAAACGTATAGATACTTACGTAATAGAAAATAGATATTGTACAGGGCGTCAATAAGTTATATTTCATGATTGAAATACCATGACGTCACTTTTACTTTTCCTCCCTAGGGAGGAAAAGTACAACTTTGCTCCCTACAATCAGGTTCGGGAAAGTATACTTTCGGTAGAGGTAGGTGGAAAAATGTTTTACGCTTTCGATGTTATAGTCTCCTATTGTCAGATTCTGTAGATTTATTTGGCCTGTCGATTTGCTGGCTTTCATGTATTTGGTTTTTATTTCATTAATATTTAGGCCACTGTTTTGTGTCACTCTTTCTATAGCATTAAATGCTTCTATCATTTCTCTTTTGCTTCTAGCTATTGATTGTATCTATTAGTGCGTTTTGAATTCGAACCCTGCTTTGTACTTTAAGTGTTTCTTTTACTATATCAATGAGATGAGTTGGAATATTAAACTCTTTCAGGGCGTTGATCAGAAATTCTCGATGGATACTATCATAGGCACTCTCAAAGTCAATGAAGAGATGATGTGTTTCTATATTAAATTCACTAGTCTTTTCCAAGATTTGTCTCAAAACGAAGATCTGATCTATTGTGGACTTCTGCCTAGAGAAACCACATTGATATCCCCCAACTATTTCTTCCGCATATGGTCTCAATCGCTCATACACAATATTTGACAGTATTTTATATGCCACAGTCAGTAGCATTATTGCCCGGTAGTTTTTACATTGAAGTTGATCTCCCTTTTTATGTAGTGGAATGATTACTCCGGTATTCCAGTCTTGTGGCAGTTGTTTATTATTCCATATGTTCACTATAAGTTCGTGTATCGCATTTAATAGGGAGTCTTCGCCTTCTTTTATTAATTCTGCGCTAATGTTGTCCAACCCAGGTGACTTGTTGTTTTTCAGTCTGGTAACTGCTTCTTGCATTTCAGCTACTGAAGGGGGCGGGGGTTGTTTCTCTGGTATCTGTTTGATCCAGTATAATTTCATCGTATAGTGGATCTCCGTTTTGTTCAACCTTTTCTTTGAAGAATTCAGTCCATCTTTGCAGTATTATACTCTGCTGAGTTACTATATCTCCTTCTTTGTCTCTGCACATCATTGTTCTTGGTTTAAATTCTTTTTTGCTTTTGTTAAGTTTTTGGTAGAATTTTCTGGTTTCTGTTGGTTTATTTAATTCTTCAATTTCTTGGAGTTCTTTTTTTATGTGTTCTCTTTTCTTTCTGCGGTGTATTGTCTTCTCTTTCCTCCTTAGCATTCTATATTCCTTCTCTGCCTGTCTTGTTCTATGTCGTTATTGTAGTCGTTGATATGCATTATTTTTTCTCTCTGTTATGTTACGACACTCTTCATCGAACCACTTCCCTTCAGTTGATTTGACCTTTTTTTGTAGACCTAAGGTCTCTTTGGCAGCGTCTTGTATGATGTTTTTATACGCTTCCCATTCTCTGTTTATATCCTCGTGCTTTTGTCTGTTTTCTAGCCTTCCTTTTATACATTCTTTGTATTTGGCCCTTTTGCTGTTGTCCGCGAAGTTTTTTATTTCATATTTTTCAATTTTGGACCCCTTTTCTTTTTTAATGTTTGAGATTCTCGCTCTTATTCTACTTTCCACTAGGTAGTGATCTGAGTCTGCATTTGCTCCTCGTCTGCTGCATACGTTTATTACGTCTGAGTGATGTCTAGAGTCGATAATAACATGATCGATCATGTTTACTGTAACCCCATCTGGAGATCTCCACGTTCCCTTATGAATATTTTTTCGCTGGAAGCATGTGCTGGCAATGACCATGTTAAGGGAAGTTGCTAGATTTATTAGTCTGATGCCATTGTCATTGGATACTTCATGGAGGCTGTGCTTACGTATCGTTGGTAGGTATTGTGGCTCTTTTCCTATTTTTGCGTTGAGATCACCATAAATAATTTTGATGTCATTCTTTGGGCATGAATGGTATGCAGCTTTTAGGTCTTCATAGAATTTTTCTTTGATATCGTCTTCTTTTTTCTCTGTAGGGGCACGCACATTTAAAATGCTATAGTTAAAAAAAGTTCCCCTTAGTCTTAGCATACACATTCTAGGGTTCAGAGCACGTAAGTCTCTTACGAGGTGTTTAACCTTTATATTTACAATAAAGCCAGTACCTAGTGCGTGATCTTTAGAGTCGCAACTATAGAATATAATGTGGTGTCTTTTGTCGATGGTGTCAATCCCGGTCCATCTCATTTCCTGCAGAGCTGTTATATCTAAGAAGAAAAATACACGAAACAAAAAAAATTGAAAATCAGACCAAAATAGAAATGGATACAGTCAATTCTAGCAAACTAGGAAGGAAATGGACACTAAACACTAAATTGTAGAGGTGAGCGAAAATCTACTAGATGCAACGCAGTAGAATAAGTCGAAAAATACATTAAACAATGAAATAAAGGTAATAGAAAATCAGACCAAAATAGAAATGGATACAATAAATTGTAGAGGTGGACGAAAATAAACAGAAATCACTTGAATAAATCAAATTGGTGGAAACATTTTTAAAAAATGTAAAGAAATCGGTGAAAGAAAAATAATAAAGCTAATCCAACTCCAACACGTTAAGGGTCAAGGAAAATGAGGGAAGAAAGATCGAAAGAAAAAAGAAAAAAGCTAAATCAAAAATGAATGGGTATATAAAGAATGACTTAAAGAAGGTAAGATGATAAGGTATTAGAAGAAATTTTTGAATTATCACCAAGGCCTAAAAGAACACAGAACACAATAATTATAATAGGTATATAGGTATATACAGGTCCAAATCAGCCAATAAAATTATACAATGAGTTTTCAGAACATTTTAAAATCACAAAAAAGATTTTGTACAAACAACTTTGAGGCTTTTTAAAAAATGTAGAACCTTTTTAAAATAAGTAAACAAAATTTCTTATCACATCGTATAGTGAAATACTGACTCGTCATAGCCGATAGCCGATATAAAATCCTGACCTACACAATTTTTGATTGTTATATTTGTTCCTGCGCATTGCAATGATGCTATCTACTAAATACTTTACCCAATGCAACGGATTAAAAAACAGTTATAAAAACGTCCACGGAAACAAATTTTGCTATTTAATAATTTTTGTCTTCATTTTGTATGAACTTCGTATATTAAAAGAAAAACTAAGGTTGGCATGCACCAAGGAGTACCTATGTCTGGATTGCATATCAGTTAAATTGTAACGCAGAGAGTCAATGTGAAATCAGATACAGAATTTTGAGCAGACCGAGCCGCTTTTAGAAGGATGTCCAAAGAGTTATGCAACAAAAAAAAAAAAATCTGCCTCATTTGCTGCTATGTGTTCTCGGTCTTAGCTAATTGATGAATAGATGTGATATAAAACGTTTGAGGCTTTCGAAATGTGATGCTGTAGAAGTATTTTAAAAGTGTTTTAGGTGTAGAAGATTCGAAACTCCACAATAGGGGCGTGCACAGGAACAATGATTTATGTTACATATTAGCAACATGTAACATAAAGCGTTGTTCTGTTTTACGCCTCAATACTAGAAAGTCTCAGCAAGACTAATTAGATTATAAAAAGCATTAAGAAGAGAAAACTGAAGTACTTCGGACATGTTATGACAGGTCCCAAATATAGGTTGCTACAAAATACTATGCAAGGGAAAATAGCAGGCAAACGCAGCCATGGTTGTAGAACTTCCGAGATTGGTATGGTATTAATACAAGCATGGCATTTATGGTGGCAATGAATAAATTTAAGATAGCTATGATGGAAACCAATGTTCTGAAAGGACACGGTACATAAAGAAGAAGACTTTGTACTAAACAAGAATTCCTAAAAGATATTAACATCCACAATAGCAATAAATTAAATATCAAATCCAAGGAGATGTACTCAGTAACATTAAGTTGAATTTTTCAGAATATTCAGGCTAAAATACTGAAGTGATTCCCTAGATCAAAGTAAGAACATGAACTACATACGAAACATAATATAATTCAAATATAATTTGAGCGAAATTCCATAAAAGAAACACAGGAAGAATGTGGCTGATCTTCTCAGGAATAGAATCAAAAGAGAGACAGCCTGTATTCCAGAAAACCAAATTTATACATACACAAACACATACACTATAATATAAATAATTACTGTAACGCTATTTTAAAACAAGGCCAAAAATTATAATAAATATTTACATACATAGTAAGGTTCTTCTGAGAATTTCATAATCTAAAATAATAAAACAAAAACATCTCACATGCTTTTGGGAAATTTAAATCACTTAAATAAAACCGTTACTAGAAACAATTCAGAAATTTTCAACCACTAACTTTTTGGTTTAGTATGTTCTATTGGATGTACCTACTCTTTGAAAACACAGACACTATTGAAGTTTCAATCAATATTTTCATTATCGTCAGACTGCATGAGGCAATCAACTGGGATTTTACATAAGCCCAATATTAGTAAGAATTTGAATTTTTGCATCAGCCAATATCTTGTTTTGTAAATTTTTGGTGATGGTTGACCAGTGATCAAGATAATCTAAAAATAGTAATGGTGTAAAAAATTGCAATATTTGGTACAGTTGCATCATTTCAACAAATATGTTTTTTGTTAAACTGGTCCATTGTAAAACAATAAATACATTGTTAAATTATTGGTTTCTCATAAAGAAGGATTTTTATATAGTACATAGGTACATTGGTTTAGTTAGAGCAATCTCCGTCAGTTTCCGACACCCAAACGCCACTAGTATCTGTCCCACATGTTTATATTCAGTAAACTCTCTCCTTCCCATTTCTCTGTCTATTACTCTGGGCTAATTAGCAAAATACAAGGAAAAGTTATTTACCAGCAATTTTATTGCTGGAATCGAATCTTATTATTGTATGTATTAACAATATAGATGCTACAAAGATGTATATGCAAAGTCCGCAGATACTGTGCTACTTTTTTTATAAACAAAATGGTGCCCGAAAATCGTGTTTTTTTCAATTTTTGCCCTACAACTCCAAAGATTTTAACTTTAGACCAAAAACACTCAAATAAAAATTCACCGCAATTAAATTCTGCATAGAGACGTGTTTTTTCGATTTACTTCGACGAAAACTTTCCCCGGAAAAACCGGGTTTTTCCAACAAAATCTTTAATTTTCAACTAAACTTTTAGATAAGTAGTTGTTAATAAATAATTAAATAACTTGGTAACGTAAAAGCCCCTTCCGTATATATTATCATTCCAGAAGTCGATGGAAATTGAATGAACAGTTTAGCAACAATTAAAATGTTAATTAAAAATTTACGGTCGCTATAATAACGACAATAATTACGATGCATAAGAATAACTATGATTTTTTAATAAAAAGATACTATACCTATCTAATGTACTTTACAGAATTGAAATTGGACTATTTAAGCGGCCTCAGGAATATTTTAAAATTATAAACAATTTTTTGGTTTATAAACAAATAGAATATCTCAGAAAATGTTAAACTAAATTAAATTGTGAAAACGGTATTCGAAAGACAGCGGCAGGACGCTTCTTTTAGAAGAAAAAACGTTTAATTATGACGAGTGGTTCCTGAGATAGAATCGGTCAAAGTTGACCGGAATTTACGGCAAATATATAAACAATAGGATCATAATTTTCAAACCATCACCTTTTTATTTTTGTCCTCTTTCTCCACACCAATTTTAATATCTTTAAAATCCTCATAACATATATTATTATAATAAAAACTATCGATAATACGTGTGAAAATTGCCAAAAATAGCAAAATTCCAATCAAAAATTAGGTTGAAGAAAATGTAACCCTCAAAGTTCAAAATCGGTATACGTTAAGAAAATGCATTTTCTCGGCTTCCCATGGAGCAATTTCCTTCTTTCTTTTTTTGTTCCCTAATAACTCGAGTAGAGCCATCGAACTAACGCATTATTAAATGTCAAACTTGCTTTTGTTTTGTTATAATAGATTAATTTATTTATAAGAACAGCAAATCACATATTTTTTCCAGTTGTAGGATTTTTTTTAGATGAACTTACTACAAGTGTACCTTTTAAAGTTAAAAACATAAATATTCTCATTTGAAAGCTGTATAATTATTTAAACAATTTTTATTTAAACAAATTAAAATACTGTGTTGTAATAAATAATTTAATTTATTATAACAAAAGAAAAGCAAGTTTGACATTTAATAATGCATTAGTTCGATGGCTCTACTCGAGGTACTTGGGAACAAAAAAAGAATGAAGGAAATTGCTCCATGAAAAGCCGAGAAAATGCATTTTTTTAACGTATACCGATTTTTAACTTAGAGGGTTACATTTTCTCCAACCTAATTTTTGATTGGAATTTTGCTATTTTTGTCAATTTTCACACGTATTATCGATAGTTTTTATTATAATAATATATGTTATGAGGATTTTAAAGATATGAAAATTGGTGTGGAGAAAGAGGACAAAAAAAGGTGATGGTTTGAAAATTATAATCCTATTGTTTATATCTTTGCCGTAAATTTCGGTCAAATTTGACCGGTTGTATCTCAGGAACTGCTCGTCATAATTAAACGTTTTTTCTTTTGTAAGAAGCGTCCTGCCGCTGTCTTTCGAATACCGTTTTCACAATTTAATTTAGTTTAATATTTCCCGAGATATTCTATTTGTTTATAAGCCAAAAAATTGTTTATAATTTTAAAATATTCCCGAGGCCGCTTAAATAGTCCAATTTCAATTCTGTAAAGTACGTTAGATAGGTATAGTGTCTTTTTATGAAAAAATCATAGTTATTCTTATTCATCATAATTATTGTCGTTAGTATAGCGACCGTAAATTTTTAATTAACATTTCAATTGTTGCTAAACTGTTCATTCAATTTTCATCGACTTCTGGATTATAATATATACGGAAAGGGCTTTTACATTACCATGTTATTTAATTATTGATTAACAACTACTTATCTAAAAGTTTAGTTGAAAATTAAAGATTTTGCTGGAAAAACCCGGTTTTTCCGGGGAAAGTTTTCGTCGAAGTAAATCGGAAAAAACACGTCTCTATGCAGAATTTAATTGCGGTGAATTTTTATTTAGGTGTTATTGGTCTAGAGTTAAAATCTTTGGAGTTATAGAGCAAACATTGAAAAAAGCACGATTTTCGGGCGCCATTTTGTTTATAAAAAAAGTAGCACACTATCTGCGGACTTTGCATATCTATATTATTAATATATACAATCATAATAGCCACTTTACACGATGCAAGTAATTGCGAAATTTATTGCACAAGTTCTTGCAGCAAGAACTTCTGCAATAAGTTGCAACTAGCTTTCTGAAATAAAGTGATTACACAGTGCAAGTAATTGCATAAACTGACATGAAATGGACAGAAACTTTGACATACCATAAATTTTGGGTTATGTTGTTATTATAAATTAAAAATGTAATTTTTTGAGTAGAGTTATCAGATATATTAGATTGAAAATGTTAGATTATAATTTGAGAAAAGTATAATATGTATTATGTATAACAAAATCAATTAATACCTAATGCAAGTATACCTATAATACATTATTCATTTACAAAAGGAAACAAGTTGTTAAATACAAAAGAAATAAAAATAGAATATAGTTTCTTTAATCCCTATGTTGCATAATTAAAGTTATCCCCCAGAATAATGTTATCTGTGAAGCGTGAAATTGGTAAAAAGTTCCTCTAGTTTTGTCAAAAATTGTTTAGTTTGAAATTTAGGATAACAGAATGTCAAAACAAACAGTGTAGCCTTAAAAGTTACTGAAAATATACCCAAATTGCAGAAAAAATTGCATGAAAAATAGGACATGTTCTATCTAGCTGCAACTTCTTGCAGCAAGAAATTGCTGCAAGAAGTTGCAGCTTTTATGTGCAATTCGCGTATGACACGATGCAATTTCTATTGCTGCAAGAAATTGTGCAATTAATTGCGCAATTAGTTGCATGGTGTAAAGTGGCTATTAGATTCGATTCCAGCAATAAAATTGCTGGTAAATAACTTTTCCCAAAAATGGCCTATTCTCCGATAATCAGCCCAGACTATATGCCCTTTTTTCCAACTTTTCCTAGGTCTTCGTTTCTTTCTTTCTCTTCATGGTCATTCCAAAATCTGTTCCGATAGTCTTCCCTCTTGGCTCAAGCAATATACGTGGTCGTATCAAATTAGTTGTTTAGATTAGATACCAT
This sequence comes from Diabrotica virgifera virgifera, assembly GCF_917563875.1. NCBI lineage: Eukaryota > Metazoa > Arthropoda > Insecta > Coleoptera > Chrysomelidae > Diabrotica > Diabrotica virgifera. The sequence continues at coordinate 157,549,553 of NC_065451.1, read as the reverse complement.
TTAAGATCGGGTGTTTTTCATTACTTATCTCTCTATTAATTCTTTCGTTTGTCACCTTCTCTATTTTCGATCTTCTTGCTGATTTTCCCCAGAAATCCATCTCTGTAGCCGTAACTATCTTTTCTCTTCTATCTTTGATCTGCCATACTTAGCTTCGACGTTATGCTCATAATTATGGAGTTATTGATTTTTCTATTATTTTCTTTTGCAATTTTCTGGTCCCAAATAGATACTATTAATTTCTTCCTTTTATTGCCTTATCGACTGTTCCGTCTTTGGGGAACCATAAGGCGGGTATACATATGCGCTCTGCTCGGTGTGCGAGCCGCTCGCGCGCAACATATTTGTTAGATTAGTACGTGTTTTCAAGTGGCACACAAACGGCTCGCACACGGCGCACCACGATCTAACTTCTGTCGGCTTTTCAACACATGCTTTGATGGTTCGCAATACGTATTTGGACGGGTTTGCGAGTGGTTTGTTGGTTTTGGGGCGCCTGAGTTGAATATTTGTTAGTAATGGAGTGTTAGGAAGAAAATATCAAACTTATTGATGTTTACCGTGGAAAGTGAAAATGAGATGATGACATTGAATATATTTAAACATGTTAGCTTGCAACCCCCAACTTGTAACCAACTTGCAACCATCTTGCAACCAATTTGCAACCAACTTGCAACCAATTTGCAATCATTTGCAACCAATTTGCAACCAACTTGCAACCAATTTTCAACCAACTTGCAACCAATTTGCAAACAACTTGCAACCAACTTGCAACCAACTTGCAACTCAACTTGCAACCAATCGGAATGAAACCAAACACTTCTCGATGAGAATAGGAGAAGCTACTCCCGACGTCGGCCGATATCGGATCTGATCTGATCGGAGAAAAACGGATCCAATGTAGGCACCCACATTTAATACTAATTATCTACAATTACTAAATGTTCGTAAGTTTCCTCTGGATCGCGGAAGGTTCGTCAAAATGAAAAATTTTAACGAACATTAACCGCGCCACGAATGTGCGGCGCTCACACGGCGCGGAGTTCGCGGCGCGGATATGTATTTCCGCTTTTATAGCCAAGAGAAAATAACCTATGTTGTTCTGAAGCTACTTCCTTGTAGCTTTTTTATGATTAACTATTTAGATGGGAAATAAGCCACAATTAAATTGAAAAAATAATTGTATTAACATTTTTGTTTAATTTAGTAGTATTTTGTATGTTGACAACGACACCCAATTTGGACGTCGAAACGTTAATAAAATTATTTTTTTTCAATTTAATTGTGGCTTATTTCCCATCTCAATAGTTAATCAAAATAACCTATATTATGGAGATGACGTCATGATACATAGTCGAAATGAGACAGCAAAAGTAATGATGGACGTGTGCAAAAATACAGAACAGAATAAGCAAAGGAAACTGGGTATCTATATTTATTACGCAAATAAACAACTGCTAACTTTTAAAATACTATTAGGACATAATTCGAACATTCAATTCTACAAAACACGAATAAGACCCGTTGTGACTTTTGATGGTGAAATATGAACCCTGAAGAGAGATGAAGATGCCCTGAAAAGTTTTGAAAGAAAAGTGCCCAGGAAAATTTTTGGGCCCGTCCGGGAGTGACATGGGGGCTGCAGAACCTACACGAACTTAGAACTTTGAGCTCGATGAGTTAATTAAATACACCGATATAGCATGTTATAGTATTCTAAAGAAACAAAATATCACCGAATGAAGGCTTATCAAAAATAGACTCAGAGGTTGCCCTACAGAGCGTTGGGTAGAGACTGTTGATAATGATCTAAGAGGATTATAAAAGTTTGCAATTGGAGTAAAATCGTAAATGACAGAAGGAAATGGAATACAATTGTTGAACAGGCTTAAACCTACAGAGAGGTGTAGCGCCAGAGGAGAAAAAAAAAATAAACAGAAGAAATTCAACAAAATCTACTATACGCTAAATAAATCAATATACAGAAAGAAAGAAGTTAACAACAAAACTAAATTACTGGTAGATAATATATGAAACATTCGAATAGTGACATTTACAAGTGAAAACTAGGTATTACAAAAAATATAAAAGCAAAATAAATGTTTCAATAATGAAAGTACCTATTAATAAATGAAAATAACATACAATACCAAGAAAGACAGAATCAGAAATGATCAAATAAGAAATCAGAGCAAGAATCCATAATAAATAAAAAATAACAATTGGAATGGTTTGGGTACGTACAGAGAATGGGAGACGAAAGATACCCAAAGAGAATATTAAAAATTAAAAAGTAAAGAAACGAAATAAAGAACAATCAATAAAATTGTTTGGGATGAACTACAGAGGAATGAAACTAATATCGAAAAGTAAAAAAGAATGATAAATAGAATAGACACTATAACAATTAACAACCTTGACAACCTACAGGAAAAAAAGAGTTAAGCGAGGAGAAAGGAGAAGAAAAACATTACAATCTTATTAAAATAAATAAACAAAAACGCTGTATCTCTGACGATGAATCTGCTGACACCACAGATGATATAAAATCCTGACCTACATTACATCTAATCATTTGCTATTGCGCACAACCGTGTTAAATACAACAGTCAGTTTATACCTTTTGGCTACTGATTGGGATTGCTCGAATAAAACAATTTGTAGCATAAATATAATTTGAAATTTTGTTATATTATATTCATTAGGTCTTTTCCATCCACAATCACACCAAATCCAAAGAAACAAATAACTGTACGTGTATATGGAGAACATTCAATTCACAGGCACACCAAATTCAAAATATCAGCAATGCGAAAATATTTTTCGACACCTATGATTTAGACACAATGTGGCTAATATTTAGAGGTGCAGAAAAAAACAGGACATTGCAAAAGAAAATCTCCAGAGGAATTTTTGAAACCAAAGAATACCTACCTAAAAAGGTGCACTAAGTAAAACTAAACTCATTCGAACATAATTAATATTAAGGTGTAAACCAAAAATTAGATCGAAGTGCAGATGTGAAGATCACGATAGATAAGACAATAAAATAGTGCAGGTACTAGAGTTATAGCTATAGCTAGATCGATATCTTAAGAAGATAAATAGGGGTTAAAATAAAAGACAGGAAGAATGTGCACTACAAAAGGAATTAAATGAGATATACAATACACATATATTTAAGAAAATCATGTCTGCACATATATACAGAGATAGAAGAGTAGGGTAGGTTAGGTTCATTAATAGCAATGGTTGGCTAAAACATTAAAAATAAATATCTACATATCTATGTATTTACCTCTTTTAAAAATTTTCTGGAAATTTGGTTATGGAAAATAATAAAACAATAAAAACACCTCTAGTTTTCGAATGCTTTTGAGCCACTTTAATAAAACCTTAGTTTTTATGCACAATGTATCGCCCTTTTCATTTAATAAGTTCCAAAATAATAAAATTGATTGTATGTACTTTCTGTAAACACAGACACTCTATTGAAGTTCCAATCAATATTTTGATCATCGTCGAATTGCATGAGGCAACCAACTGGGATTTTACATAAGCCCAATATTAGTAAGAATTTGAGTTTTTGCATCAGCCAATATTTCGTGTTGGAAATTTTGGTACTGATTAACCAGAAATCAAGATGTTTAGACATAGTAACGGCGTCCACAAAAAGATGTAATATTTAGTACTATTACATCAGATCAACAAATGTTTTTTATATCAAAACAAATAAACGTGTAATCAATAAAAACAAACAGATATACTACATTCGCTCTCGCGAGATTTTTTTTTAGACATTCGGAATAGGAAACGTACAACACAAAAATTCCTACCTCACACTATTAACTGCTAAAATCAACTCAAATCAACTTAAATTTTTCATTAAAAAAAGAAAAATTATTAGAAATAGTGGGAGTGTCTACTAATCTCATAAAATTTTGTGAAGTTTATTTCTACAAAATATTTTTATTTTGTACAATAAATAATTTTCTCATTTGCTATCAATACATTATAATGGTTTAAATAAATAAATATTGATTGGCGTAAGGTTTATGTTATTTTTATGTCTGTTTACTATTAATAATATTGGATATGAGCAGGTGCGTTGGTTTTGTAGTAATTTCCAGTCACTTCTGACAACTGAATTTTTCAAAAAAGAAATTACTAACGTCAGTGTCAAAAAAAATCTCGCGAGAGCGAATGTGGTATAGTTTTTAAGCCTCATATACTTATAGAAATTTTGGTAATGAAATTTGAACTAGAAAAAGAAATGTCATTTTAACACAATCGTCCTCATTTCTTTAGCTCCTGTTAGAGCGTTGTGAGACTCTAAATATTGTTTGCTTTCTGTCTCCATTGGCTCCAATTATGTACCAAATGGATGGCTTCATGTAGGGATTTCCCAGAAGTATTCATTTGGTCTGCCCATCATGTTGGAGATCTTCTTCTTTGTCTTCGGACTCTCCTTCTACTACCAGTAGTTTCATGATCTACTACGATAGTTTCATGTTCCCCATGATTCTTCTGGCTATATGGCGAATTAATTTAGGATAAAAGACTAAGTTTTCAATCTAATGACATATAAAACAACATAATGTTACTCTACACCCCGCCAGACTGAAAACATGGGAACCTTCTCTAGTTACACCTCCGAGGCTCCACAATTTGCAAGCCATAACGGATGCTGAGACTAAGGAAGATGAGGGAATTTTACAATTTATAATTTACGTCCCATCTGCTCAGCGCGGTAAAGTTCCAACGAGAATGGTTCTCTTCGTACTCCAATCAGAGTAAACATGTAAATCAAAAATGAATAAAAATTTTCCATTTCGTTGCAAAACGAAAATACAGCCGCATCATATTCTAGTCCAATCAGAGAGTGCAGCAAGCACCTCTACCGGTTTTGAAACTTATTAATCTCTCATCAGGAGGCACATATGCTGCTTTCTCTGATCCAACCAAAACAAACCCCGGCGTGCAGTCACGGATTGTAACATTATGTTGTTTTATATGTCATTAGATTGAAAACTTAGTCTTTTGCTGGCAGTTGCCGCTAGGGCATCTATGCCGTTTCGTTCGTTGCAATCTGTGACTGCACGCCGGAGTTTGTTTTGGTTGGATCAAAGAGAGCAGCATATGTGCCGCCTGATGAGAGACTAATAAGTTTCGAAATCGGTAGAGGTCCTTGCTGCATTCTCTGATTGGACTAGAATATGATGCGGCTGTATTTTCGTTTTGCAACGAAATTGAAAATATTTATTCATTTTTAATTTAGGATAATTTAGGTATGCTCGTTATGCTAATAACTAGTCAAAAAATTATGAGGCGAAACACATACAATGACTAAAAAATAATAATAACTAACAAGGGTGTGGTGGAAAAAATTAAAGACGATTCCTATCTGCGTCTTAAAGTTCAATTCCAACGTGCAATGCAGTTATAGTCTGTTCGCTAAACTCAGACGCAACTTTCTAGATATTTTAGTCGGTAATTTTGCCAATTTTAGTAAAATTGGCAAAAAATAATTACTAAATAGTTAATAATCACTAAATAGTTAGTAATTTTGCCAATTTTTGCAAAATTGGCAAAAAACAAAAAAATTATCGACTAAAATATCTAGCCAGTTGCGTCTGAGTTTAGCGAACCGACTATAAAAGTATTTCATTCAGTTCAACAATGCGTCCTTTTATGTTTAATCATCTTAATACCAGAACTACGTTGTTTTTAAATCCAAATTATTTATCCAAGTATGTATTATATTGCTCTATTGTAGGATAAAATTGCTTCTTCTTAAAACGTAATTATAATTAATAGCCTGATTGGTTTGGAAGCCAAAAAATAAATCTTCCTTCCATTTCTTTCATTTGTCCCATACAATATGACATAATTTCACGCACATCTATGATTACCAAATGAGACTGCTAAAGTGCTTAAAGTGAAGGCTGGACCTAAATCTAACCTAAACTCTTGCTCTATGTAGCAATATCCAATCCAAAGTTGACATACGCGGGAACCTTATATTCCAAGAGCAAATAAATAGCTGCATCTGTGAATGACATCATGATGCATAGAAATAAACACCATTAAAGAGATTTCCGAAGTTGACGCGAGATATAGGATGGAGGACAAATCAGAATAAAACCAATCTACGTCAAGGACAAGACGAAATAATATAAACTTCTTCCAAACAGATCTCTACGGACTTGAAACTATAGCAGAGTTCACGTACCTACTTATGATCCCTAGTAACCAAAAGTAATAATGTATGTGCAGAAATAAAGAACACAAAAGAACCATAGAAAACAGGGCATATTACGCAGCTACTTTTTAAAATACTAGGACAGAATTGGAAGATGAAATTGTACAAAACACTAATAAGACCAATTTTAACTTATCATCGTGAAACATGGACCCCGCTGAAGAAAGAAGAAGATGCTCTGAAAAGATTTGAAAGGAAATTGTTCAGAAAAATTTTTCTGCGTGTCCTGGAGCAGTATGGGGGCTACAGGATCTGCACGAACTTTTAGCTCGATGAGATAATTACACACACCGATATATTACAGTTTGTTAAATTTCAATGAATTTGTTGGGTTAGCCACTTGCTTCGAATAAGCAATGAATGAAACAAAAAATATCACTGAATGTAGGCCTGCCAAAAATAGACCCCGGGCGGCCCTAGAAAGTGTTGGCTAGAAAGTGTCGACAAGAATTCTATGCATTATGTGAGTTCGGAGTTTGATAAAAAGCACAAATAACAGCAGGAAATGGAACACAAATGGAACGTAATGGAAAAGGACAGATCTAAAAACAGAGACGGTTGTAGCGCTAGAGGATGAAGAAGAAGGTAAGCAGACGAAAACGAACAAAATGTTCTATAGGTTAAATGAAACAATATTATAGATAGAAAGAAATAAATAACAAAACTAAATTACTGGGCAGTACAGAAACATGTAATAAATGTTTTAGAAATGAAAGTATTAAGGAAAATAACACATAACACCAGGAGAAGCAGAATCAGAAGTGGTCAAATAATAAAAGAACTATACTAAAGTCACAACGAAGATGCACTAGAAATAAACGAACCAAGACACGCTGTTACAAGGAGCACCACCAAATCTTGATTTAACCTTGTAATTCCCAAATCATGATTTACAAAGTTTATGTTATATCCACAGAGAACGACAGTTCTCACCAGTGGCGCACAACACCCCTACAAGCGACACTATATATACACGAAATTTTCGATTTTCTAAACCTGACTGAATTGAGAATTGGGCCAAATCCCATCTTAAAGTTTAGGAAAAGACTCGTCCATCCATATGTTACCTCTCCATTTTGGTCCAAGGGTGTGGATTTTACGGCCCTTCCCATTTAAAGCCTGTTTTGCGTTCTCGTCCCCAAAATTTATGAAAATTTTAAAAATTTAAGTATGACCTTTGCGGCTTCTGATAGCACAGATCATTACCTTTCCAACGCATGTTTAATTTTGAAAATCGGTTATACCATTCAAAAGTTATCGAGCTCAGAAATATGACTCAATTTTTATTTAAAAAATGGAAAATGTTTGTGGATATGTATGTATGTATGTATGTATGTATGTATGTGTGTGGAAAAGTTATAACGATCTGAATTTTTTTTTGTGTTTCAAGAAGGTGTGAGGGCCGATTTAGAACCGGTCTATATTTTGACTTCTGACTACCCGTAAGCCAGCTAGAGGACTAGGTAGATACAAAATAGCATATTTTCTGGGCGTATATATCTTAGGTTCAAGGAAAGACAGGAAAACCGCAAATACACCAAATCAATAGGGTTGAGTTAAGCTTTCAAGTGGCGCCTAAGCGATCAAGCTGAGACATACACACTGCTCGCCATAGCCAAAAAACTGAAAAATTAAACTTTGAAAATTTTGGTTTTTCGACAATTACTCAAAATTTCAACCTACGAATTGCGCCAATAACTGAGCGTTTGTAGAAGGACTCAGGACGCGTCTAACGGTGTATACCTCATATCTGGGAAAATTCGAATTTTTAAGTTATAGGCTTCATAAGTATAATCAAATCTATTTCTTATGGGAAAAACGGTTTTTCAAGCTCAATAATTACTGTAATACGTTCAGTTATCATACTCGATCTTGGATGCTGGTCAGATACTACTTGTTAATACGTTTCAAATTCATGTTTAGTGATCAACATCAGGTAAACCGTTCAGAAGTTATAGAGCTCCAAAAGTATAATTAGTCCAGGAACTGAAATTTTTCACTTCGCAATTTTTACAGAATGGATAGATTTGCTTGAAAATTTGACAGTAAGTAGTGGATAGTCTAAGGATCAAAATCTATATGATGCCGAAAGACGCTTTTACCATGGGGTGGTTGCCACCTCATCTCGAGGGTGGAAATTTTTTATTATATTTTGACCTCAAATGCTGGTAAAAATATTAATTATAAGCAAAAAATGTTTATTATACATTTTTTTGATAAAATTAATAGTTTTCGATTTATTGGTTATCGAAGCTGTTAGTTTTATATCGAAAAAATTACCAGAGAACGGCAGTTCTCGCCAGTGGCGCAGAAATACACCCCCCTACACGCGACACTATTATATACACGAAATTTTCAATTTTCTAAATCTGACTGAATTGAAAATTGTGCCAACTCCCATCTTCAAGTTCAGAAAAAGACTCACCCATTCATATGTTAACCATCCATTTTGGTCCAAGGGTGTCGATTTTACGGCCCTTCCTATTTAGGTCTGTTTTTCGTTCTGGCCCCCAAAACTCCCAAAAACTTCAAAAATTTAAGTCCGACCTTTGCGGCTTCTAACAGTACTGATCATTACCTTTCCAACGCATGTCTAGTTTTGAAAATCGGTTATACCATTCAAAAGTTATAGAGCTTAGAAATGTGACTTAATTTTTATTTAAAAAAGGGAAAATGTTTGTGGATATATATGTATGTGTGTTTGAAAGTTAAACCGATTTGATATTTTTCCTCTGTTTGAAGAGGGGGTCAGGGCCGATTTAGAACCGGTGTAGTTTGTGACTTTTGACCACCCATAAGCCAGCTATAGGACTTGGTAGGTACAAAACGGCATATGTTTGGGGGTATATATATTCGGATCAAGAAGAGCCAGGAGAACCGCAAATACATCAAATTAATAGTGTTGACTTAAGCTTTCAAATGGTGTCTAAGCCGTCAGAATCAGACATACACACGGCTCAGTATAGCCGAAAAACTGAAAAACTAAACTTTGAAAATTTTGGTTTTTCGACAATTACTCAACATTTTAACCTAGAAATTGTGCCAATAACTTAGCGTTTATAGAAGTACTCCAGACGAATTTAACGGTGTATACCTCATATCCCGGAAAATTTGAATTTTTTAGGTTATAGGCTTCATAAGTATGATAAAATCTATTTCCTGTGGGAAAAACGGTTTCTCAAGCTCAATAATTCCTGTAATAGCTTCATTTTTCATACTTGACCTTAGATCCATCAGATACTACTGGTCAATACGTTTCAAACTAATGTTTACTGATCAAAATCGGTTAAGCCGTTTAGAAGTTTTTAATCTACAAAAGTATAATCCAATTAACGATTATTCCCGAAATGGTTTATGTAGTTGTAGTGGTTACGACGCTAAATTTGATCTGGCAACAGGCAATCCGACTTCATTTTCCGGTCATCTCAATTTTTTTTTCAATCTATTTCGAATAAAAAAAATCTAGTGTACATTCGATGGACACTAGATCATTTGGGAGATAATGCAACAAAGGTGACCATTTATAAAGCTTGACGTGTAATAGAGGAACATTGCATTCGACTGCATACATTTAATTTATAAATAACTTTGAAAAACTCTTGATACAAGAATAAAAACCGCTAAACGCCGTAAAAATGAGTGGCGCATAAAATATTCCAGCTACAAAACATCTAATAAAGAATATTACGTGGCGCGAAAATGGATTTTCATTTGATGCAAAACAAAATTCTAGTTTTATTTTAAAAGATTGTTCCATAATATTTGCTAAATTTGAAGTAAACGCGCCACAAAAGAGTAACTTTGATACAGTTTGAATTTTGAAACTCTTTTGTGGCGCGTTTACTTCAAATTTAGCAAATATTATGGAAAAATCTTTTAAAATAAAACTAGAATTTTGTTTTGCATCAAATGAAAATCCATTTTCGCGCCACGTAATATTCATATCAGATCTTTTGTAGCTGGAATATTTTATGCGCCACTCATTTTTACGGCGTTTAGCGGTTTTTTATTCTTGTATCATGATTCGGGAGTGCTCCTCGTAACATTTAGCGTGTCTTGGTTTGTTTATTTCTAGTGCATCTTTATTGCGATTTTAGTATAGAGCAAGAATTAATAATAACTAAAACAAGCAGAAAACAATTGGAGTTGTTTGGGTACGTACAGAAGATAGGAGACGAAATATGTCCATAGAGAATATTAAAAACTAAATGAGTAATAAAACGATGGAGGGGACGGCTAAGAAAAAGTTATGGATGAACTATACATAAGGGAAAAAAGACTGATAAGAAACAGTAGAACAAAAAGATTACACTCTTATTAAAATAAATAAACAAAAAAATTGTATCACTGATAATGCATCTGATGACGCATCACAGTTGATATCAAATCCTGACCTACATTACACATAATTACAGTCGGAAAAATGAAAGAATACCCATGAACGATCACATCAATCACTTATTTTGTATTTGCTGTCTTTTTCTATAAATAAAAAACGTTTTTTTATGCGATTGTTCATGGGTATTCTTTCATTTTTCCGACTGTATTTGCTATTGCGTACAGCCATGTTATAACAGATTAACTATGTAGGTATATCTTTTGGCTGCTGATTTCCAGAATAACACAATTTGTAACATAAATATAATTTGAAATTTTGTTATACTGTGTTAATTAGATCTTTTTGTACAACAAAAAAATAATATAACATTGACTTGTGGCCAAGAGGACAGAAAAACCACAATAATTACACCAAATTCAAAATATCAGCAGTGCTTTTTCTACACCTATGGGTCAGACACAATGTGGCCAATGTTTAGAGATGAAGACAAAATTAGAACATTAGAAAAGAATTTTCACAAGAATAGAACCAAAGAATATCCAAGGAGGTGAACTAAGTAAAACTAAACTCCGCCGAACACAATATTAAGGAATAAACAAAAAATTTAAACGAAGTAGGTATATATAATATGTGAAGTTTATGATCAACGAGATAATAAAATAATATAGGTACATACATACTAGAGTACTGTAGCTAGATATCTTAAGAAGGATAAATTATATGAAGAATAAACACAATACAGGAAGAATGTGCACCAGAAAATGAATCAAATGAGAAATATGTACTAAACACCTATATTTAAGAAAATCATGTCTGCACATACCTATATACAGAGACAGAAGGTTGTATAGATAATTACATAATTAACTAAGTAGTTGACAAAGCTAAATTATTAAAATAAATATTTACATACATATTTACCTCATCTACAGATTTCTGAGATGTTGGTTATGGAAAACAATAGAGAGATATCGCAAATGCATTTTTATCGCACGCTAATAGCGGAATACGCTATTTTGACATGTACGCAAGCGCAGAATGAATGTTACGCTAATACCGGATAGCGTGTCCCGCTATTTAGGTTGAAATAAGGGACGGTAATAACGTTAACGCTAATTTGACATTTGGGATGAAACATAAAAATAATGTATAGAATACAAATTTTATAAACTAAATACTGTGAATCATCTTATGTTGAGAAACACGTGCATTTTTATTTTGTCTACAATAGACTACTTTTTGTGGTTAGGATATTATTTATTCAGATATTTTATATTATTTTTATACTAACTATTTATATTTATTGTTGGTTAAATCATTAAAATTAAAATGCATGTCAACCAGCTCAATATCCAAATTCATTTTTCAATAAAAAACAATTTACTCAAAATTAATTTCTAGGTTACATTGTAATACCAAACGTCGGTTGTCATAATAACGTTAAGCCCCGCCCAGAACATTTGCGATAACTCTCTTGTTGCCTGTGCTGAAATAGAACAGGTAATACTACTATATTATTTATCTATGAAATAGAACGTTATACGTTATTTACGTCTTGACACGATATTATCGTTTGCATTTGCGATATCTCTCTATTAAAACAATAAAAACACCCCCAGTTTTTGAATGTTTTGAAATCACTTTATGTAATAAAACCTTCAGGTATTCTTTATGCACAATACGTCGCCTTTTTCATTTACTATGTTCCAAAATAGTAAAATTAATGGTATTATTTTTAAACACAAACTCACTATTGAAGTTTCAATCATTATTTTGATTATCTTCGGATTGCATGAGGCAATCAACTAGGATTTTACATAAACCCAAAATTAGTACTTAAGAATTTAAGTTTTTGCATAAGCCAATATTTCGTGCTGGAAATTTTGGTGGTGATTAACCAATGATCAAGATACTTAAAAATAGTAACGGCGTGCATAAAAAGGAAGCTAGGACAAATAATCCCCGGACAAATAATCCCGGACAAAAAATCCCCACAAATTATCCCCGGACAAAAAATCCCCGGACAAAAATCCCCACAAAAAATCCCCACAAATAATCCCCGCAAATAATCCCCGGACAAATAATCCCCGGACAAAAAATCCCCACAAAAAATCCCGGACAAAAAATCCTCACAAATTTTTTTGGACAAAATATCCCCACAAATAATCCCGGACAAAAAATCCCCAAGAAAATTTTTTGCTACCGAATAGTTCTCTAAAAGTATAGCAATCGCCATGAAACCAGTTTTCGGCACGAAAATAATGATTAGCGATTAAAATTAAGCATACATTGTAATTTCGATTACCAAATGTCGAATTCCAAGTGTGAGTTTTTAAAAATCGTGGAAGATATGGGGAATAAGCTAAAGCTTTGGGAATCATGTTGTACTTATTGTCTATTCGTGATGATAACTGCTGGTCCAGAAAACGATAATCTTGATTGTAATGCAAAAAATTCTGTTCCTTTTTGTAAGTTTAACGTCAAAAATATTTAGTCATCCTCATCATCAATGGCGTTATAGCTTTTCCACCTTTTTTTAGGCTGCCAGACTGCATATTTCCACCTTTTTCTAGGCAGCCCTACAGACCTTCTCCCATCTGGCATCTCCCCGAACAGCCATGTCTGGTTTGATTTATGGATACATTTTTAAAGTTTTTTTATGGATGCACACAGATCCTTAATTACGTTTTCTGAAAACCTGATATCGAATAGTAATGCCCATAAATTTGTTCCCAAAACCAACAAGAAAGTCAAAATAATCGAAAAGCTTTGAATAACTTTCATGGCAATGCGTGGAACGGATTTTTACATTAGTATAATCAAGATTATTGTTTTCAGTATAGTTATCAGTTATTATCATGAATAGACAATGTTTTGAACAGAGTTACTCAAAGCACAGTGATCAAAAGATTTAAGCCAATTACAACATGATTCCCACAGCCTTAGCTTATTTCCCATATCTTCCACCATTCACGGCAAAACTTTTAGAGAACTATTCAACAGCAAACATTTCTTAGGGATTTTCTGTCCGGGATTATTTGTGGGGATATTTTGTCCAAAAAAATTTGTGGGGATTTTTTGTCCGGGATTTTTTGTGGGGATTTTTTGTCCGGGGATTATTTGTCCGGGGATTATTTGTGGGGATTATTTGTGGGGATTTTTTGTGGGGATTTTTTGTCCGGGGATTTTTTGTCCGGGGATAATTTGTGGGGATTTTTTGTCCGGGATTATTTGTCCGGGGATTATTTGTCCGGGGATTATTTGTCCGGACCCCGGAAAGAAGCCATATCAACTCTTCCCCGCCAATAACCTTTCATGGTTGACGCAGTTTACTTAATAAAAAAAAAATGCCACATATATGTTTACTTCCAATTTAGAAATATGGCGGCAGTGTCATTATTCTTTTGATGGTAAAATGAATACTTTTATTCCCGAACAATGACACTTTTCAGTTATGCTCTGGCATTCGACGTTGACTTATCGTTATTTAACACAAAAACCGTTGTATTTCGAGATGTGTCCTAGGTATATTTCGTCAATTTTAAAAAAGTGGCCAATATTTTAAAAGAAAAGTGACATAACTCAAAATTCTGATCTTTTTTCTTTGTTAAATTAGATATCATAGTTTTTTTTTGGTTTTGCCTTTTACATTCTTCGTTTTTAATTTATAAATTTTAGCAGTTACCGTTTAAAACTTATAGAAATTAAGATCTAAAAAATCTATTTTTGTCTCTGTCTCCCCTGAAAATCGTGGTTTTTTGAGTTGGGACACTATTATTTCGGATGAGCGTCATATAAATAAACGTGTTATTAACGAAAACAAACAGATAGCTTTTAACTCCCACATATTTATAGATATTTGTGGCTTTTATGTATCTCACGATGTTTTCCTGCCCGAAGAGAGCCTCTAATTCATTGTCGTATCTGCTCCTGCATTCATTTGTCACATTGTCCCTGCAAGGACCATTATATAACTCGCAGGATTTTGTGTTCCCATACTAACAGTTTATTGATTTCTTTCTTTCTCAATAGGCATGTTTCACTTTCGTATGTCACTGCTGGTCGTATTGTGATTTTGTACGTTAGGCACGTCTTAAAACTCTCAAGACTGGTTAAGACAACTGGTTAAGACAAATTAGCTGGGACTGGGGGCCCTATTACGGTTGCAATTTAGTTTTTATTTCGCCAAAATAACTAATTTCCTTAGTAACAACTTATGGATCGATAGCAGCCTAAATCCTGATCTAGAAATAAGTACGAGAATAAAACAGGCCAGAAAATCTTTCGAAAAAATCAAAAAACTGCTTTGTGATTCGACTCTTCTCTATGCAGTTGAGAAATGGACCCTTAAAACATCAACCGTAAATAAATTGGAGGATTTTGAAATGTGGATCTACCGGAGCATCCTCAAAATTTCATGGACATCGGCGACATCGCGTACCTCAAACGAAGAAGTGCTGCATACCTATAATAGGCAAGGAAAGAGAACTTTTCAAAACAGTGAAAGTTAGAAAAACATCATACCTAGGCCATATACTGAGAAATAATAAGTACTTACCGATATGCTCAACTTATAGTGAAAGGAAAAATCGAGGGAAAGAGAGGACTAGAAAGGAAAAGACTCGTGGCTCAGAAACATCCGACAATGGACATGGCTAAATTTTGGACAGCTAATAAGAACAGCTGAAAACAGAGAAGAGATCGCAATTTTGTATTAGCCAACCTCCATTGTTCCAAGAACAATTTATATCTTTCGAAAGGTCTCGAGGGCCCCAGCTTAGCCGGGGCCCCCCTCTTTCAATGGGATTTTAGGTTTTATTACATCGAAATAACTTTTTTCTAAGTAATAGTTTACATTTTTATGTTAAGGTCTCGGAGGCCCCAACTTAGCTCATGCCTCAGTGGCCCCTGTTCTGTTCCAATTGCATTATAGTCGAAAATACTAATTGTCCCAGATGAAGACTTAAAACTTTATGTTGAGGTCTAAAGCGCCCTTGTAAGGTCTTTTTAAAATTGGGTCATTTGAAAATATTTCGTTGGAGCCCCTTGGTCAGGGGCCCCGGGGCACCGCCCCGGTTGCCCCCATGGTAGTTACGGTCCTGCTTGAGAGAAGTTGGACCTCATTACATGTTGAACGGCAAAGAAAGATTTATTCCCGCCAGTATTCGTATTTCAACCTCCCGTTCTCCTGTGTTGTCACTGGTAATTGTTGTTCCTAGGTATTTGAATTCTCTGACCACCTCAAAGTTATGATCGTTTATGGTAATATTGTACTTATTACCATCACTTATTACCGCTATCACGGGTATTACCACGGGTAATACCCGTGGTAGCGGGTAGGTACCCCTCTATGATCCCGATAGAGAGCAGACTTACTTCAGGGATTTAGCGCCCCTGCCCACGCGAGCTCCTGGTTTTTTCCTCCATTTCCTATTTAGAGGTAACCAGGCCCCAACCTCCGTATTATCCTATCCAAACCCCAAATTCCTTCCCTAATATCCCCTCCCACCCACCAACCCGTCTGGCCAGCGTGGTGGGTTATGGCCAAAACCTCCACAAATCAAAAATGTCGGTTTCAACAGATATACGGAAGATACCCCAGGTGGGTAGGAAGTTTATTCCATAGTCCCACACCGAAATAACGGTCTGCCTCGAGGATTCTGGGGGAGGCAAGTCGACATTGAAAAAGAAGAACAACAAACAACTCCATATAGCAACTTACAACATCCGTTCCATGGCAAAAGACGAAAAACTCTACGAACTACAAGAGGAATTAGGGAATATGAATTGGGATATAATGGGACTATCAGAAGTTAAAAGAAGAGGTGAAGGGTATGTGGACTTACATTCAGGCAACAGGCTCTATTATAAAGGCAATGAAGACTATACATACGGTGGAGTAGGTTTCTTAATCAACAAGAAGAGAAAATCACAAATTCAAATAATTGACAGCATCTCAGACAGGGTTACATACATGATTTTAAAACTAAATCCAAAAACCAAATTAAAGATTGTGCAAGTTTATGCTCCAACTGAAAAGGCAACTGATGAAGAAATAAATACTTTTTACGAAGATCTTAAAAAAGCTATAGACACCAACAGAGAATCCAAAATAATAATAATGGGAGATTTTAACGCCAAAATTGGAAGTAAGATTGAAGACTCTGAAAGCAAGATTGGAAATTTTGGATTCGGCACAAGAAACACAAGGGGAGAAAAACTTATGGAATTTCTGGAACAAGAAAACATGTATATTATGAATACCTTTTACAAAAAGAAACCTAACAGAAAGTGGACATGGGTTGCACCTAACGGAACCCCCAAAAATGAAATAGACTATTTTCTCTCAAACAACAAAAGAATATTCGAAGACGTAACAACAATAAACAACGTAACAACGGGTAGTGACCATCGTATAGTTAGAGCAAAAATAAATATTAACATGAAAGAAGAGAGGAAAAGAATATTTAAAAAAACAACGCGAATAGATGCCTTTAAAGTAAAAACAAATGAAGAGCAATTCCGAGAGGTCTTAGCGGATAAGTTCAAATATGATCCTTCACATAATCAAGATGAAATTGACGAAATTAACAAAAACATCAATAAGAACCTTCTCGAAGCCGGACTACAGGTCGCAAAGGAAACAAGTACTAAAGAAGACAAAATAAGCAACGAAACTAAACAACTGATGACGGAAAGACGACAACTACTAACGCAAAACAAACGCCATACTCAAGAATACATAGAACTTAATAAAACAATTAGAAAAGAACTAAAACGCGACTTACAAAAATGGAACGAGAACTTAATAGAGCGAGTCATTGAAAACAACAGAGGCTTAAAATGTCTAAGACCCGCATTGGGTGTTCAAAAAATCATTAAAATTAAAGACGCCAATAGTAAGGAAGAGAAGGACAAATATAAAATAACAAAAATAGTCGAAGACTTCTACAAAAGCTTGTACAGCTCGCAAAGCCAGCCTAATGAATCAACAAAGGAGAACGTCAAAAGAAAAATAAAAAACGTGGGATCAGAAGTACTACCAAATATAAAGGGATTCGAAATAGAAAGAGCTTTAAAAGAACTAAAAAATAATAAAGCTCCAGGACAGGACGGTATAATTGCCGAGCTCTTGAAAACAAGCAAGACAGTAACAATCCCTATACTAACAGAGCTATTTAATAAATGTCTCCATAATAGCAAGATCCCTAAAGACTGGAACGAAAGTCTAGTAATACTTTTACACAAAAAAGGGGACAAATGTGACCTACAGAATTACAGACCGATATCGTTGCTCAGTCAAGTATACAAACTATTCATGAGAATTATTAACAACCGGTTGACCTACAAAATGGACAATTACCAACCAGTGGAACAGGCTAGCTTCCGCAAAGGATATAGTACATCAGACCATCTGCTGACAATGAGAACATTGATAGAGAAGGCAAATGAATACCAACTACCCGTATTTCTTGCCTTCGTAGACTATGAAAAGGCGTTTGATAGTATCGAGATGTGGGCCATAGAACAAGCTATTAATAATTGTAGAATAGATTCGAGATATAGACAACTAATACATAATATATATGAAAATGCAACTATGATAGTACAACTAGACGAAAATACAAATCCCATCCCTATTAAGAGAGGCGTGAGACAAGGAGACGTAATATCGCCAAAGCTTTTCAACCTAGCACTAGAAGACGTCTTCAAAACGACAAATTGGTCAACCTATGGCATTAACGTTAATGGCAAGAAGCTAAATCACCTCAGATTCGCTGACGACATTGTGATTATAGCGAGCTCATTCGAGGAACTGCAAATTTTGATAGAGGAACTCGCAGGCAGCTCCCAATACGTCGGTCTAAAAATGAACATGAAAAAAACAAAAATAATGACAAACACAGATGACCCCAGACGCATAACTATAAATGGCAGTGAGATAGAAAAAGTCCAGGAATATATCTACCTAGGCCAAATCCTGAAACTTGACAAAGAAAACCAAAGTGCGGAAATTAATAGGAGAGCAAGACTAGCATGGGCAGGATTTGGAAAACTTGGTTGGATACTTAAGAACCGCAAAATACATCAATATTTGAGGACCAAAGTGTTCAACCAGTGCATCCTTCCTATCATGACATATGGGTGTCAAACCTGGACCCTAACCAAGGCAAATATGAATAAACTAGCTACAACAGAAAGAGCTATGGAAAGAGCAATGTTAGGTTTACGACTGTCAGATAAAAAGAGGAGCGACTGGGTAAGATCAAAAACAAAAGTCGAGGACATAACAACAAAAGTTGCCAAACTTAAATGGAGCTTTGCAGGCCACACTGTTAGACAAAAAGACCAACGTTGGAATGCCACGATACAACATTGGAGACCTTACCAAAGTAAACGACCGAGAGGAAGACCACAGATGAGATGGGTTGATGATATTAAAAGAGTAGCCGGAACGAATTGGAAATATGTTGCTCAGGATAGAGACCGATGGAAGGAGTTGGGAGAGGCCTATGTCCAAACGTGGACGATAGAAGGCTAAGAAGAAGAAGAAATGGTAATATTTTGGAGACCTGGAGAAGATGGAAGTGAGACCATGGGAAATAGTAGCCCAGAACTGGAACCAATGGAAGACAATAATAAACGCGGCACAGACTCACGAATAGTTGTAAAAGCCAAAGATGATGATGATAACTTGATAACTTATAGAAATCTTGGTAATGAAATTGGAATAGAAAACAATGTCATTATAACCTCCCTCAATGTCAATCTCCCTCCTTATTTCTTGAGCCCTTGTCTGGACATGGTGACACTAAATATTGTTTTATTGCTGTTTCCATTGGCTGCTGTGCTGTGTCAGGTAGACAGCTCTGTAAAGATTTTCTCTACAGTGTTCATTCGGTTTGCTTCTTTCGGATCCCATCATGTTGAAGAACTTTCTCTTGATCATTGAACTCTCTTTCTACTACTAATAGTTCCATGGTTTCCATTCTTCGGGCTATGTGGCCGAAGTAATTTAGGTACGCTTGGCAGGGCCGGACTGGCTCATGAAAAAGGCGCCAACCCAAATTCTAAAAAAGGCGCCAACCTAATCTCTAAACAAAGGCGCCAGACCCCCCTCCTAAGATTTTACATCAAACTTTTTATGCAAAGTAAATCAATATTACTCGTGAACTTTTTTAAGTTTAATTTTAATTTAACTCCATGAAGCATACATTGCGATGATTAGCGATTAAAATTAAGCATACATTGTAATTTCGATTACCAAATGTCGAATTCCAAGTGTGAGTTTTTAAAAATCGTGGAAGATATGGGGAATAAGCTAAAGCTTTGGGAATCATGTTGTACTTATTGTCTATTCGTGATGATAACTGCTGGTCCAGAAAACGATAATCTTGATTGTAATGCAAAAAATTCTGTTCCTTTTTGTAAGTTTAACGTCAAAAATATTTAGTCATCCTCATCATCAATGGCGTTATAGCTTTTCCACCTTTTTTTAGGCTGCCAGACTGCATATTTCCACCTTTTTCTAGGCAGCCCTACAGACCTTCTCCCATCTGGCATCTCCCCGAACAGCCATGTCTGGTTTGATTTATGGATACATTTTTAAAGTTTTTTTATGGATGCACACAGATCCTTAATTACGTTTTCTGAAAACCTGATATCGAATAGTAATGCCCATAAATTTGTTCCCAAAACCAACAAGAAAGTCAAAATAATCGAAAAGCTTTGAATAACTTTCATGGCAATGCGTGGAACGGATTTTTACATTAGTATAATCAAGATTATTGTTTTCAGTATAGTTATCAGTTATTATCATGAATAGACAATGTTTTGAACAGAGTTACTCAAAGCACAGTGATCAAAAGATTTAAGCCAATTACAACATGATTCCCACAGCCTTAGCTTATTTCCCATATCTTCCACCATTCACGGCAAAACTTTTAGAGAACTATTCAACAGCAAACATTTCTTAGGGATTTTCTGTCCGGGATTATTTGTGGGGATATTTTGTCCAAAAAAATTTGTGGGGATTTTTTGTCCGGGATTTTTTGTGGGGATTTTTTGTCCGGGGATTATTTGTCCGGGGATTATTTGTGGGGATTATTTGTGGGGATTTTTTGTGGGGATTTTTTGTCCGGGGATTTTTTGTCCGGGGATAATTTGTGGGGATTTTTTGTCCGGGATTATTTGTCCGGGGATTATTTGTCCGGGGATTATTTGTCCGGACCCCGGAAAGAAGCCATATCAACTCTTCCCCGCCAATAACCTTTCATGGTTGACGCAGTTTACTTAATAAAAAAAAAATGCCACATATATGTTTACTTCCAATTTAGAAATATGGCGGCAGTGTCATTATTCTTTTGATGGTAAAATGAATACTTTTATTCCCGAACAATGACACTTTTCAGTTATGCTCTGGCATTCGACGTTGACTTATCGTTATTTAACACAAAAACCGTTGTATTTCGAGATGTGTCCTAGGTATATTTCGTCAATTTTAAAAAAGTGGCCAATATTTTAAAAGAAAAGTGACATAACTCAAAATTCTGATCTTTTTTCTTTGTTAAATTAGATATCATAGTTTTTTTTTGGTTTTGCCTTTTACATTCTTCGTTTTTAATTTATAAATTTTAGCAGTTACCGTTTAAAACTTATAGAAATTAAGATCTAAAAAATCTATTTTTGTCTCTGTCTCCCCTGAAAATCGTGGTTTTTTGAGTTGGGACACTATTATTTCGGATGAGCGTCATATAAATAAACGTGTTATTAACGAAAACAAACAGATAGCTTTTAACTCCCACATATTTATAGATATTTGTGGCTTTTATGTATCTCACGATGTTTTCCTGCCCGAAGAGAGCCTCTAATTCATTGTCGTATCTGCTCCTGCATTCATTTGTCACATTGTCCCTGCAAGGACCATTATATAACTCGCAGGATTTTGTGTTCCCATACTAACAGTTTATTGATTTCTTTCTTTCTCAATAGGCATGTTTCACTTTCGTATGTCACTGCTGGTCGTATTGTGATTTTGTACGTTAGGCACGTCTTAAAACTCTCAAGACTGGTTAAGACAACTGGTTAAGACAAATTAGCTGGGACTGGGGGCCCTATTACGGTTGCAATTTAGTTTTTATTTCGCCAAAATAACTAATTTCCTTAGTAACAACTTATGGATCGATAGCAGCCTAAATCCTGATCTAGAAATAAGTACGAGAATAAAACAGGCCAGAAAATCTTTCGAAAAAATCAAAAAACTGCTTTGTGATTCGACTCTTCTCTATGCAGTTGAGAAATGGACCCTTAAAACATCAACCGTAAATAAATTGGAGGATTTTGAAATGTGGATCTACCGGAGCATCCTCAAAATTTCATGGACATCGGCGACATCGCGTACCTCAAACGAAGAAGTGCTGCATACCTATAATAGGCAAGGAAAGAGAACTTTTCAAAACAGTGAAAGTTAGAAAAACATCATACCTAGGCCATATACTGAGAAATAATAAGTACTTACCGATATGCTCAACTTATAGTGAAAGGAAAAATCGAGGGAAAGAGAGGACTAGAAAGGAAAAGACTCGTGGCTCAGAAACATCCGACAATGGACATGGCTAAATTTTGGACAGCTAATAAGAACAGCTGAAAACAGAGAAGAGATCGCAATTTTGTATTAGCCAACCTCCATTGTTCCAAGAACAATTTATATCTTTCGAAAGGTCTCGAGGGCCCCAGCTTAGCCGGGGCCCCCCTCTTTCAATGGGATTTTAGGTTTTATTACATCGAAATAACTTTTTTCTAAGTAATAGTTTACATTTTTATGTTAAGGTCTCGGAGGCCCCAACTTAGCTCATGCCTCAGTGGCCCCTGTTCTGTTCCAATTGCATTATAGTCGAAAATACTAATTGTCCCAGATGAAGACTTAAAACTTTATGTTGAGGTCTAAAGCGCCCTTGTAAGGTCTTTTTAAAATTGGGTCATTTGAAAATATTTCGTTGGAGCCCCTTGGTCAGGGGCCCCGGGGCACCGCCCCGGTTGCCCCCATGGTAGTTACGGTCCTGCTTGAGAGAAGTTGGACCTCATTACATGTTGAACGGCAAAGAAAGATTTATTCCCGCCAGTATTCGTATTTCAACCTCCCGTTCTCCTGTGTTGTCACTGGTAATTGTTGTTCCTAGGTATTTGAATTCTCTGACCACCTCAAAGTTATGATCGTTTATGGTAATATTGTACTTATTACCATCACTTATTACCGCTATCACGGGTATTACCACGGGTAATACCCGTGGTAGCGGGTAGGTACCCCTCTATGATCCCGATAGAGAGCAGACTTACTTCAGGGATTTAGCGCCCCTGCCCACGCGAGCTCCTGGTTTTTTCCTCCATTTCCTATTTAGAGGTAACCAGGCCCCAACCTCCGTATTATCCTATCCAAACCCCAAATTCCTTCCCTAATATCCCCTCCCACCCACCAACCCGTCTGGCCAGCGTGGTGGGTTATGGCCAAAACCTCCACAAATCAAAAATGTCGGTTTCAACAGATATACGGAAGATACCCCAGGTGGGTAGGAAGTTTATTCCATAGTCCCACACCGAAATAACGGTCTGCCTCGAGGATTCTGGGGGAGGCAAGTCGACATTGAAAAAGAAGAACAACAAACAACTCCATATAGCAACTTACAACATCCGTTCCATGGCAAAAGACGAAAAACTCTACGAACTACAAGAGGAATTAGGGAATATGAATTGGGATATAATGGGACTATCAGAAGTTAAAAGAAGAGGTGAAGGGTATGTGGACTTACATTCAGGCAACAGGCTCTATTATAAAGGCAATGAAGACTATACATACGGTGGAGTAGGTTTCTTAATCAACAAGAAGAGAAAATCACAAATTCAAATAATTGACAGCATCTCAGACAGGGTTACATACATGATTTTAAAACTAAATCCAAAAACCAAATTAAAGATTGTGCAAGTTTATGCTCCAACTGAAAAGGCAACTGATGAAGAAATAAATACTTTTTACGAAGATCTTAAAAAAGCTATAGACACCAACAGAGAATCCAAAATAATAATAATGGGAGATTTTAACGCCAAAATTGGAAGTAAGATTGAAGACTCTGAAAGCAAGATTGGAAATTTTGGATTCGGCACAAGAAACACAAGGGGAGAAAAACTTATGGAATTTCTGGAACAAGAAAACATGTATATTATGAATACCTTTTACAAAAAGAAACCTAACAGAAAGTGGACATGGGTTGCACCTAACGGAACCCCCAAAAATGAAATAGACTATTTTCTCTCAAACAACAAAAGAATATTCGAAGACGTAACAACAATAAACAACGTAACAACGGGTAGTGACCATCGTATAGTTAGAGCAAAAATAAATATTAACATGAAAGAAGAGAGGAAAAGAATATTTAAAAAAACAACGCGAATAGATGCCTTTAAAGTAAAAACAAATGAAGAGCAATTCCGAGAGGTCTTAGCGGATAAGTTCAAATATGATCCTTCACATAATCAAGATGAAATTGACGAAATTAACAAAAACATCAATAAGAACCTTCTCGAAGCCGGACTACAGGTCGCAAAGGAAACAAGTACTAAAGAAGACAAAATAAGCAACGAAACTAAACAACTGATGACGGAAAGACGACAACTACTAACGCAAAACAAACGCCATACTCAAGAATACATAGAACTTAATAAAACAATTAGAAAAGAACTAAAACGCGACTTACAAAAATGGAACGAGAACTTAATAGAGCGAGTCATTGAAAACAACAGAGGCTTAAAATGTCTAAGACCCGCATTGGGTGTTCAAAAAATCATTAAAATTAAAGACGCCAATAGTAAGGAAGAGAAGGACAAATATAAAATAACAAAAATAGTCGAAGACTTCTACAAAAGCTTGTACAGCTCGCAAAGCCAGCCTAATGAATCAACAAAGGAGAACGTCAAAAGAAAAATAAAAAACGTGGGATCAGAAGTACTACCAAATATAAAGGGATTCGAAATAGAAAGAGCTTTAAAAGAACTAAAAAATAATAAAGCTCCAGGACAGGACGGTATAATTGCCGAGCTCTTGAAAACAAGCAAGACAGTAACAATCCCTATACTAACAGAGCTATTTAATAAATGTCTCCATAATAGCAAGATCCCTAAAGACTGGAACGAAAGTCTAGTAATACTTTTACACAAAAAAGGGGACAAATGTGACCTACAGAATTACAGACCGATATCGTTGCTCAGTCAAGTATACAAACTATTCATGAGAATTATTAACAACCGGTTGACCTACAAAATGGACAATTACCAACCAGTGGAACAGGCTAGCTTCCGCAAAGGATATAGTACATCAGACCATCTGCTGACAATGAGAACATTGATAGAGAAGGCAAATGAATACCAACTACCCGTATTTCTTGCCTTCGTAGACTATGAAAAGGCGTTTGATAGTATCGAGATGTGGGCCATAGAACAAGCTATTAATAATTGTAGAATAGATTCGAGATATAGACAACTAATACATAATATATATGAAAATGCAACTATGATAGTACAACTAGACGAAAATACAAATCCCATCCCTATTAAGAGAGGCGTGAGACAAGGAGACGTAATATCGCCAAAGCTTTTCAACCTAGCACTAGAAGACGTCTTCAAAACGACAAATTGGTCAACCTATGGCATTAACGTTAATGGCAAGAAGCTAAATCACCTCAGATTCGCTGACGACATTGTGATTATAGCGAGCTCATTCGAGGAACTGCAAATTTTGATAGAGGAACTCGCAGGCAGCTCCCAATACGTCGGTCTAAAAATGAACATGAAAAAAACAAAAATAATGACAAACACAGATGACCCCAGACGCATAACTATAAATGGCAGTGAGATAGAAAAAGTCCAGGAATATATCTACCTAGGCCAAATCCTGAAACTTGACAAAGAAAACCAAAGTGCGGAAATTAATAGGAGAGCAAGACTAGCATGGGCAGGATTTGGAAAACTTGGTTGGATACTTAAGAACCGCAAAATACATCAATATTTGAGGACCAAAGTGTTCAACCAGTGCATCCTTCCTATCATGACATATGGGTGTCAAACCTGGACCCTAACCAAGGCAAATATGAATAAACTAGCTACAACAGAAAGAGCTATGGAAAGAGCAATGTTAGGTTTACGACTGTCAGATAAAAAGAGGAGCGACTGGGTAAGATCAAAAACAAAAGTCGAGGACATAACAACAAAAGTTGCCAAACTTAAATGGAGCTTTGCAGGCCACACTGTTAGACAAAAAGACCAACGTTGGAATGCCACGATACAACATTGGAGACCTTACCAAAGTAAACGACCGAGAGGAAGACCACAGATGAGATGGGTTGATGATATTAAAAGAGTAGCCGGAACGAATTGGAAATATGTTGCTCAGGATAGAGACCGATGGAAGGAGTTGGGAGAGGCCTATGTCCAAACGTGGACGATAGAAGGCTAAGAAGAAGAAGAAATGGTAATATTTTGGAGACCTGGAGAAGATGGAAGTGAGACCATGGGAAATAGTAGCCCAGAACTGGAACCAATGGAAGACAATAATAAACGCGGCACAGACTCACGAATAGTTGTAAAAGCCAAAGATGATGATGATAACTTGATAACTTATAGAAATCTTGGTAATGAAATTGGAATAGAAAACAATGTCATTATAACCTCCCTCAATGTCAATCTCCCTCCTTATTTCTTGAGCCCTTGTCTGGACATGGTGACACTAAATATTGTTTTATTGCTGTTTCCATTGGCTGCTGTGCTGTGTCAGGTAGACAGCTCTGTAAAGATTTTCTCTACAGTGTTCATTCGGTTTGCTTCTTTCGGATCCCATCATGTTGAAGAACTTTCTCTTGATCATTGAACTCTCTTTCTACTACTAATAGTTCCATGGTTTCCATTCTTCGGGCTATGTGGCCGAAGTAATTTAGGTACGCTTGGCAGGGCCGGACTGGCTCATGAAAAAGGCGCCAACCCAAATTCTAAAAAAGGCGCCAACCTAATCTCTAAACAAAGGCGCCAGACCCCCCTCCTAAGATTTTACATCAAACTTTTTATGCAAAGTAAATCAATATTACTCGTGAACTTTTTTAAGTTTAATTTTAATTTAACTCCATGAAGTAATTTACTATTTTTATTGGAAATAGTAGATGATATTAAGATGCCACAAAAATATAGCTTCAGTTTCCCAGTATCCGTTTTAGTCCGGAGACATTGGAGTGAGTCCCCAGTGCTGGTGCATCTGGAACAAACTATGAATGAATATGATATGGAACATCATCAACTACATCTACATCATAGTGAAGGGAACAAAGGACAAGTACTTAGCAAAGAGGAAAAGAAGAAGGAGGAAACTTTAATCGTCGGAAGAAGAGGGTCTTCGGTTAGAAGATATCCGGTCAGAGGTAGGGACTTGACCAAAACGGATCTTACAGGGAAGGAAGCCTTGCAAAGGAGCTCCTCACTTGGGGAAAAAAGACCTAGAGAGAAGGAGGAGAACTCCGACATAAAACTATCGTAAGAGCAATGGGGAAACCAGAGTTACAAAATAATTTAGTGAGGCTAATGTCTGACCATACAAACACGAAGGTCGAGATCAAGAATGATGTAGAAACCTTAAGAGTGTCACCGAAGACATGGAGAGCACTTTCAGACAAGTCACTCTCGGCAGCATTGAGAAACGAGATAGAAAGTGGAGAAAACCGGCGAGGAAGGAAGGACTAAGGAGACGGCAAGCGGGTCCACACCGATGGACTTCGAAAGTTCTTCCCCGAAAAACTTAGTAAAAGAGAGATAGAAATGATCGCAACGGTCCCGAACTCAGGTGAAAGAGGCTTTGAAAAAATAAACGACATTATAAAGTCGAATGGGAAGAAAATATCTATATGCAGTCGCCAAACCGGGAAGAGGGAATAAATCTGCAGGCGACTTAGTAGTGGTCATGGAACCAGGACTTTCCGGTGAGGGGAAAAGGTACCACGACCTGATAAGGGAAAAACCGGTAGTATGTGAAGGAGGTACATACAGCCCAGGAGAGGTGAAGTACCTTTAACTTAATACTATAACCACAATTAAAAGTAAGGGTCAGGAGGAAGAGAACAGGGGAAATCGTCAGACTATTTTCATGGTTCCTGTAGAGAAATGGGTGACTGGGATAAGAGACTACTGGCAATTCGTTTGAAATTGAGGGAGGACATGGAGACACTGGAGATCAGAGTAATTATATTATCATAGCCCCCATTACTCTTAATAATGGGAGGCTATAGAGGTAGGAACATCAGGCAGATCCTGAAAGTAGTCTCCATGGGTATGGACTTCCACCTCTCACTGAGGAGTACGAACGCGGGGAGGCAGGAGTTGATTGTGAAGGGAGGTGGAAAATCCTACGCCGAGTTGCTAATCAAGGGTAGCGCAGACAGGAGGAAGGAGGGGATTAGCGTCAAAACCGCTAAGAAGACTAGGGGCGGGGACCTCAACGAAGTTGTGTGGCAGAAAAAGAACAAGCCGAGCACCTGAAGAAGACTATCGTGGCCCGCACGGAGGGAAACACAGTAGAAGATGTCCGGAGCTATCAGGACCAGCTGAAAATATTTTATATAGACGGATATGTCACAAAGAAAGAAATCCTGAGGATGGTTCGGAGGTATACCGGCCGGCAGCAGGAAGCCTAACGACGTCAAACTCGTCTCTATGGGAAAATGGAGAAGGCAATACAACCGTTACATTCGGAATCGCAGCCAAGAAGACACTGTAAAGAGAACATATACCCATTGGCCGGAAGTAGTGCAAGATACGAAAGAGTCTGCATGTGCCTCAGCGCTGCCTCATATACCTGCAATTCGGGCATAGTAAAACCGACTGCAAGGGAAAAAACAAAACACAGTGCCAACAGCTTACAGTTATCGGAGTATACAAAACTGATCCTGGAAAAGCGGGGCCTCAAGAGAGACCCTGCCACAAGGGACGAAGAAAGGGTGAATGAAAGCACTTAGGACCAGGAATCAGACCAAAACCATCTAATATGAAGTTTCTTCAAATAAATGTGGAAAGGGCGAGGACCGCTCACGACGTTTCAGAAACACTTGCACGAAGAGAAAGTTGTGACGTGATCCTCTTTCAGGAGTCCAATGTAAAGTTGGTCTCTCGACAAAGAATCATTAAACAGGAGATCTGATGGGACATGGAAAAACCTATCAGAATGGATCCACGCCACGGAGATTACTTTGCTAAATGACGGTAGAGCACCTACGTTTGTGAGAGATAATAGTGAATTCTTTCTGAACATCTCACTAGTTTCAACGTCACTTCTAAACAGGGTCATAAGCTAGACTGTTTTGGAAGAAGAATCACTCAGATTACATAAGTATGTGAGTTTTGAAATAACGAGCAAAAGGAAGAAACAGGAAGATAGAAATATCGATCTAAAGAGACTTTTAAATGAGGGGGTTTTTATGAATGCTTTTGGCTTGATTGGTCCGAGATGTGAGGATGTGAACATCGCAGTTGGCTTATGTGAAGTCAAATGGGAGGTATGAAAGGAAACAACCATACTGGTGGAATAAGCGGCATGAATATCTGCGAGGACAAATTGCATTAGAGTAAGAAGGGTACAACAAAATTCAACAATTCAACTCGTATCAGGTATCAGATTAGCTTTAAAGGTAGTAGATTAGATAAAGAATGCCTGATATGAGTTGAACGAGTTGAATTTTGTGATACCCACTGGTCTTATGATGTAGCACTCTAGGGCGCAACAATCTTATACATATGTATAATTTAGAAGTAAAAATTGTCTTCGAGGGCGCCGTTCGTTGCAACTAAGGTATTTATTAAAATAGAATCAGCGGGGATTGATACCTATGAAAGGCGCCCGAATCGTAAAAATGGTCTTCGAGGGCGCCGTCTGTCGTAGCTAAGCTTTTATTATCTGATGTCTGATACAAGTTGTCTTTTGTTGTACCGACTGGCTTCATTATGTAGGATTCTGATTACTGAGGCATGTAAAAACATTTTTAGGGGAATGGTAGCTGCATCATCTTTGTGTAAAGGTTCAAAAAAAATGTTTTCCAGTTTCATTTTTTTATGGATAGATACTAACGAAGGCAAAAGGAGCACCGGCCCGAGGGCCGGTGGGCCGGCGGGCCAGTCCGGGCCTGACGCTTGGTATGCTAAAAACTGGTTATAAAATTAAGACACGAAACACATATAACGACTAAATAATAATAGCTAAATAGAGTGGTTTGAAAAAAAATGGGTGCCCTTTGGAGTAAGGATAATTCCTCAGTATGGGGGCTATAGAATCTCCACGAACTTTTAGATCGGTGAGTTAATTAAATACACCTATAAACATAGTAAAGTTGGTTAAATATGATAGAATTCGTTGGATTCGCCACTTGCATTGAAAACATAACAAATATCACAATATCACCGATTGAAGCTTCGACGTTGCCCTAGAAAGAATTGACTAGTAGTAGAGGATCCGATATAAGGTCGATTTGCACCGATCTGTTTAATGGATAAACATTATTGGATATG
Source organism: Diabrotica virgifera virgifera (assembly GCF_917563875.1). Classification (NCBI taxonomy): domain Eukaryota; kingdom Metazoa; phylum Arthropoda; class Insecta; order Coleoptera; family Chrysomelidae; genus Diabrotica; species Diabrotica virgifera. The sequence continues at coordinate 157,519,368 of NC_065451.1, read as the reverse complement.
TAATTTACCGCGTTAACAATTACAAAAAAGGGTTGCCCGATCTTATCTTGTTCTAATTATAATTAATTAATTATTAAAAAATGACATTTTTTTTATGAATTTAAAAAAAAAATTCGACCCGGGCAGATACTATTTCAGATTTTTTGGATCATTCTAAACAAAAAAGGCCTTTTCTAATTTTTCTCTAAAGTTGATCGTTTTCCGGTTATAAACAATTTAAAACTGGAAAAAAGAACAAAAAATGACAATTTTCAAGGCTCAAAAACATAAGTAAAAGATATCATTTTTGTAATGATCAAATACATAAATTCAAGTTCAGACCTTTTTCTATCAGCTCCCGATAAGAATCTTAGCCATGTTTTTTTCTATAATATATTTTTTTATTAATTGTTAATGAGAAAGGTTTCTTATGGGGAGACGGGCATTAACAACTAAAAAACAATGAAAAAAAAAGGTGAAATTTTTATTTTATTTTAAAAAAAAAATGTTTCAGAATGAAATAAGTCCAAAAGACTTATCAATAACTGATAAAATAAGGTTTGAACTTGAATTTAGGTACTTCGTAATTTCAAATATGATATTTTATACTTATGTTTTTGAGCCTTGAAAATCGTCATCTTTCGTTCTTTTTTCAGTTTTAAATTGTTTATAACTAGAAAACGGTCAACCTTGGAGAAAAATTACAAAAGACCTTTTTTGTTTATAATGACCTAAACAATCTGAAATACTATCTGTCCGGGTCGAAAAGTTTTTTTAAATTTATAAGTCATTTTTTAATTATTATTTGATTATAGTTAAAACAAGATTAGATCAGGCAACCCTTGTTTTTTGTAATTGTTGACATACTAAATTACATATCCAACAATTTTTATCCATTAAACAGATCGGTGAAAATATATCGTATTATCGCTTATATCGTATCTTAGACTTGGAGAGTGTCGACAGTGATCCAAGGATTATGGGAGTTAGGAATTTTGGAGAATAATTGCAAATAACAGAAAGAAATTGTTGAACAGGCTCAGAACCCTCATAATATGATTGTAGCGCTAGAGAAGAAAAAATAAGAGAAATAGAAGGAAACCAACAAAATCTACAATAAGCTAAATATAACAAAATATAGAAAAAAGGAAATAAACAACAAAACTAAGTTACTAGTACACAACACGAATAACATATGAATAGTGACATTTAAAAGTGAAAGCTGGGTATTACAAAAGAATTTTGAAAGTAATATAAAAGTTTTAGAAGTGAAAGTATTAAGGATATAACACACAATACCAAGAAAAACAGAATAAAAAATCATCAAATAAGACAGGATCTAGAACAAGAATAAGTAAAAGAAACAAAAAAACAATTGGGATATTTTGGGTACGTACAGAGGATGGAAGACGAAATATGTCCAAAGGAAATATTAAAAAGTAAAATAGTAGAGAGGGAAAAGAGAGGGCAGCCAAGAAAAAGTTGGGAATGAACTACACAGGATGAAGATATTAATACATTAAAAACAATTTACTGACATATCAAAAACTGTAAATATAAATTGTAGCAATATAATTAACCCTGTATTTAAGTAATTTTGTTAAAACAAAACAGGCATGTTTATTAAAACAAAACAGGCATGTTTGTTAAAACAAAACAAACATGTTTGTTTTGTTGTTATTTTTTTAACCCTGTAGATTTAAGTAATTATTGTATATTATAATTGAAAAAAAAGAACAAGAAAAAAAAAAAAGAAAAAAAAAACAAGAAAAAAACTAAGAAGATGTAAACCTCCGAGATGTGGAATCGGGTTTATGTCTTAGCGTAGTAAAAAAAAAAACAATTTAAAAAAAAAAGAAAAAAAATTAAAAATATAATAAAAAAATTATACAAAAAAAATAAATATATACAAAAAAAATATTTACATCCAAAACAGTGTATTTTTTTAGATAGTAGTATGTTAGTTTGTTATGTACATTAATATTTAGAGTTAGAAATACAGAAAAAAATCCTCTGATTGAAAAAAAATGTTTGTTTTTAAAATAAAAAGTCTGAATAATTGGCTCAGCCAAGGCCATCAAATTCACATAAAGAAAACTACACAGGATTGAAAATAATATCGAGAAATAAAAAAGAATGGAAAAAGAGAATAGACACTAAAACAACATTCGACAATCTAGAGGGAAAAAAGAGTCAACAGCAGAAAAAGAAGAAAACATCGCACTCTTCATACAAAAAATAAACAAAACACTGCATCACTGATAATGTATCTGCTGACTCACCACAGCTGATATAAAATCCTGACCTACATTATACTGATTTGCTACTACAAAGTTATGTTATAACATGGCAGTTTATATCGTTTACCTGCTGCTGCTTGACCGAATAACACATACTAATTTAAAATGCTGTTATAATGGGGACTTTTTGTATAATAAAAATTAAAATATTATAAAGTCAAAGTTTTCATCCTAATAGAAATATTAAAAATATTGAAAAATATTAAAAATATTCCTAAAAAATATTTAATTAAAAACTTAGTGGAAAATTTTCCTGGTAAAACCTCCATGGCTTCTAAAAATTGCAAGCCAGATGTCAGATGGATGCTGAAGCGAAGAAGACAAGAGAGAATTCAAAACCTTACAATTCACGACCCCGTCTGTTCAGCCGGTAAATTCCAACGGAAAATGGAAAAATGGACCTAGTTACTCAAAGGAGTAAAACTATTATAAAATAAAATAAAAATGTATACCATCGTCGCTTTAGAGTGCTGGTTTGCACTGTCTGTTCTAAGTGAAAAATAAAACAGTTTTGCCTTCGCATTTTAACTGAATAAAAATGATACATTTTTATTTTACTTTAAAATATTATAATTGATTTGTAGTCACCAGGATAGAATATCCTCAAGCCAAATTAAAAATACTAACAATCAGAGTTTTTGACACCTATGGACCTATAATTCAGACACAATGTGGCCAATATTTTGAGGTGAAGACAAAATTAGAAAATTAGAAAAGAAAATCTCCAGAAGAATTTTAGAATCAAAGAATATCCAAGAAGGTGACCTCAGTAAAACTAAAATCAACTGAAGATAATATTCAGATGTAAACAAAAATTATATCGAAATACAAATTGCACCTCAGTAATATAGAGGCACAATTGAAAAAAGTAGATTTTTGGGAAATTGCGTTTAAAGATTCTGGTTTCCAACATTACAGCTATTTTTTCAAATAACATGCTTATTATTTAAGTTATAAATGTGAAATTTGGCAGATTTGTTACTTGATAATTTTGCACTATAAATAGCGATGAGAAAAAAAAATATTAATATAAATAAATTCCAATAATTACATGTAATTGAAAAAAAATTTCAAGTTAGTCCTTTGTAGTACAAAAAACATAACAGAAATAAGGAAGTGTTTAAATTTGATCCCTTATATTATTAATGCCCTGTCATTGTTTATGCAAAATAGCGATTTTTATGAATTAAACCCAATTTATTGATTATATTTTGCATAATATAACGGCTCAACTAAAAACTATTCCATATAATACAAAATGTCAAAACACAAACTCACCAGAATTTTCGTCATAGAAAGACATGACATTGATTGCTCCCTTGTAGCAGTAAAAACCAGAGGTGGCCGGGTAGAGTGAGAAAGAGGCACAAATATATTTACCGAACCATTCATATTCTTTTTCTCTTTCTGTCAACGCTAACCGGTAGATAATTTCATTTTGTGCCCATATCATTTAAAATCACAGTTAACACAAATTTTGAGTTGAGCCCTTATATTACTGAGGGTGCGAAATGTGAAGTAGAAGTAGATGATCGATTAGTCTACAAAATAGTGCAGGTATTAGAGTTATAGCTAGACAGGGGTAAAAACAAAAGACAGGAAGAATGTGCCCTAGAAATGAATCAAATGAGATATACTATACACTTATATTTAAGAAAATCAAGTCTGCACATTATACAGAGATATATGCTTATATAGAAAATTACATTAATAACAAGGGTTGAAAAATCTAAAATAAATATTTACATAGGTACATATGTACCTCATCTAAAGATTTCTGACATGTTGGTTATGGAAAACAATAAAACAATAAAAACACCTCTAGTTTTTGAATGTCTTTAAATCACTTTAATAAAACCTTTAAGTTTTATTTATGCACAATATATCGCATTTTCATTCACTATGTCCCAAAATAGTAAAATTGATCGTATGTACTCTTTGTTAACACACAGTATTGAAGTTCTAATCATTATTTTCGTTCTAGTCAGACTGCATGAGGCAATCATCTGGAATTTTACATAAGCCCAATATTAGTAAGAATATGACTTTTTACGTAAGCCAATTTTTCGGAAATTTTGGTAGTGATTAAGCAGTGATCAAGACATTCGTGAACATAGTAACGGCGTGCATAAAAATACAATATTTAGTACTATTACATCAGTGTTTTATATCAACAAAAATAAACCAGTTATGAACAAAAATAAGTGCAAAATTACTAAATCAGTAGACAGATTTTGAGAACAATATATATTACAAACAGTAAATAATAATAATTATTTCTGCAAATAAACATTTAGGTGACAAATCGCAGATTCTGTCAAAATTGTATTAACTGAAAAAATTTAATTTTTGTGTATATCTCACCAACAAAATGCATTATGCATCATCTTTTTCCCTAAACATTGTAATATTGCAACTTTAAAAATATTCTATCTACATCAGTGGTTCCCAACCTTTTATGTCTGGTGACCCACCTTCTGATGTTTTTCATATTCGCAACCCTCGCCCCTCGCATCCCTCACGCTATCCAGCGTTTCCCAACCGGTGGGTCGCGACGCACTAGTGGGTCGCAAGGTAGTCGCAAGGGTCTTACAGTAGCTGAGTCAGGGACGCGCCGTCCATATGGGCAAGGTCGTGCGGCGCACAACGGCGCCAAGGCGTTAAAGGCGCCCTTTGACTCGGCAGAGTTAAATAAAAATATCCAATTCAAAACTAAATATTTCTTGAAGCAAAAAAGACATTGCAAAAAATAACTCTGTAGTCCACTCATTCCCAAACATTACTATTGCGTTACGTATATTATTAACTCTACCGATTGTACTTGTGGCAAAATCGGAGATCTAACACATGTCATATTAGAATGTCATTTAAATATAAATTACATAAACGACCTTTATAAGGAATTAAAAGATTTAAAATGTTTTTCCCAATAAACCTTAATACTTTAATATTTACAAATGATATGGAAATTCTTCATCTCATTTATAAACATGTTAAATTATGTAAATACAAGTTGTAAACGTAATACAATAGGCATATTTTGTTAATGTGGTTTGAAAAAATAAAAAAATAATAATATATAAAAAACACGTAATAAAATAATAACAAAAAATAATAAATAAAAAAAAAGAAAAAAAATAGAAACAAAAATAAAAAAGAATAGAAAAAAAGAAGTAAAAAAGTAAAACAAAATAAAAAAAAAGCTACACAATGTACCAATCTATCTATAAAAATAATATTGTAGAATGTACTTATGTTTATAAGAAATTTATGACTATGAATCTGCAATCAATCACAAACAAGTCTGGCTAATTGGCTCTGTCAAAGCCATTTTTCAAAAAAAAAATATACCGATTTCTGTATCTTCAGCCGAGAGATCATTTTCTAAACTAAAGCTAATTAAGAATTACTAAGATCTAGAATGAGTCAGGAGCGGCTAGAAAATCTTGCTATTATTTCTACAGAATCTGAGTTTTTAAACGACAAACGACCTGAATATTAAAAATCTAATTAATGAATTTGTCAAAGGTAAAGCAAGAAAAGTTCAATTTCTATAAGAAATATGCGTTGGTTTTCATCATAATAAGTGTATTTGTTAAAAAAAATCGCAATATAAATATGTTCTATTTTTGAGCTTCAGTTTTTTTAATTTTAAGTAATGTTTTGTAACTTTAACATAGTTTTTATTATGTTCTGTTTTATTGTGCAATATAGTGTTTTATACAGGGTTGCGAAAAAGTCTGGCAACACGGTTATTTCTCGGAAACCGCTAGAACGATTTTTATAGATTTTGGTGGGTAAGGGTCTTCTAATGCAGCCGATATTATAGTGGTAATTACATTGTTGTCAAGTCTTCCGTTTTTCTGAAAATCTAATGAACTTTCTTATTTTAAATATAAAACCCTGTATATTTTTTGCGTTTTGAAGTCTTTAAGAAATACTTATTATTTTTTATGTTATATTTCTTATACCTAAATGCCATAATTTCGGAGTTATCCCAAAATTACTATAGCCAATTTGATAATAAATATTCGATAATCGGGCACGGTAGGGGAGAGTTGGACAAAACCGGGTAACTTGATAAAACCGTATACCCCTTAATTCTTCTAACTGTCTGCTGCTATCTATCACATAATGTTAGAGTTAGTGTCCCTAAACCGCCAATAGTCGCGTGTATTCATTTCTACCTCATTTGAGTAATCTGTGCCGGAGCAGTAAGACCTCACCTGTTTTTTGATACAGCAAACTCGATTGTTAAGGTATGTTTATAGTTGTTTTCTACTCTACTGAATAACTAATGGCCGCTTCAAAATTTAATACATGTAACCTAGTATATTACCATTAATTTGGCTAAAAATTTTGAAAATTATTTCAAAACTTAAAAATTTAAATAATATTTAATATCTTGTTTACGAGTTTGACAAAACCGGGTACCCGATTTTATCAGACCTGTTGTTACTTCCAGTTTCCGTAGTGGTTCTTTTGCTTTTAGTTAACTACAACATTTGGAATTAAAAAAGAAAAACTACTCGTCAGTCATCATGGGATCGAGAAAGCATGCAAAATGCAATAGTTGAAGTGCTAGAATATAGGATGGTATACAAAAAAGCCTCTCAAAGTTTTAATGTTCCTCAATCGACTTTAGAAGGTCGTGTTAAAAAGTAAGAAATGGTCACTCTGTTGAAGAAGCTAGTAAGAAAGCTAGTAGGAAATATAAAAAAAAACTCCAGTCGTAAATAAATTAAAACTAAATGAACTGGGCAAAAAAGGAAAAAACAGTAAAAAAGGCTGCGCCAAAAACAAAATTGGTTCCGAAATTACCGATTTCAGATTCTGAGAGTTTAGAGGAAGAAGATAATAATGACGATGCGTGTCTGTATTACTATGAACTGGTTTCAAATTCTAAGGCGAAGAAAGGCTGCATAAAATGTGTGTCTTCCACCAAATGGGCTCATGAAGCCTGTAGTGCCAATGATAAAGTTTTTAGTTGTGACTTCTGTTCATAGATTTTTGATTTTTGTTCACATACTTTCAATAAATATTTTATTTTCTGACCATTAGTCTTTTTACATGGTAATTAAGTTACTACCCGGTTTTATCATACCGGTTGGAAAACTGGATATTTTGCAATATTTTCATAAAAGAAATAAATATTAAATATTTAAGAATATTTATAAAAATTGACATTGGTATATCAAACTTAAGTCGTTTGAGAATATTTCAATCTGCAGCAAACGTTTTCTACTCTAACATAGCACAAGATACAGACGGTTTTTGCACTGGTACTCGGTTTTGTCCAACTCTCCCCTACATAAAGAAGAAGCAGGTCATGATTTGCGTTACATCCATGATAATGGAAGGCCACATACTGCAGCAACAGTAAGAGATATGTTTCATGATGAGGATATATTACACTTCTACAGTGGCCAGCGCAATCGCCAGCTGTTAATACCATGTACCATGTATGAGAGATGCTTCATAAATTGACTGTTCATATATATGTTTAAAAATTCCATTAAATTAGTGCACTTTTTAACATGATTATTTCATCATACAGAAATCGTATTACCCTGAAGTTGGTATGAATTCATTGCTAACTAATCAGACATTCTAACAGTATATGACTTTTTGAAATCCGCTCAATATCAATGAATATAATATGTTAAAAAATTGTATTCCTTAGATATTTTTGATATGTGTCATAATGGAGGAAGGCCATATATGATAATATAGACACGTGAAACTTGTTCATATAACGTATCAATCCAAAAACTATGACCTAGAATTTTAGTAAACTAGATTACTTATTACAAAAGATTTTATTGGGTCAAAGAGCAGTTACCAAATATTTCATATTTTAATGAACAAATTTTGATTTTGTTTACATAATATCAATTTACTCTTAAAATAACCAAACTGATGATTTTTTATGTAAGCAATACCGTATGAGGTAATGAATATTTCTTAAGAGTTAAAATTAAAAATTAAAAACAATATCATAGAGCCCCAACAGAAAGGATGCGCTAATGGTTCCATGGGTTGCAAAGAACAACTTATCATCGACTCAGTCATTTCTAACCACGCATTCTCCAAAAAAGGAACCTCTTTACTGCCTTTGTTGACTACAAAAAAGCCTATGACTCCGGACAGGGATAGGGCAAGGGGTTGTAGAAAATGTAAAATGTGAATTTGACTGTGTTGCTACCTCTACATTGTACATATATTCGAAATGCATATGGCACAATTAAAAGTACAGCTGTTTCGCTACAATATGCACCTAACATCAAAAATCTGCCAGTTTAAAATACCTATATACACCTATTTAACATGACAAGCAGTGAGACCAACATAGCTAGTTGCTGCGCAGAATGAAATTTCCCGCCGTTGGACCAAGTGTTTTCCATTTTTTTAGCAAAGAAAAAAATCCCGACATTTATCGTATCCGGACGCCAATCCGGACATGTCTTTCAAATCCGGACTGTCCGGACGAAATCCGTATTGAAATGTTGGCTATCCTGATCCAAAATGATCCCTCTTGGCTACCTGATCCCTCTCCAAAAATCCGAACGTATGGTAACTCTACTTATAGATATATTAAAAATAGGTATTTAAAGTCGATGATAACATAGCAATCTTTTTAAGGCATATAATGACAGATTGGACGACTAAAATTCACCTCCAAATTCCTGGTGAAAACAATATCGAAACGGAAAATATTGCAGTCAACCGGGGCATGTTTCAAGGAGACTCGTTGAGTCGATTGTGGTTCTGTTTAGTTATGAACCCCTATCGTTATGATGATTTGAAATTAATGACTTCCACTCGAGACCATCTAGAACAGATGCAAAAAACTGTAGAAACATTCTCTAACGATATTAGTATGCAATTCGGTCTGGACAAATGCCGTGTTTTGAATATAGTCAGAGGAAAGGCACAACCCGGCGGATTCGATATGCAAAATGGCCAGAACATCGAATCCATTGGTAAAAACGATATGTACAAGTATCTTGGGATAAAGCAAGCCCGGAAAATTGACCATAAGCAAATTAAAACTAGGGTTACTGCTGAGTCTATACGAAGGTTAAAACAGCTGCTTCGTTCATAGCTCAACAGTAAAAATTTGTTTAAGCTTGTTCCGCACTTGGCTATTCATTTGGTATTGTTAAGTGGACAAAAACGGATATAGAAAATCTTTAGCGAAAAGTACGAACACACCTCACAAAAGCACAAAAACACCACCCTAAAAGTGCAGTAGAACGAACGACATTAGGACTTATGGATATAGGTGAGCAATTTGATAAACAAATTGCTAATTTAAGAACTTATTTTCAGATGCAAGCTGAGACATCTACTATACATCGCGCTATTTGCGCTGTAGATGACACAACACCTATCAAACTGAGAGAACCAGAAATGTACATAAACCACCATACTAAGGATGAAAAAAATGCGCATCTGGATGGGCAAATCTCTGCATGGGCGACATCCCAATGAGGTCAGCCAAGACTATGTCGACAATATAGCGTCGAACTATTGGTTGACATCAGGAAATATGTTACCTGAAATAGAATGTTCATTACTGACCATTCAGGATTATGTTATACCAACCAAGAATTACATGAAATATATCGTCAAAGACCCTCAGGTCCAAAACGACAAATGCCGATATGGATGTCAAGCCCAAGAAACCATCCAACATCTTAAAGGGGGCTGCTAGGCATTTGCTGCAACTGAATACAAGGAACGGCATGACGCAGTGGGAAAAATCCTTCACCAAGAGATAGCTATCAAGCTGGGACTTCTTCAAACGGACCATATCCCATATTATCAATACGACCCTGAAAGTATGCTTGAGAATGACAACTACAAGCTATACTGGGACCGCACTGTACTCAAGATCCAACAGTGGCACATAATAGACCAGATCTCATACTACCCAGGCAACCAAACGACGTTTTTATAACGTAGAAAACACGTCATAAAAATGACCAATTGACGTGTTTCTATGACGTAGTACTGACGTTGAAAATCACGTGTATTTGTCTCATCGATTTGACGTCATACCTGTGACGATTTTAAAACGTAATCGTATCTACGTTTTTTTCACGTCGAGATCGTGACGATTTTCAAACGTCAAAAAGATGACAACCTTTATAAGTCGGTAAAATCACGTCTTTAATACTTTCAGATGTTTCAAAATAGTATGAAAAATAGATAACATGAAAGCTATAGGCCTACTTCCCATGTGTCGAAGATATACTACCACTTGTTTAAGATCGCTTGTGCGCTAGAAGCAACATTGTTTCTGCATGATTGTACCAGCCCTCACATTATAGAATTTTCACTAGTTATATATACCTATTTACTGTGTCAAAACTGAAACAACATAATATAACATATGAAACTAATAAATAATTTATTAACAAATTATCCAGCATACTTAATATCTTAATTTAACGCTGTCTGAATATCTTCATTTAACGTTTAATTAAAAACAAATAAACATAACCTCAAGTAGTTGTCAAGAAGAATTACTGCATTAAACTAACTCACTGAGCAAAAACGCATAAAAATCTCTTAATTAACACCTTTCTTTAACTAAATATCTAAATGAAAAGTCTTATTTTATGACACAAGACACAAACCGCGTAAACAATAAATGAGAAATTTCTTATGAGTTATGAACATTTAGCGAAATTGTTGGAACATACCTAAACGAAATTGTTTGGAGTCAATACAAACAAGCAAAGCTCCTCCAAATTTTGTGACGTCAGACTTACGCTGTCTGAAATTAAAACGTTTTTTAAACGTAATTTTAACGTCATTAATCTTACGTATTTAAAATCACCTACAAAAGACGTATATATGACGTAATGTTCGAACACGTGTTATATTCAACAGAAACCTGACGTTTCCTCAACGTTATATGACGTCACTTGGTTGCCTGGGTAGTTAATAAATTAACAATACAAACAACATTAATTGATGTGACGATACCTTACAACAATAATCTACGTATTAAATGTACTGAAAATATCGCCAAGTACAGAGATCTGGAAATTCAAATACGAAGACAATGGAGATTGCAAAGTACCCAGACGATATCTATTATTATGTCTAGCTAGATTTAAATGAACATCTTTATAAGACCATGCAGATAGATGTACTAATCTTGACGGCCAGATATGTACGAACATTTTTGAGAGCTACTCCAGCATACCAAGTCACCTAGGACTTGATAACACGGAAAGAGTCCCACCAGAGCTCAATCCTTTTGATACTGGAGGTATGTGGGATACAATTTTCCCGTTAGAGAGAGTGCGAGCCGTATGGCTAAATGCTGGGATGGAGGAAGGCCATATACGATAATATAGACCCGTGGAACCAGTGGCGTAGCTAGCATGGGTGACACCCGGGGCGGTAATCCATGGTGTCACCCCAAATCTTAAAAATAAATATTTTTAAAATCAACGAAAATTCGATAAACGTATGTTTTGAATAATGAAATAATTGAGAATTATAGTTAATAAACCGAGGTTATTTAGCCTTGTTTGCGCCAGTTTTGCTCGCAAGTATTTCTGGATTAATTTTAGCTTACTAAAACATCTCTCACATGAAGTAGCCGATACACAAATGGTTATATATAATTTTAATGCGACCATTAAATTTGGGAGAGATTCCATGAAATCCCACTCCACAATGAATCTTAAAAAGTCTACAACTAACCATTTAGATGCTGTGATAATGGCCGCTTGTAAATATCTTCTCAGCCTTGGTATTTCTAGCACAAGGTCTGCTTCTGATACCTCTTCATGGTAAAGTCAAAAAATGTTGAAACAGCTAACTTAAATTGTTCACTGTTCGTGAAAAGCAAAGTGTGTGTCTGCACAACATCGAACAATGAAGTCACATTATAAATAAACTTTGATCTGGTTTCGAGTTCAAAATTGAATAGGTCAAAACAGTCCAACATATCCTGTTGAAGTTTGACTCGAAGTGTCAGTCCTGTATCGGTAGCTAGGTCACCATCCATTCGTTTTTGACGTCGAATTCGTTTTTTGGTGGGAATGTCGTCGTCCTCATATTGTTTCGTGGCAACATCTATTGCTTCATCTATAATATGACCACGTTTTTCTTCAATGTAAAGTGCACCTATTTTGGTCGCTGATTGATCAACGGTTATGCCTTTACTTTGCAATTCAATCTGACAAAAATTGGTTTCTCTTGGAACATCATTCCAAAAGAAAATATGACAAAGAAATGTAAAATTACACACGTCGGGCATCAATAGGGTATGTCTATATGCACTTCTGGTGTCTAAATTTTCTTTTTTATGACATAGTTCCTCAATTGCAGCCATAAAACTATCAAAATGTTCTGCCAACAGAGCAGCTGTTTAACTGCAGCATAGTGAGCACTCAAACGCGTTGTGGAAAGTCGTTTAACAGATGATTTGCTGTGTTCAATAAGCACTTCCCATCTCAGCAGCTAGTGGAATCAGAAAAAAAAAATGAAAATTTCCTCTACAGTTTCGAAAAAAGTTACTCAGGATGTGTTGTTCGGAAAAGAGTGATGGCCACAAAAATCATTGGTATAATGATCAATACATCCAACGAAAATGGGATTTTTGTTTTTTGCTTTAAGGCGCGAATTTGCTTTTTAACGTAGGCGCTAAATTTCGCGCCAATGTGTTTTAAATGAATTCATATTTTTCGAATCCTGAAAAAACTAATTAGTATTTTTGAAAAATTTAAACGCATAATCGAAGATTACACTATTAGGTACCTAGGGCCACAAGTCCCCCGAAATAACCAAAAAGTTTGTTTTGAATGAGTTATTTAAAATTAAAAATCACACTAAATTTTCTTTTTTTTTACCCCTGTAACTTATTAAAATAAACATTATAGAAGTTTTCAGGGACTTTCAGCTCCGGGTAATAATGCAATCGTTCATTCTGCGTGTAATTTTTCCAAATATAGTGTTCTCGGGACTCGAAACAAAATGAATGCATTTAAAACAAATTTGCGAGAAATTTTGCGCCTACGCCCTTAATAATAGCTTGTATTCCTCCATGTATGCCGCTCTTCACAGCTGCATTATTGTATTCCTGTGAACGGCACTTCAGATCAAGCTTCAATCAAGCTTCAATCATCAATTTCAAGCTTCTTGAGAATTTCGTTATTTAGATAAACAACTGCTTTTTTCCTTTTAACAGAAAAATCAAAGAAATGCCTCTTTGACCTCGACTTTTCTCGGTTTCGTGTGTTTACAGAATAATATCGAATTGTATTTTGATTATAAAGTCGGTAAAGTTACAAATTCACGATTCATTCTTTTGTGAGCAGGTCTCTCGGGTGTCACCCCCGAACGGGTGACACCCGGGGCGGACCGCCCCCTCCGCCCCACCCTAGCTACGCCACTGCGTGGAACTAGTGCATATAATGTATCCATCCGAAAATTTTGACCTGTAATTATTTTAGTAGACTAGATTAATTACAAAAAATTTTATTGGGTCAAAGAGCAATTACCAAATATTTCATATTTTAATGAAGAAATTTTTATTTTGATTACATAATACCAATTTCTTCTTAAAATAGCTAAACTGACGATTTGTTACGTAGGCAATGTCGTATGAGGCAATTATTATTTTTTATGAGTTAAAATTAGATTCTAAGAAAAGTTCAGAGATGGCTTAAAATACAATGTGATATATTTTATTATTATTGATATCTAAATAATATTTTTTAATAAAATTTAATTGTTTTTAAGAAACAATCATGGTATCTTTATTTTTACAGATGACCAGTATTTTTTTTGGTTTTTTGGTAAAAAATAGAGATACATATTAACAAGTACATAATGTATTATACCTATATGTACTCAGAGAAAATTTCTAACGAGGCTCTATACGGAGACAAAGGCATCCTTCTAAATGGAGAAAGAGTAAACAATGTTAGATATGCCGACGACACCATGGTGATAGCAGATAGTTTAGAGGCACTTCAGAGGCTAATGGACAGAATCAACGAGTAATGTCAATAGTACGGACTAAACACTAATACCCAAAAAAAAACGAAACAAATAAGTATCAGCAAGGAGAATATAAGCGGGCAAGCCAGCACTCTAAATGCGCTCTCTGTTCTAAGTGAAAAATAAGACGGTTTTGCCTTCGCATTGCAACTGAATAAAAATGGTATACATTTTTATTTAATGTTATATTAATTTTACTCCTTTAAGTACCTATCTAGGTCCATTTTCCGTTGGAATTTACCAGCTGAACAGACAGGGTCGTGAATTGTAAGTTTTTTAATTCCCTCTTGTCTTCTTCGCTTCAGTATCCATCTGGCCAGTGGCGTAGCGTAGTGGGGGCGGCAGGGGCGGCCCGCCCCGGGCGTCACTTTTTAGGGGGCGGCAAAAATTTAACAATAAATAATAAAAATATTTTGTAAATATTTGAACCATTTTATATTTTTATCGCAACTACAAATTGAAAGAAGCACGGAATCTTTAAAATCAAAAGGAGAGACAAGACGGCTTACTAAGGAATGGTTTTACCGTACATTGACTAACGGCGAAAAAGTTTTACGTACTTGGATGGCTTATTCTCCATTTAAAGCATCATTATTTTGCTTTTGTTGTCATTTATTTGAGAACGTAAATACACCGAATGGATCTAAATTTTGCTCATCTGATGAATTTAATACTTCTTCTTCTTCTTTAAGTACCGTGCCCAAATTTTTAGGCGTGGGTAGCTTCCATAACAATTTGCCGATATCGTTCTCGATCTTGTGCGGCATGTAACAATTGATCTGCTGATAAGCCAGTCCATTGACGAAGGTTTCGGAGCCATGAATATTTCTTTCGACCAATTCCTCTTTTTCCGTCGATCTTTCCATTGAGTATTAACTGCAGCATCCTGTATCTGCTACCTCTCATTATATGCCCCAGATATTCAAGTTTTCTCTTTTTTATCATCTTCATTAAGTCACCTTCGCCTTGACCTACTCTGTTTAAGACTTCTCTGTTTGAAATGCGTTGAACCCAAGATATTCTGAGCATTCTACGATACGACCACATCTCAAAGGCTTCTAAGTTTCACATCCATATAGTAATACAGGATACACATAACATTTTAGGAACTTGATTCTTAGTTGTAAATTCAGCTGAGAGTTGCTCAGAATAGATCTAAGTTTCATAAATGCTCCTCTTGCAATTTCTATACGAGTTTTAATTTCTTCATCCGGATTTAGTGTCTCGTTTATCCAACATCCTAGGTATTTAAAATGGTTAACTTTTGTTATTGATTCATCACTGACAATTAGTTGCATAGGGCCGACGTCTTGTTTACTAACCACAAGTAACTTTGTCTTGGTGGAAATACTTGGTGGAAATTAAATCCTAAGGTTTTATGTCACGAATCAAGTGCACTACACATTCAAAATTATTGCAAATGGAAGGAGTTGGAGAGCAGACTTAAAAAAAGACAGACTATTGACAAAAAAGAGCAAGACATAGTGGCAAAAGAAATAAAGAAATGGCAGGAAATTCTGATCCAGAATGTTTGATATTATAAGATTTCTTGCCAAACAAAATTTGGCTTTACTAGTGCAGTCACTGAAGGTTTTCACCTCCGATTTCGTTGAACCTCCATCGATTTTCATGAAAATTGGTGAGTAATTAGAGGATACCTCAAGAAACAAAGGTGACATGATGCCAACTTGAGCTTTTACCCTGGGGGTGGATGCCACCCCTTCTCGAGGGTGAAAATTATTTTATTAAAAATAATACCTTAAGTCGATAGAGGGACAAATTATAAGCCAAATTTGTTATATAAAGTTATTAAAATAAATCATCACTTTTTGAGTTATTAAAGACCAAAGATTTTATTTTTTGGTAAAAAAATGCATGTTTTAAATCGGTTTTTCACGTATAAATCAAAAACTGTAAGCTTTTACAAAAAAGTTATTATTACTGAAATTGAAGATATTGAAAAATTTAATACATTCCTCACATACGGAACTAAACTAATGTTAATTCAAAGTGAGTTATTGGCAATTGAATGTGTATTTTTTCGACGAGTACTCAAATCTAAGTATTCAAGCTTAAATAACGGGAAAACGATGCACTGTATAAAATATTCCTGCTAAAAATTTGCCAAAGTGCTTCAGAATACCTATCAAATGAGCTTCAGAACAAGGTAATAGCATCAAAATTAAGCAAGTTATAATGAAAATAAAAGAACCGTTTCGAATTTTTTAGGAAAAAGTGAAAAATAAAACATACGCCATTTCCACAAAAACTAAAATTTATAGTAGTCCTTACAAGAACTTCTTTATATTAGTATAAGTAATGTTTTCGATAATTTTGGTTTAGAATGCATATTTTAAAAAAAAAGGTATAATTTAAAATTATAATGTTTAAAATTATTGTAATTCTCATATTCTTTTGATAATAACTCCAAAAATACTCAATATACGTAAAAAATTATATATAACCAAATTTTAGTTTTTCTGTGCCAAATATTTTACCTGTTTTACTATTTATATAGGGTAAAAAATAACCGAGATAGAAAGGTTTAAATCTTAAATTTTGCTGTGGGAATCATGCAACCGGGGTCATTTAGCCTTTTATCTTTAAAAAAGTAAGGGGTTAAAAAGATTAAGTTCAACGCACTTAAATAGCACTTGGAATTAACTTTCAAACACTTTTTAGATGAACCTGATATCGTAAACACGAACGGAGTTATTAAAAAAAACAATAACATTTTTTGAAAAAATTTTTAAAAGATGAATTTTGAAAAAATTTTTGGTGCATAAATTTTAACGCTATCAACATGTTCGGGGGCTTATTTAATAGATATTTTTAAGTACTTTGACAAATGTTTAATAGGTTTATGTTATAAAATGCATCAATTTCCCGTTATTTTAGCTTGAATACTTAGAGTTTTTTACTCGCCGAAAAAAATATACATTCAATTACCTATAACTCACTTTTAGTTAACATTAAAAGGATTTTGTAGTAAGGAGTTTATTTGATTTTTTATTAGCTTCAATTTTAATAATTATAATTTTTTTGTAAAAACTTATACTTTTTGAGTTATTGATGAAAAATTAGTTAAAAACATGCATTTTTCTCAAGAAAAATTAAAATCTTTGATCTTTAATAACTCAAAAAGTTTTGATTTATTTTAATAACTTTATTTAACAAATTTTGCTTGAAATTTGTCCCTCTATCGAATTATGGGGTTATTTTAATAAAATAATTTTCACCCCCAGGGTAAAAGCGCAAGTTGGGACCATATCACCTTTGTTCCTTGAGATATCCTCTAACCACTCACCAATTTTCATGCAAATCGATGGGGGTTCAACGAAATCGGAGGTAATAGCTCATATCCACCTTCAGTGACTCCACTATACGTGGACATATAGAAAACAACACCAGTACCAATAGAGTAAACGTTTTAGAATTGGTTAATTTAATTGCAAAATACGATCCTGTACTTCGTGAACATCTTGTAAGTTCTAAAATGTGTAGCAAAATTTTAATCACTTATATGTCACCACAAATACAAAACGAATTTATTGCCATTTTGGGAAATATTGTTCGCCAACATATCATCAGACAAATAAAAAGGCGAAGTATTATTCATTTATATTCGACAGCACTCCAGATCTTTCTCATAAAGATCAAACAAGTCAGGTACTAAGATCCGTAGTAATTGAAAATCAGGAAGTAAAAGTAATGGAATCTTGTATAGATTTCATTGAAACTAAAGACAAAACTGCTGAAGGAATTTCAAATATGATTTTGGACACGATTCAAGCTGACGGCTTAGATATAAGCAACTGTAGAAGCCAAGGATATGATAATACTGCTGTTATGGCTGGAAAGTATTCAGGAGTTCAGCAAAGAATTCAAGAAATAAACCGTAAAGCTGAATTCGTACCTTGCTCAAATCATTCGTTAAACCTAGTTGGTTTACACGCTGCCTCAGTTGAGGTGGATTCAGTAAATTTTTTCGGCACTTAAGAACGTTGCTATTCTTTTTTTTTTCCTCATCGACACATCGTTCAGAAGTTCTGATAGCAGCTACAGGCAAAAGCTTCTTAAAAAGGGTTCAAGACACGCGGTGAAATGCAAGAGGCGATGCTGTAAATGTGACATGGTATGATTACGAAGACATTCTCGTCACTTTGGAAAAACTGACAGAGACAGGTGAAAGCTTAAACACTAGGACAGAGCTGCAGGTGCTTTGTTAGTTTCGATGCAGTCATTTTCCTTTCTTTGTGTTTTGGGCCTGTGGTAACCGGTGCTACATGAAGTGAATTATGCACAAAAATATTTACGAACAAAGGAACTCGACATAAGATTGTACGCTCAGAAAGTAAATGCTTTGCAGATAATATTGACAGAGAATTAATAAACGTGATTGTAAAGAGATAAACTTTTTGATTTAAAATCTAACCTGTATAATGCAAAATAATGATGACTGTTCTCACCGAAAAGTTTTCTATAATTAATGTATGTAATGTATAGTATATTTTAAATTAAAATACCTAAATAAGAGGGCGGCAAAATTGTCTTCCGCCCCGGGCAGCCGACACTCACGCTACGCCACTGCATCTGGCTTGCAATTTTTAGAAGCCATGGAGGTGTTACCAGGGAAATGGACCAATAAGTTTCCAATCAAAAATCTTTTAGTAATATTTTTAATATTTTTCAATATTAATAATGTTTCTATAAGGTTGAAAATTTTGCCTTTGAATCATTTCAGTTTACAACTTTTTTTGAAGATGGAGATATATTTTAAGGGCCTAGGTATATTGGTAGAGACTGCATTCAATGAATGGTTGAACAGTAGAACAGCGATGGGCGAAATTTCCAATTAGTGTAACGCGCACCGTTAACCGACCTATTCGGCCAATGGTGCGCATATGTCGTGTAACTGATTGTAGCACTCATAAATAACCTTAAAAAAAGTGGTTTATTGAACATAAATATTAAAGGAACAAGTTAATATACGGGAAAAGATAAGAAACCAAGTTACAGATATGTTAAAAAAATAGGACAGCTTTTCTATTAGTGCACCCTAATACTTATGTGCGTATTTTGGCATTGGATCCGAGCTTGACACATGTAACACCGTTGCCATATCCTCTATTTTTTTCATACTATCACATTACATAAAGTTGCATTTAAAAAATAGTTTTGAAACACTAGTTAAGTAATGTTGTTCGTGTTGTTGTTTTCACCAATTTTAAAAAAATGTGAAAACGTTGAATTATCCACGTCCGCTTGTCCGTCCGTCCGTCTGTCTGTCTGTCTGTAAACTCAACTCCTCCGTATTTACATCAGGTAGAATGACACATGAGGTGTCAAATGAAAGCTTATAACCCAAGGATGTTATTAAAGGTGAGAAATTTGACCTCGGCTGTCTGTTTATCTGTCTGTCCGACCGCGAATATAACTCCTCCGTCGCTTTACCAGGTAGAATAACAAATGAGGTGTAAAATGAAAGCTTGTAATCCAAGGATGGTACTAAAAGCGAGAAATTTGACATCTCATAATTTCTCGTTCTACCTGGTATAATGACGGAGGAGTTATATTCCCGGTCGGACGGACACACGGACAGACAGCCTAGGTCAAATTTCTCACCTTTAGTACCATCCTTGGTTTACGGACAGACAGATAGACGGAAGTGGATAATTCAATTAAGTATTTTTTATGGGAAATAAGCCACAATTTTACTAAAAAATGAATTTACTACGTTTCGAAGCCCAAATCGGGTTTCGTTTTCAAAATACAAAATACTATTAAAATAAACAAAAATGTTGTTGCTAAGTAAACAAATTCTTCTAATAATTTATTTAATCTGACTCATTTATATTGGCAATTCAGACATATATTATACATTTTAAAGTAGAAGACTTTAAAATGATATCGCCAATATTTATGAGTTGGATAAATTTTATTTAATAATTATATTTAATAATTATAATAATATTTTATAAAAATGCCACAAGGAAACAGCTTCAGAACAACATTAAGAAAATGGATAATTCAAAGTTTTCACATTTTTTAAAATTTGGTTTCAATTTAAACGTTCTTATAAAATTATTCTATTATTCTTGTAGGTATCTACATTTAACATTGATTGAAATTATGAAAGAAATAAACAAAAAAGTATGGCAACACTGTGACGCACAAACATAAGATTCAGATGTAGGTTACATAGGGTGCACTAATATACAAGCTGTCCAAAAAATATTAGCATCGTAGAAGTCACAAATATATCCTTCTGGACTATCCTCTCCTCTACCATATTTTGCTAACATCTGGTACCATCACCACATAATAGTTACACAGAAGTCATTTTCACTGACATCATCATCGCACAGTTCACTTTCTGAAATATCGTCAGAGCTGCTGTCTTCAAAAATCTTATTTTTTGTACCTTTTTTCAGTTTCGTGGTTTTATCTTTGCCCCTTTATCTATTTTGATGCTTATTTAGACGAAATTGCTTATCTTTTCGTTTTTAAATTTCCGTCTCAAATTTTTCTTGGTTAGGCGTTTCTGTTCATATCTGAGGATTTTGTTTCTTCTTCTGCAATTCTTTCTTTTTTGGGGTGGTTTCGGAAGCGGACTTAGATTTTGAGAAATGCTGCTGCCGGATGTACTATGAGCTGCAGCATCATTATTTCTTGTATTATTATACCCTGTTGGCTAATTGTGAGCAATGCGCACCATTAGACGAACTTCCCCTTCACCACATAACACAAAATTGTGACATATTCAAACAATATTTCTATCAAGAAAAAAACTTTTTGCTTATTTTCTCAAACACATAAACAATAACATACCACGCGACAATATGTAAACGATAATTGCCAATCGGTAAAGTATCTCCCGACATTCATTTGTATGGGATATATCTGGAAGTTGCTAATTGATGACGCGACAATATAGTTTTTACAAATTTAATAAATAGGAGACTAAAAACAATAATGCGCACAATTACCCGACGCGCACAATTAGCCGACTCATCCCTAGTAGTAAAAAACAGTATCTCTTTTAAATATATCCGTTAACGTTATTATATTTTCTTACAAATGATCAAAAATAGCAGTTTCTGAAAATAGTAGCGAATAATAGTGATACGCCAGTCAATGGGAGCAAGAAGAGGATATTACCTCCGAATTCTATCCTACTGCATGTATTTTAATGAAATTTTTGGCCTAGAATCTACTTATCTCCTAATTCAAAGTCTACCCTATCCCAATGTGTGCTTTTATCTTGGGGGTGGTTCCCACCCCTTCTTAGGAGTGGAATATTTTTTGGTTAAAATTACCACGAAATTCGCTAGAGAACCTAATTCTAAGCAAAAACTGTTCCATAATTTTTTTTTGAAAACTAAATACTTTTTGTGATATTCGTGGTTGAAAATTAGCCATTTTCATTGAAACATCATACCTTTTCGAACGGTTTTTTGCAAATACCTTAAAAACTACGAATCTAACAAAAAAAAAACTATATTTAACGTTTTTGTAGGGTATAAGAAAACAAAGAGACACTTGTCTTCATAAATCTGCTAGTTATAATACAAAAAGAGATATGGTAGGTGAAAATAGTTTGTTTTTGGTACATTCTCAAATTGGTGTATTCAACTTGAAATAACAGAGAAACGGTCGATTTTAGTTGTATAATGCTACCGGAGCACACTAGTTCGCTCCCGTGGTCAAAAAACCCTTTTAATTACATACCAGTTCGCTCCCATGGTTAAGCGGATTAAATATTTATCTAGTAGGTTCTAGTAGAATTATTAATATCGGCAAAATTGGTAGGAAATACTGTGATTTTTGTGGTTTATATAGAAATTATATAAACTATTATTTGTTACATATTTATATACGAGACAGTTGAATTAGATTATTTAGTATAATATTCACTTTATTTTGGTCCCTATTTTGAGAAATGTTAGTAATTGATTTAGAAATGTTATTAGAAATTTTGATTTCTTAGCCGGAGCGAATTTACCTCTGACCCTTTTCTTTAGGGGATTAAAATCTGACCGCGGGAGCGAACTAGTATATGCCCAATGCTACTAACACCTTTTGTAGTGCTTGAAAAGACCTTTAAAATGAGCTGTATTAAAGGTCCATTACATTAAAACTAAGCGAGATATGCTGCAAATAAAATTGATAATTAATGTATTTTAAGAAAAAATGAGAAGTAATTTTAACCCCCATCCACCAAAATCTAAATGCATCGTTTTCCTTCTACAATACCTTTTATTATAATAGTGTAATTTCTATCTTCAAAGAGTTGGACGGGTTTAAAGTTTTTGAAAAAAAAAGATCAAATTATAGAGCTCATTTTTAAAATTTCTTAAAAATCTTCCTTTTCTCCATGTAACTTGAAAATGATAAGAGATACAGTAATTAAAAATAAAAAGGAAATTTTTATCTGAAAAAGCCCTACATTTTTGTGTGGTATCTTTGTGGTATCTCTTATATTTCTCGAGTTACATGGAGGAAAAGAAGATTTTTAAGAAATTTTAAATATGCGCTCTACAATTTGATCTTATTTTTTTCAAAAACCATTCATTTTAATCCAGTCCAACTTTTTGAACATAGAAATAACATTATAGTAAAAAGTATTGTAAAAGGAAAACGATGTATTTAAATTCTGATGGATGAGGGGTTAAATATACTTCTCATTTCTTCTTAAAATACATTATTCATCAACTTTTTTGCAGAATATCTCGCTTAGTTTGAATGTAATCGACATTTAGTATTACTCATTTTAAACATCTTTTCAGGCACTACAAAAGTTACTAATATCATTATACACCTTAAATCGACAGTTTCTCTGTTATTTCAAGTTGAATACATCGATTTTAACTATTTAGAATGGGAAATAAGCCACAATATTATTAAAAAATGATTTTTATTAACGTTTCGACGCCCAAATCGGGTGCCGTTGTCAAAATACAAAATACTATTAATATAAACAAAAATGTTGTTGCTTAGTAAAAAAATTCTTCTAATAATTTATTTAATTTGACTCATTTATATCGGTAATTCAGATACATATGATACATTTTAAAGTAGAAGACTTTAAAATGATATTGCCAATATTTATGAGTTGCGTTCCTGGGACGACTTTACTGAAAGATAGTTCATTCGATTACATGAAATCAACCCCAACTCAAGAATATCCGTCACAAAAAAATCATAGCATGTGATCTGTCTTTAAAAAGACAACCACATGCAACGGTGACATTAAAATTCTCGCGTTAGAGATCTCATAGTAAATCACGAGGGAAAACCAGGAAAAACCTCGTGATACTATCCCGACATCGTAAGTATTTGGTCTTACATTTAATTTACTCTCAAAATTAATACCAAATTCTGACTTTACTATAATTTTGTTTAAATTATAAATAATATCAATAATACATGGGTATATAAGTAATACTAAAATATAAAATATGTACTAACTCGACTATTGACTTACTAATTGTGGTATTTTCTTTCTATTGACTTCCTCTTTCAGTATGGGTATCCACATCCTACTGCATTCCACCGAGGAATTTGCGACACAATTGGTTTCGTTTAGCATAATTAGAGCCGCTTCTTTGATTTTTCTCTTTTTACTATCTGTTTCTTTCAGGACTATACTTGAATCTCTCCACTGAACTCTATGTTCATTATCCCATGCGTGTTGACATATTTGAGATCTATCAAATTCTCTATTTTTAATATAAGATTGATGTTCACTTATTCTAACGTTTAATGGTCTTGATGTTTCACCTATATAAAACTGTTCGCATTCACAAGGTATTTTATAAATACAATTCTTTGTCCTTTCTTGTTCATTGTTAGGTTTAGTTTTAGATAGAATAGATCTCAACGTGTTGGTTGTTTTGAATGTTGTTGAAATGTTGAATTTATTTCCTATTGTTTTAAGTTTCTCGGATAGTCCTTTTATGTATGGTATTGATATTTTCCTCGTATTATTTCTTGTGAATGTTGAAATTTACTATGAGATCTCTAACGCGAGAATTTTAATGTCACCGTTGCATGTGGTTGTCTTTTTAAAGACAGATCACATGCTATGATTTTTTTGTGACGGATATTCTTGAGTTGGGGTTGATTTCATGTAATCGAATGAACTATCTTTCAGTAAAGTCGTCCCAGGAACGCAACTCATAAATATTGGCAATATCATTTTAAAGTCTTCTACTTTAAAATGTATCATATGTATCTGAATTACCGATATAAATGAGTCAAATTCAATAAATTATTAGAAGAATTTTTTTACTAAGCAACAACATTTTTGTTTATATTAATAGTATTTTGTATTTTGACAACGGCACCCGATTTGGGCGTCGAAACGTTAATAAAAATCATTTTTTAATAATACTGTCGCTTATTTCCCATTCTAAATAGTTAAAATTGTAAAAATGCCACAAGAAAATAGCTTCAGAACAACATTGAATACATCGATTTGAGCATGCAGCAAAAAAACAAACTCCTCTTACCTACCATATCTCTCTTTGTATTTTAACTAGAAGATTTATGAAGGAACGAATCTCTTTGTTTTTTTATAACCTACATAAATATTTTATATAGTTTTTTTGTTAGATGCATAGTTTTTAAGGCATTCGCAAAAATCCGTCCGAAAAGGTGTTATTTTTCAATGAAAATGGCCAATTTTCAACCACGAATGACTTAAACAGTATTGAGTTTTCAAAAAATAATTATAGAAATTTTTTCTTAAAATTAGGTACTCTAGCCTCTTCCGTGGCTATTTTAAGCAAAACATTTTTCACCCGCGAGAAGTGGTGGGAACCACCCCCAAGATAAAAGCGCACATCGACATAGGGTAGACTTTGTTTCTTGAGCTATTTCCTACTTACTGTGAATATATCAAGTAAATCGATGTAGTAGGATGGAAGTCGGAGCCAAATACCCTCATTGACTGCTCTATGATGCATAACTTTTGAAACTATGTGTACATTATGTTGCAGTTTATTATACGCATGGAAATTATTAACGTAACGTGTATGTTTATTTATGTAAATTCTAAATTTTTCATAAAAATGCTTCAAGGCAGCCAACATACAGATATAGCTTTAAACCGAAATTTTCACAGCAATTTTTGCAGTATAAATTGCAAAAAAGGACCGTACCTTATCAAAAAACAAAACAATTTGCAAAATTTACATGACGTAGTGCTTCTTTATCGAAAGCTTTTTCTGAATCGAAACAAGAACAATAACAATATTATCAAAAACTTATGATGAGAATAATATCAAAATTTCGTAAGAAAATTAAATGTTGTTTTGATTTATCTCTGTATCTGGGGAAGTAGTGAATGAAGGAAGATATAAAGAAAGAGCGGCGTTATCATTACAGTTAGTTCACAAGAGTGCTCACTGAAGAGAAGTTCTTAAGAATATTTCAAGTTTATAAGACATTTTCCAAGATGATGGGGCCAATGTCTCAACCTACTAACATTATAAAAAATAATGAGAAGAAAACTGTTGATATGCCGATGGGCAGTCCACCTGATATAGTAAGTTTATTAATTTGTAATAATTAGATACAAATAAATATTATTTATGCTTGACAGATGTTATACAAAAAAAGTTTTTATTTCTTTAATGCGAAATTCTTCTATACAGTCGTGATTGATATTTGCTATTTATTTTACACGATTTTATTAAACTATATACATTTTTATTTCACTTACTATTCGTAAACAAGAAATATATTTAGTATTAATAACATATTTTTTAACAAGTTTGTCGTTTTCAACCTTATTCAATATTTTAAAAAATTTTGTATTAAATTTATAGGTTATACTTATTTTATGTTCAGCACTGAAGATGATCTGCATTCGGATCGAAAACGTCGTGCATTTGTGCTGTAGCCCTTTTTAGGGAATTTTTAATAAATTATTTACTTAAATTTTCAAGTTTGTTGTTCCTCTTTCTTAATGTATTTCATACATTCTTGCTTCATGTAGCATTTAAACACTATCACCTGTTGCATATTTTTTCCCTTTACTTTTACATCCTTTGCATCTCAACGTATCGTTTGACATAACCACATTTTGTCTTTGTTGGTGAAACTATCATGCCAAATTTTCTAGCAGTTAAGTTAAATTGTGATTATTCATAACTTGTTCAAATCAAAGTTGTTTAAAATAAAACGTCAATTCTAGGTAATATTTAAACTTTCTCCTTTCTTCAGTTTGCATTGACTGCATTCCCCACTTGATTAGTTGACAGGTAGATGACATGTATAAGGATTTTTCTTCGGACTTTCCTCCTCGCCTTCTCTATTGAGGTTGGCGATCAATATGGCAAATTTCTCTGTATTCTGGGCTTTATTCTGACTTTACAAAACCCGTATGATAGGTTATCATTCCATTAATACAATATGAATCTGTCTCTTCAGTCTTCACTCCTCGGAGGGAGTGTAGTGGTCGTCGTGTATTACCCTCCTCCAAAGATCTGTCTCTGGTCATTTCTTTAAAACTATAGGTTTTTTGTATGTTCCTGTAATTTGCTAGATTCATCTTGTTGGGGATCTTCTTCGTGATCTTCTTCCTTCTATCTTCTTTTGGGTGGAATTCATTGGAGAGCATGTCAAGCACTTTAATTATTCCAGTAGGGTGTTCATATAGTTCAATTATTCTTCTTAAGGTGTCTTCTCCATTACTGAAGGTTGGCTATGCTACAGCAAATTGCTCTCTATCTTGAAAGATTCTTAGTATTAAATGTGTATCCACGTCTCTTACGTTCTTCAGGCAGGAGCATTTTCTTTTTCCTGGACCTCTTCTTCCTTCCACTTTCCCTTCTATTATGAGTCGTAAAAAGTTGTATCTTTCTCCTCTGTAAAAATGCCCTAGATAACTCGTTTTTCTATTTTTTACAATATTTAGGAGTTCTCTCTTAGTCCCAATTCTTCTCTGCACCTCGTTATTGGCCTCGTGCTCTGTCCAAGAGATCTTCAGCATCGTTCGAAAAACCCACATCTCAAAGGCTTTCTGGTAAATAAGAGAGATCTCATCTTTTCAAATGCAGATAAGAGAGATATTTCTGTAGTTGTCTCATTTATAGAAGCCGCCTTTTTTATGTACTGTTGTTATTGTAGATTTTGTCCAGTCGTCAGGTCATTGCTTGGAATGGCATATTTTGTTACAGACCAAGTGAAACAATTTTATTCCAGATTTTATTGTGTGGCATTTCTGCTCTTATCGTATCTGAAGCAATACGAATATAGTATGCGTTTAATCAATAACCACCACGTGTCAACAAAACGCATCAAGCATTCCTCATTTTCTTATTTGAAACAACCTTTGATGAACTCTAAAATTACAAAAATAACGCAAGATATGCAATGCAACATTTCGATAAGATGAGTGTGTTATTTTTAGTTTTGTTTGAATATGCATTATTGCAATGCAATGCAATCGAATATGCATTCTTTTTTGTTTGTTTTAGTATTTCCTAATTTTGTCATCAATGACTTTCAACAATAAAATTTTATTGTTAAGCACGAATTTGTTCTCGATGTAGTGACTACGTGACTCCTTGTTGTTAGCTATTGTTTATGTTTACAGTGATAGCATTATCAATCAATTTCCCAAGTGTTTCAACAATAATTTAGTTCATAAAAATATCGGATAAGTAGTTTAAAATCCATTACCATCTACAGCTTGCTTGTTTTCAGTTAGTAATCTCGATATTAAAAACAGGAAATATTTCTTTCTCTCTTTGTAATGCAACCTTTCTAGTTTTATAGACCAGGGAATTTATCACTAAAAACACCATAATGAATCGATCTTTAAATTCTGCACATAGAGATTTGAAACTTTTAGCATTGTGTTCAAGATGATGTCAAGAAAAAAGTCTATTTCCTACCTATAGGAAAATGGGTTGAAATGCATAGTTGCATTTTAAAATGCATAAAATGCATCCCAAACAGCATAAACATGTCAACATAAGCATATTAAGAACCAGGTATTGTTATTCGGGAGTTTTTGGGGTCACCCACCAGAGCAGCTGGTGCCCAAGTATCACTGCTAAGGCACGTCATCTGGAGATTCGAAGATTATTCGCACTAAATTGATGCAAATAGAATACTTTGAGGTTTTTGGAGTCGCTGAACACGAATATGCCGTCAGAACCGACCCCCGTAGCACCTGATGCCCAGTGTCACTCTAAAGCACGTCATCTTCTGGGGTTTCGGGGGTCCTCGGCATTAAATAGTTGCAAACAGATTACATAAGGGTTTTTGGGGATACTGAACACGAATATGACATCATAACTGACTCCCACAACACCTGCTGCCAATGGTCACTGCTAAGGAACATGCTCTTCTAGAGTTTCGAAGGTTTACGACATGCAAATAGATTACAAGGCTGGTTTTGGGGTAGCTGAATGTGAATACGCCATCAGAACTGACCCCCCGAACCACCTAGTGTCCAAGGTTAATGCTAAGGCTTGTTATCTTCTGAAGTTTTTTAGGGCATTTGGGGAGCCAGGTGCACCGGTTCTCTTTTATTGACATCATCCTGAACATAATGCAAGAAGTTGTAAGTTTCTAGGTGTATTAAAAAATCGATTTATTTTGTGCTGAATGCCCTGGTCTATTATGACTGTTTGGTTCAACGATAGTTTCTTAGGTTAGGATAATTTTGTCGTTCAAGGATATCCACTTCGATTGTTGCTTGGTGGATATAAAAGAATGTTTTATAATTACATATTATACAAACGATTATTTAAAAAAATCATAATGATTTGTACCTTCACTAATCAGCTTTTATGTATAAAATCCAATTCCAAAGGAAAAAAGTATTTCCTGTAGCTGCTGTATGACACAAATCACAAAAAATAATTAAAATCCCTCATAAAAGGTATAGCACTGCAACACCTAATGGGCCGAGTAACGACAGCCTGTATAGAATTTGGAATAGAATTGAATACAAAGAAGATCAAAACGATGGTCATCAGCAAGTAGCAAAACAGAAAGGGTGAAGGTCAATGTCGACGAAACAGATCTGAAAAGAGTAACAAGAATAACGTACCTTGGAAGTAATCTTGATGAAACTTGGAACCACTTACTAGAGATAAAAACACGTCGGGAAAAGGCACGTACAGTGTTTTATAAAGTGCAGAATTTCTATGCAACCGCCAGCTGGATATCTTATCGAGAACTAGAATACTTAAGTGCTATGTTTTCTCCATGTTGCTCTATGGTATTCAAGCCTGGCCAATGACAGAAGCAACTTCTTCTTCTTCATGTACCATGTCCTTTCAGAATGTTGGTTACCATCATATCTATCTTAATCTTATTCACTACCACCCTAAATAGCATGCTTGTATCAACACCATACCAATCTCGCAAGTTCTTCAACCATGAAGTTCTTCTTCGTCCTGGACTGCGTTTGACTGCTATTTTTCCTTGCATGATATTTTGTAGCAACCTATATTTGGGACCTGTCATTACATGTCCGAAATACTCCAGCTTTCTCTGCATGATGATTTTTATGATCTCAGTAGTCTTGCTGAGATGTTCTAGTATTGTGGAGTTTCGAATCTTCTCCACCCAGGAAACTTTTAAAATTCTTCTATAGCACCACATTTGGAAAGCCTCAAGACGATTTAGATCGATTTTATTCACAGTCCAGGACCCGACACCATAAATTAAGACCGAGAACACGTAGCAGAGAAGTAGGCGGATCCTCAATGCCAATTTTAGGTCTCTTTTACATAACACCTTGGACATCCTTCTAAAAGCGGCTCTAGCCTGCTCTACCCTAGATCTAATTTCGCCGTGACTTTCTGCGTTACAATTTAATCGCTGTCCAAGGTAAACGATTTTATCAACTTGCTCAAGTTTGGTATTATTTACATATAAAGACGGTTTCATATGCTGTTGTTTACTTATTACGAGTATTTTGGTTTTCCGTATGTTCAGATCCAGACTTGTCTCCCTACAACTCTCAACGACACTATCAAGTAGTATTTGCAGATCTTCTTGACTAGAAGCTAGGAGTACTGTATCATCCGCATATCGCAAATTATTGATCACTTCACCGTTCACAAGTATCCTTTCTTGTTTTTCAGAAAGTGCTTTTTTGAAAATTCTTTTGGAGTAAACATTGAAAAGCAGGGGTGACAAGAGGCATCCCTGCCTGCCGTACTCCTCTTTTAATATTAAGAGTCTGTGATTCCATACCATCTACTAAAACTGATGTTGTTTGATTCCGATATAAATTTGCAAGTATTCGAATATCTCTGCCGTCCAAGCCAATGTCTTTTAGATCTTCGATCAATATAGAGTGCTTAACACGGTCAAATGCCTTTTGGAAGTCAATAAAACAACAGTATATGTCTACAGATATATCTCGACATTTTTGAGCAAGTACGTTCATTCCAAACAGTGCCTCTCTCGTTCCAAACCCGTTACGGAAACCAAACTGTGTGTCATCCAGGTATTCCTCACATTTATTGTAGATACGACCATATATTACCTTCAGAAAAATTTTCAATAAGTGGTTTAACAAACTGATGATTCCATAATCAGCACAGGTTTTTGCTGTTGTCTTCTTAGGTAGAGCTATAAACAGTGAATTAGACCAACCATTAGGTAGTTGTCCGCTGGTATAAATGGTATTGAAAAACGAAGTTATAGCCTCTAAAATATTGCTATCATTTATAAGCTTGTATATTTCAGTTGGAATTTCATCAGGACCAGTCGCTCTGCCATCTTTTGATGATTGTATGTCTTTTATAACCTCAGAGCGTGTTATTAGGGCTCCGTCGCAGTTAGTAATATTGGGAGGTGAACTACTTCTATCGTCTTCGAATAGGTTCGTGACGTAATTTTCACATTCTTTAAGTTTGTCCTCTACTTCAAATATTACTTTACCATGTTCATCCTGTAGAAATGCAGTTTGTTTCTTATTGAAGATACCAGCCACATCTTTAACTTTTTTATACATGTTAAACGTGTCGTATCTGTTTTCAAGTTCTTCAATGTCATGACACTGTTTGGCTAGATGTTGACTCTTTGTTTCTCGTATTTTACGGCGAATTTCTTTTTGTATGCTGTTATAAAGTGTTTCGTTGTTTTTCGCTAGTTGCCGTTGTTCCATCAAATCCAATATGTCATCTGTCATCCAAGCCTGCTTTTTTAGCTTTGACCTGCCTTGTAAATTTCTCACACAGATTTCTTTTACTGTTGTTACGATTTTATTTGAGCCCTCATCGACATTTTCACCAATATTTTCCCAAATTAAATTTTTGTTTAGTTGTCTTTGAACTGATTCCTTAACTTTCTCTTCTTGTAATTGGGCTGTATCAATATTTTTGACAGAAGCAACACAAAAAAGAATCCAAGCATTCGAACTCTGATGTTACCGTAAAATACTCAGAATATCCTACATGAGCCATACATAGGCGAAATATAGCTTATGCTTATAATAATAGAACGGAAAGAATAATATTTTGGTCACATCGTAAAAAATCAAAAGTTGAATTGCTCTAACTTATATTCGAAGGCAAAATCAATACCAAAAGGTACCAGGACGTGCATTGTCTTCCCGGCCTTCTTTTCCCTTTCACTTTCCCTTGTATAACCAATCGCATCACTCATATTTTTTACATACCTATATTAGTATGTGACCGAAGTAGCTCATTTTTCTTTCCTTCATAGTGTTGAGATTTCTTTTGCTTTTTTCATCTCTCTTAATGTTTCTGTGTTTGTTACGTGTTGATTCCATGATATTTTCCAAATTCTTCGATAACACCACATTTCAAAGCTGGCAAGTCTTTTTAGTTTTGTCAATAATTGTCCAGGCTTCAACTCCATATAAAAGAAGAGAGAATACGTATCATCTTAATAGTCTAGTTCTAATTTCTATTCCCAGTTTTCCATTGCATAACGTTGTTTTCATCTTATTGAAAAGCTTTGATTATAATAAAACAATTAGTTTAAGCAGCTGTGATATTAGTCTAATAGATATTTTTAATAAGCTACAAAAATTAAATCTAAAACTTAGTAGCGGCCCTGATGAAATTACACCTTATTTTGTACATACCTAAATGTCGTTTTGCTCTGTCTCCTGTATTACTAAAGATTTTTCGTTTATCATTAACTACTGGCACTTTCTCAGAAGAGTGGAAGAAAAGTTATATTTCTCCTATTTTTAAGAATGGTAGTAAAACATGTATAGAAAATTACAGACCCATTTCCAAAATTTCAATTATTGCTTCAAAAATATTTTTTCCAATTAAAAGTTTAATTATTCCTGAACAACATGGCTTTATGCCGGGTAGGTCTACAACCACAAATCTAGTGATCCTAGAAGAATTCATTTTGGATGCCTTTGGGAAGGGGGCTCAGGTCGATGTGATCTATACCGACTTCTCAAAGGCATTCGATCGGGTTAACATCAGGATTCTTATAAAAAAACTAGAAGCACTAGGAATTCATGGATCCCTACTTGAGTGGTTGGAGAGCTACCTGACAGACAGGCTTCAGGTTGTCAAAGTCAAGAACTGTCTTTCTGAAGAGATTTTGGCTAGGTCTGGCGTCCCACAGGGTGGTCATTTATCGACTATTCTTTTTATTTGTTTTAGAACTCTTTGAAAATTGTGTTATTTTGTTGTATGCTGATGATTTGGAATTTTTTTGAAATAGTAAGGATGTTAGAGACTGTAAAAATGCAAAAAGATGTAAACAATTTCTCACAATGGTGTACAAAGCCCTTTCACTTAATACCTTTCACTTAATATTGATAAATAAAAAATAACACGCTTTTTTAGAAACTCACAACCTATCTATTTTAATTACTCTATAAATAATATATTTCTGGAACCAACAAACACTTTCAAAGATTTAGGTGTATTTTTTGATCCCACTGTATAATTCAAAATTCACTATAATATTATTTGTATTAAAGTTTTTAAATTACTTGGATTTTTGAAAAGAACCTTGTCAGAATTCAATAATGTGGATTGTTTTAAAAGTGTGTATTGTTCTATGGTTAGATCAGTCCTGGAATATTCCAGCACTATTTGGTCTCCTTTATATACGGTGTCCCAAAAGTAGTGGAACAGTCGAATATTTCGCGAACTAAACATCGGATCGAAAAACTGAAAAATACGTGTTCAATCATTTTCAAAAATCTATCCAATGACACTAAACACCAACCCCCACTACACCACCTAGAGGTGGGGTTAGGGGTAACTTTAAAATCTCAAATGGAAACCCCTAGTTTTTCTTGCAGATTTGGATTCGTTAGTTAAAAGTAAATAACTTTTATTCAAGACATTTTTTCGAACTGTGGATAGATGGCGCTATAATTGGGAAAAACGATTTATCCTGATACCATAGGTAAATTATAGAAACGGTCTAATATCTCGAGAAATACACTTCCAAATGAGAAATAAAAAAACAGGTTTTTAATATTTTTTGAAAACCTATCGATAAACACCAAAAATGACCCTTAAACACACCCTCTGGAGAAGGGGTGGGGGGTAAATTTGAAATCTTAAATACAACCCCCACTTTTTATTGCAGATTCGAATTCGTCATGAAAAATTAAGCAACATTTATTCGAACCATTTTTTAAAATTGCTGATAGATGGCGCTAATAAATCGTATTTTTCCAATTAAAGCGCCATCTATCAACAATTCTAAAAAATATTTCGAATAAATGTTGCTTAATTTTTCATGACGAATCCGAATCTGTAATAAAAAGTGGGGGTTGCTATTTAAGATTTTAAAGTTACCCCCCACCCCACCTACAGGGGGTGGGTTGGAGGGTCATGTTAAGTGTTATTCGATAGGTTTTCGAAAAGTATTAAAAACCTTTATTTTGGTTTCTCATTTGGAAGTGTATTTCTCGAGATATTAGACCGTTTCTATAATTTACCTATGGTATCAGGATAAATCGTTTTTCTCAATTATAGCGCCATCTATCCACAGTTCGAAAAAATGTCTTGAATAAAAGTTGCTTACTTTCACGTAACGAATCCAAATCTGCAAGAAAAACTAGGGGTTTCCATTTGAGATTTTAAAGTTACCCTCCACCCCACCTCCAGGGGGTGTAGTGGGGGTTGGTGTTTGGTGTCATTGGATAGATTTTTAAAAATGATTGAACACGTATTTTTCAGTTTTTCGATCCGATGTTTAGTTCGCGAAATATTCGACCGTTCCACTACTTTTGGGACACCCTGTATAAACGTCATATTGAAAGCATTGAGAAAGTTCAGAAAAAATTTCTACGCTTTGTAGGCTATAAATTAGGGATTTCTTCAGAAGATATAGTGTATTGTGACATTTTAAAATTGCTTAATATAACAATATTAAGGCGGAGATACATATGCGCTCTGCTCGGTGTGCGAGCCGCTCGCGCGCAGCGTATTCATCAGATTAGTACGTGTTTTCAAGTGACGCACAAACGGCACGCACACGGCGCACCACGATCTAAATTCTGTCGGTTTTTCAACAAACGCTTTGATGGTTCGCAATACGTATTTGGACGGGTTTGCGAGTGGTTTGTTGGTTTTGGCGCGCATGAGTTGAATATTTGTTAGTAATGGAATGGTCGGAACTGTCGGAAGGAAATTGATGTTTACCGTGGAAAATCATTATTGTGGGATCCTCAATAAAGAACCATTTAATTTAAAGAAACAACTTAAATCCGATCTGAACGGAAATAGAAGCTGAAATAAAAAAATGTACATGCGGACCATTTTAAAAAATGTTAGTTCATTGTTGTACTAAAAATAACATGTATTAAAAATAAGATTTATTATTTTATTTGGGCATAAGCCACAATTCGAGTTTGAAATCAAGTTTACTTGACCTTTCGACTTTCACTTCGGAAATAGTTATCAATATCAAAAAATCATTCATAAGCAGATATATATTATGTGTCACCGGAAAGCGAAATAGGTAACGCACGACTTGGAGAACCTATAGTTTTCTAACTTCGTGTCTGGTGAAGCAACGCAGTTGAAACAAGCGGATATATTATAATTGTGCCACCGGAAAGCGAGGCACAACTTGGAAGACCCAATAGTTTTCTAACTTCGCTTCTGGTGAAGCAACGGAGTTGGAACAAGCAGATATATTATAATTGGGTCACCGGAAAACGAAAGAGGTAACGCACAACTTGGAAGACCCAATAGTTTTCTAACTTCGCTTCTGGTGAAGCAACGGAGTTGGAACAAGCAGATACAGTCGAACCCGCTTATTAGAATACCGGTTATAGGAATATCGCGGTTTAAGGAATAGAAATTTGAGGTCCTGAAACGTTTGTACTAGCCAAAAATGATCGGTTATTAGAATATCTCGGTTATAGGAATGCTTTTGCTTATCACGAAGGCTATTCCAATAAGCGGGTTTGACTGTATATTATAATTGGGTCACCGGAAAGCCAAAAAGGTAACGCACAACTTGGAAGACCCAATAGTTTTCTAACTTCGCTTCTGGTGAAGCAACGTAGTTGGAACAAGCATATATATTATAATTGGGTCACCGGAAAACGAAAAAGGTAACGCACAACTTGGAAGAGCCTATAGTTTCCTAACTTCGCTTCTGGTGAAGCAACGGAGTTGGAACAAGTAGATATGTTATAATTGTGTCGTCGGAAAGCGAAAAAGGTAACGCACAACTTGGAAGACCCAATAGTTTTCTAACTTCGCTTCTGGTGAAGCAACGGAGTTGGAACAAGCAGATATATTATAATTGGGTCACCGGAAAACGAAAGAGGTAACGCACAACTTGGAAGACCCAATAGTTTTCTAACTTCGCTTCTGGTGAAGCAACGGAGTTGGAACAAGCAGATACAGTCGAACCCGCTTATTAGAATACCGGTTATAGGAATATCGCGGTTTAAGGAATAGAAATTTGAGGTCCTGAAACGTTTGTACTAGCCAAAAATGATCGGTTATTAGAATATCTCGGTTATAGGAATGCTTTTGCTTATCACGAAGGCTATTCCAATAAGCGGGTTTGACTGTATATTATAATTGGGTCACCGGAAAGCCAAAAAGGTAACGCACAACTTGGAAGACCCAATAGTTTTCTAACTTCGCTTCTGGTGAAGCAACGTAGTTGGAACAAGCATATATATTATAATTGGGTCACCGGAAAACGAAAAAGGTAACGCACAACTTGGAAGAGCCTATAGTTTCCTAACTTCGCTTCTGGTGAAGCAACGGAGTTGGAACAAGTAGATATGTTATAATTGTGTCGTCGGAAAGCGAAAAAGGTAACGCACATCTTGGAAGAGCCTATAGTTTCCTAACTTCGCTTCTGGTGAAGCAACGGAGTTGGAACAAGTAGATATGTTATAATTGTGTCGTCGGAAAGCGAAAAAGGTAACGCACATCTTGGAAGAGCTTATAGTTTCCTAACTTCGCTTCTGGTGAAGCAACGGAGTTGGAACAAGCAGATATATTATAATTGGGTCACCGGAAAGCCAAAAAGGTAACGCACAACTTGGAAGACCCAATAGTTTTCTAACTTCGCTTCTGGTGAAGCAACGGAGTTGGAACAAGCAGATATATTATAATTATGTCATCGGAAAACGAAAAAGGTAACGCACAACTTGGAAGAGCCTATAGTTTCCTAACTTCGCTTCTGGTGAAGCAACGGAGTTGGAACAAGTAGATATGTTATAATTGTGTCGTCGGAAAGCGAAAAAGGTAACGCACATCTTGGAAGAGCTTATAGTTTCCTAACTTCGCTTCTGGTGAAGCAACTGAGTTGGAACAAGCAGATATATTATAATTGGGTCACCGGAAAACGAAAAAGGTAAGGCACAACTTGGAAGAGCCTATAGTTTCCTAACTTCGCTTCTGGTGAAGCAACGGAGTTGGAACAAGTAGATATGTTATAATTGTGTCGTCGGAAAGCGAAAAAGGTAACGCACATCTTGGAAGAGCCTATAGTTTCCTAACTTCGCTTCTGGTGAAGCAACGGAGTTGGAACAAGTAGATATGTTATAATTGTGTCGTCGGAAAGCGAAAAAGGTAACGCACATCTTGGAAGAGCTTATAGTTTCCTAACTTCGCTTCTGGTGAAGCAACGGAGTTGGAACAAGCAGATATATTATAATTGGGTCACCGGAAAGCCAAAAAGGTAACGCACAACTTGGAAGACCCAATAGTTTTCTAACTTCGCTTCTGGTGAAGCAACGGAGTTGGAACAAGCAGATATATTATAATTATGTCACCGGAAAACGAAAAAGGTAACGCACAACTTGGAAGAGCCTATAGTTTCCTAACTTCGCTTCTGGTGAAGCAACGGAGTTGGAACAAGTAGATATGTTATAATTGTGTCGTCGGAAAGCGAAAAAGGTAACGCACATCTTGGAAGAGCTTATAGTTTCCTAACTTCGCTTCTGGTGAAGCAACTGAGTTGGAACAAGCAGATATATTATAATTGGGTCACCGGAAAGCCAAAAAGCTAACGCACAACTTGGAAGACCCAATAGTTTTCTAACTTCGCTTCTGGTGAAGCAACGGAGTTGGAACAAGCAGATATATTATAATTGGGTCACCGGAAAGCCAAAAAGGTAACGCACAACTTGGAAGACCCAATAGTTTTCTAACTTCGCTTCTGGTGAAGCAACGTAGTTGGAACAAGCATATATATTATAATTGGGTCACCGGAAAACGAAAAAGGTAACGCACAACTTGGAAGAGCCTATAGTTTCCTAACTTCGCTTCTGGTGAAGCAACGGAGTTGGAACAAGTAGATATGTTATAATTGTGTCGTCGGAAAACGAAAAAGGTAACGCACATCTTGGAAGAGCCTATAGTTTCCTAACTTCGCTTCTGGTGAAGCAACTGAGTTGGAACAAGCAGATATATTATAATTGGGTCACCGGAAAGCGAAAAAGTTAACACAGGGCTTGGAAGAACCTATAGTTCTCTAATTTCGTTTCTAGTGAAGCTACGCAGTTGAAACAAGCAGATACATTACAATTGTGTCACCGGAAAACGAAAAAGGTATCGCATGACTTGGAAGTACCTATAGTTCTCTAATTTTGTTTCTGGTTGTAGGAACAAGCAGATATATTATGGTAGGGGAGCAAAGTATGCCAAATGTGCAGTCACTCGAGCGCTTTGGCGACCTATTGGGTTGTGATTATTAGGTCCTAAAACCAAAAAAGTTAAGTAAAATTTTCCATTTTAGTGGGGACTTCCCATTTTTTAATTTAATTTTCCATTTCCAACAACTTTTTTTCCGATTATAGCGCCATCTATCCATAATTCAAAAAAATGTTTCGAATAAAAGTTGTTTATTTTTATACAAACAATCCAAATCTGCAATAAGAAACGGGGTCTACCATTTAAGATTTTAAAATAACCCCCCACCTCACCTCCGTGGCGGGTCGTGTTTGGAACCATTCGATAGATTTTTCAAAAACATTGATAAAGTGTATTTTGCAGTTTTTCGATATGATGTTTATTTTGCGAAAGATCGCGGGATTTGTATTTAAAATTTTAAATTTACCCCCCACCCCTCTCCGTGGGGGGTCAAGTTTGGTATTTTTCGATAGATTTTTGAAAAATATTGAACACGTAGTTTTTAGTTTTTCAATCTGACGTTCATTTCGCGAAATATTCGCTTTTTTTTGTGAAACTTTTTGACTCACCCATTTCCGTACGCCCCGCTCAAATCGTCATATTTTTGAAATATAGACTCCTTTGCATGTACTTAACTTACCTTATCTTAATCTGACAATTTCGAATATTTTAAAGATAGATTTTTTTTCGGGCCCCCCGAACGAACTCCCCTGTGTTAAGAGCCAATATATGGTGGAGGTACATCTGCAGGGTACCACGTTTCTCCCCATATGATAATTTGACGCGCTCGAGTAACTGCAAAAATCCCCGCTTGGGCTCCCCTACCATTATATTTGTGTTGCCAGGAAGCGAAAAAGGTAGTTCCCGAAATGTTCCCAAACTGTGGCTTATTCCACATAAAATAGTAAATTGCATAAGATGACACAAGAAAATAGTTTCAGAACAATACCAAAATAAGATGTAGTAGAAGTACAGGACAGAGACATGATTATCTACAATTACTAAACGTTCGTCAGTTTCCTCTGGATCGTCAAAATGAAAAATTTTAACGAACAATAACCGCGCCACGAACGCGCGGCGCACACACGGCGCGGAGTTCGCGGCGCGGATATGTATTTCCGCCTTTAGAAAATCGTCGTTTAATGCTAGATTTGGTTTTTCTTTTCAAGACTGTAAACGGAATGATATATTCGCCTAAAATTTGGCAGAGAATAGGTCTTAGGGTTCCTCAAAGGTGCACAAGATCTAAGAACGTTTTTCACTTAGAATTCCAACAAACTATTGTCTAAATAGACCTACAAGACGAATGTGTCAATCTGGAAATGATTTAGATGTAGACTTTTTTTCTAGCTCTCTGAATAGTTTTCAGAAAAAAGCTGAAAAAATCATTTTAAAATACAATGTATGCTGTCACTGTAAACTGTCATTTAGGTATTTATTCTATTCATTTGTCTTGTGTAAATTGTATGTAATTATTATTGAGTTCTAAAACGGTTAATATGATATGAATTATTTATTGATTGTAATTATTGTAATTGGTATAACCGTAAATAAACTATTTATTTATTTATTTAAAACGCTTTTGGTCATCTCTATGCGTCATGTTATGTTAAGGCTGCGGTCCCATTATTCAATTAGCTCACACCCCAAAAAAATTGTATTTGGGTACTTTCTCTAAAACTTTGCCTTTAACGTAGATTGTTTCGTCTTCAATCTTGTTCTTACTGACAATCACTAATCATTAGTTTTTTTTTTGTATTCAGAGCCATTTCATACCTCTCTCAGTACTGTGTAGTGCGATCAACCAAAATTTGCAGCTCTTTTCTGATGTCCACAAGGAGTATTGTAGTATCGTCTGCATATCTGAGATTATTTACTAGTATTTTATTTATTGATATGACTTCATTGACGTCTTTTAGTGCCTCTTTAAACACTTTTTCTAGATCTATATTAGCAACAATTAAATAACATTTTCATTAACGTGACTAGATTCTTATAATTGCTACTGCCATTAAAAACTTCATAATTTCATTCTTTCCTATTATTAGATATCAACATTTTATAATGCTAGTTTAATTACGACTATATCAGGGAGACCACTAATAATCTAGTTTCACAGTAAACTGAGAAATTCTGATATATACACACGCTATCTTCAGTGATTACCGATATTCAGAAAAGTAAAGGGTTTTCCGTACCACAACAAAACGGTTACCATCTTTGGACTGATGCAATTTTCAAAGAATGTTACTTTAGATTTTTATGCCAGTTGGTAATTTGTAAAACCGATTAAAAAAACAATAACGTAAGTAGCCAATTTCACGAATAATTGCAGATTGAGGTATATAAGGATATTAAATTATGTATTCAAACATAAAAGATATAACTGTGATACATAGTGTTAACGGAAAACTTGGTATTCAATATGAAGCACATTACTAGTATCGATGGGATTGAAGTTGATACTAATATAGATGTAAGTCAATTTATTTATTTCAAAAAACTGTACTCTTTTGACAATAGCTACTTAAGCTTATAATAGCTACTTTAAATGACTTAAGTATATAATTTTAGTTAGTTTTATTTAAATTATCAACTTTCACCTTATGTTTATCGTATTTTTTAAAGAACGACTACTTACGATTTTGTCTATTTGGAGACTTATTTTCAATAAGTTCAACTTCTTTTTTTTATTAACGTCAGTCGTATCAACTATATACTAATGGTCATTAGCGACATTTAGGTATTTAGTTAATTACCAATATTTTGTAAATTAATATTACAATTTTCGTCTAATAATGTCTTTAGATCGTCGGAAAAATTATTGTTGGATTTTCTTGTTTGTTTAAGTGTTTTACATTTAAACTTGTCTTACATTTATCGCATATCGGAATATTCTGTCTGTCAAATAAATTAATATGCATGAGTTATTTGTGTATGCCCTAAACGTAGGCGATCAATTCTAACCTGGTTGACCTTACTTGTGTTTAGCTTCCTCGACGTTTTTGTAGATGGTTTAACTTCTTATAGATTGGTAGTTATCCCATTCACTTTACCACTTAATACTGACTTTTGGATTTAAATACTGTTCTAATGTCACTAGCAACCACCTCACTCACTATTGTTGAATCTTTGTTGTTTGCTGCATCTCTAGCACAGGAAGCTGCTTCTTCGTTTCCTGGAATATCCAAAGTATTACGATCTCGGTGTTTTTTTGGTTGAAAATATCTAATTCAGTTTTGGATACATCTAATTGGATATTTCGGATACATCGGCTGAATTTTCAGAATGGAGTTTAAAGAGTCAGTGATAACTACTTCTTCTTAAATGCCATTTCCGCGGCGGAGGTCGGCAATCATCATAGCTATTCGTATTTTAGAGACGGCTGCTCCGAAAAGTTTATTTGGTGTACATCCGTACTACTCTCTCAGGTTGCGCAGCCACGATATTCTGCGTCTC
The DNA here is from genome assembly GCF_917563875.1 of Diabrotica virgifera virgifera. Taxonomy (NCBI): domain Eukaryota; kingdom Metazoa; phylum Arthropoda; class Insecta; order Coleoptera; family Chrysomelidae; genus Diabrotica; species Diabrotica virgifera. The sequence goes on along the minus strand of NC_065451.1, from coordinate 157,477,499 downwards.
CCTATGCTTCTCTTTCCTTGAATCTTTCCCTGCATAATCAATTGGAGCAAGCTGTATCTCTCTCCACGTGTAATATGTCCAAGATATTCCAATTTTCTTGTTTTGATGGAATTTAGGATTTCCATTTCTTTATTCATCTTTCTCATAACCTCTTTGTTTGTGACGTGTCCTGTCCACGATATTTTCAGAATTCTTCTGTACACCCACAGCTCAAATGATTCTAGTTTTTTCATTGATGCAGCATTCAAGGTCCAAGCTTCCATTCCATAAAAAAAAGTCGAGAAAACGTAGCACCTAGCCAACCTAACTCTTAGCTCCATCTTCAAATCTCTCGTGCAGAGCACGTTTCTCATTTTGTTAATTTCTTTTTCTATTCTGATTTTGATTTACTGCAAGTAGGTAATCTACTGTGGAGTTGATCATTGTTCTAAGGTATGCATATTGGTCGACTCGTTCGATATTTGAGAGATCTCTCGTTTATGAAGAGATCTTCGTTATTTCTTTGAGTTTTCGATATTCTGATAAACTTTGTCTTCTTGACATTCATTGTTAGCCCGTATTCTTGTCCAAACGATAACTACTGTCTTCTATAGTGGTTGTTCTTTATAATTATCAGTGCTTGCAGGATGGCATAAATCTCAGCCGTGTGAACAGTATTGAATGATGATAATTTAAATTTATGATATTGATCAGAATCTATAACAGCAGTTCCTAAGCTGTCTGAAGTTTTGGATGCGTCGGTATATAATAAGCTTCTTTGTTTTTCTCCCAAATCCATTTTTCGCATTTACAGGTATGTTTAAAATATAATTTTTGTTCTTTTTTGTCAATTATTAGTTATCATCTCAGATGAATTATTTATTATATTGCTTATTATTAATATTGCCATATTGTTCGAATTACAAAAGTGGTTGATTCATAACACTGTCTTAGTATTTTGAGCAATGAGTATCTTTTTATATAAGGTCTAAGTTTCCAAAGATTCTTACTTGCATTGTTGCATAATAAAAAAATAAATATAGTATTTTTGAATATATCTCCGGATGTGTTTAAAATATTCCAACTTAAGTCAGATCTTCATTTCGGACTTCATGTTCTTCTAGTTTCATGATTATTATCGATTGTTAATATATCATGTAGGTTACCACAGTCACTTCATGCCTTTCTTGACATTAGGTCTACATAATGATCTAGTTGATTTTCCGTACCCATAAATTTTTTGTACGCCATGTTTTCCTGTTAGTATCATATTTACCTTGGACTTTTGTATGAAGAGATGCAAAAGTTAATATTTTTTAGAGTGAGTTATAATTACTCCAGCTTGTGTCTATTTATTAGATATAGACCCTCGTTGTAATTATTTGGGTCACAGGTCTAATAACTTCCTTATTTCTAAATCTATCGATCCAGTTTATCCTTAGTAGTAGTCTTTATACAAGTATACATACCCCTCAAAAGCATGGCCTCGCATAGAGTCCACGCTTCTCTATTATTGTATATATTTCTTCATCTAAAACATCATCATTGATAAATTTCCCATGTTGATATCAGTATCAACAGACATACCAATTATTCAAACGGAACGGTCACATTCAAGGATTTTTCAATAAAATATAATATCCAAATATTTAAAACAATCTTACATTTTATCGAAACTCTTTAATTATGTAAATAAAACATCATCTTAAATATAATAATTTTGACGACATTAACAATTTAATCAAGGATTTTTTCTTATACTTCCTTTAAACTGACCTTGCTCATTTAATGTTGATCTGAAGCTATTTCCTTGTGGCATTTTTAGACTCAACTAGTTTTAATGGGAAATAAGCCACAATTTTACCAAAAAAAAATGATTTTATTAACGTTTCGACGCCCAAGTCAGGTGTCGTTGTCAAAATACCAAATAATACTAAATTAAACAAAAATGTTGTTGCTTAGTAAAAAATTTTACTCATGAGTAAAATAGTAAGGTGTAGTAGGGAGTACGGACTCTCTCTCAATATCAAAAAGACGAAGTTTATTAAAATTAGTAAAAACAACCCTAATACTGACGAAATCTTGATAGTAGAGGGCCAGCAGATCGAAAGAGTAAAAAAGTACACTTACCTAGGAACACATAACCGAAAATAATGACTACACTGCAGATATCAAAGCCAGAATCAAGAGAGCACGTTCTAATTTTATGAAAATGAAAAAGGTCCTATGTAGGCAAGATTTAACATTAGCTCTTAAAGTACGCCTAACAAAATATTACGTATATAGTGTACTATACTATGGAGTGGAATCATGGACGTTAAATTTAGAGACAATGAGACGACTTAACGCCTTTGAAACGTGGACCTATAGAATAATTATGAGGGTTTCCTGGGTAGATAGAGTTACGAACAATGAAGTACTGAGAAGAATAGGTAAAGAGAAGGAAGTTGAACTTACAATTAAAGAAAGAAAACTACAGTATCGTGGATATGTGATGCGGGGCGAGAAGTATGGCATCCTGCGACTCATAATGCAGGGAAAGATAGACGGCAGAAGAAGCATCGGCAGAAGACGAATTTCATGGCTGAAGAACCTGAGAGAATGGTTTGGATGCAGCTCAAAACAACTATTTAGAGCTACTGCCTCAAATATTAAAATAGCTATGATGATTGCCAACCTCCGTAGCGGAGATGACACATGAAGAAGAAGAAGAAGTAAAAAATTCTTCCAATAATTTATTTAATCTGACTCATTTATATCGGCATTTCAGACATGTATTATACATTTTAAGTAGAAGACTTTAAAATGATATGGCCAATATTGATGAGTTGCGTTCCTGGGACGACTTTACTAAAAGATAGTTCATTCGATTACATGAAATCAACCCAACTCAAGAATATCCTGATAGTATCACGAGGTTTTTCCTGGTTTTCCCTCGTGATTTACTATGGAATCTCCAGCGCGAGAATTTTACTGCCACCGTTGCATTTGGTTGTCTTTTTAAAGACAGACCACAAGCTATCATTTTTTATAGCGGATATTCTTGAGTTGGGTTGATTTCATGTAATGGAATGAACTATCTTTTAGTAAAGTCGTCCCAGGAACGCAACTCATCAATATTAGCAATATAATTTTAAAGTCTTCTACTTTAAAATGTATAATACATGTCTGAATTGCCGATATAAATGAGTCAGATTAAATAAATTATTAGAAGAATTTTTTACTAAACAACAACATTTTTGTTTAATTTAGTATTATTTTGTATTTTGGCAACGACACCCGACTTGGGCGTTGAAACGTTAATAAAATAATTTTTTTGGTAAAATTGTGGCTTATTTCCCATTGAAAATAGCTGATTGCTCATTTAAGTGAATTAAATTCAACAAAATCTTTAGAAGAAAGAACCAATCAAAACTTTTAGAAGAAAAAAGACAAACAAAATATCAGTAAATCTGTTAATATGTTGTAACGTTGTTGGAGATAATATTGTTTTGTGATCACTGTAACACTTTCATCTTTATTTATGAAGATAAAATACGCCTCTTCTCCACTGCCCAGCTTTCTACTTTAACTCTACAAATGTGTGTGACCACTTGGTGGAAGTGATACATGCTACATAGATACTAGGTGATTAGCTTCTCATTTCCTTCAGTGTAACTTTAGAATTTCTCGATGATAACAAGAGAATAAATAAATATTTTAAGACAGTACCAGACATAATATGAATATAAATTCTACAATCTATTTTTTTATTTCAGCCCAAACTAATGCCCGGTGGAAACTACATCAGGATCGGTAAGGATTCAGCGCACAGCACCTGCATCGTCTTCGCACCTCCAGCAGAAGAAGTAGGAGTTCTTGCCAAATTCTTGTCAATCTTCAAGAAACATGAAGTCAATCTATTACACATTGAATCTAGACCATCGTCGAAAACCCCCGACAACTACGAATTTATGGTAGAATGTGCTCCAACCGGTAATCTTGGAGCTGCAATTGCCGATATGAAAGAGATTAGCGAGTACTTTCAGATCATTTCCAGAGACTACAGAGATAACAAAGGTAAGAGGAACAGAAAGAATATTTGAACCGAACAACAGAAAGTATTTTCTTTCTTTCTTACTCCCCTTTCTTTTACCCACCTCTTCCATTCTTTTCTATTTCCTACCATTATTTTTAATTTCTCCTCTGATTTTTGTTTACCGTTCCCTATCTCACTCTACTACTTGCTGTATCCACTTTTTTCTCCTGCTCTTATGTTTTTTCAGAATTGTCCAGTTTTTACTTGCATGGATCATAGTCGGTATCACTATTGGTGTAAGTTCTTTTTTTCCAGTATTGGGCTCACCCGCCATATAACTTGTTTGATCTCTTTGCTCTATCAGTTATTTCCCCAGTCTATTTTTCCGTCGTTAGTAAGTATACTTCCCATTTATTCGTAAGTTGTAACTATTTCCAATTATTTTTTACATTATATCTTTACTTCATTATCTTGCTTATCTTCTTTTCCGCTGATTATCATTATCTTACTTTTTTCCTCATTTATTTCCATTTTCGTATATCGACATATATCGATAAGTTTCAGCACATTCTTATAATCTGCTATTAGTACTATAGACTCTAAGGACTCTATTGTTACCGGTTGTAATCTATGGTACCCTATTATTGTCTTTAGTTGCTTGGTTCTTACTCTAGTATTTATTATCAATTCATTCATTACTATTAAGACTAGCAATTCCTAATATTGTACAATAAAAATATTCTACTTTTACACAATACTTAGCTTCGTTATTTTTTAAAATTCAGATACCGTACCATGGTTTCCAAGGCGTATAAGAGATCTTGACAGGTTTGCTAACCAGATTTTATCCTATGGTGCTGAGCTAGATTCTGATCATCCTGGTTTCACTGATCCCGTCTACAGGGCACGCCGGAAATACTTTGCCGACATAGCCTTCAATTACAAGTAAGTATTTTATATAAATCATATTTTTTCTATGGATGCTATACAATGTGCAACTTCTCCCACTACTTAATACTTTCAAAACGAAAAATTTCTCACGAAGGAAGAAATATCGACCGTTGTAGTGATAAATAATTTCTCAATGGTTATCCGACGGTTTTCCATACATATATGATCGCCGTTTCCATGGTAACATGCACAATACAAACACAATTATTGTTGTCAAACAAAATGTGTTGAAGCAAAACTTACCAGGAATTACCTTTCAAAACTATTCCAATATAACTCTTAATTATAATTTTAAATACATAAGGTATATAAATATTAATAATATTAAATACCTACATACATGTATTTTATTTCAATTTAGGCAAATAATATACCTAAAAGCACCTAAATTATTTAATTTTAAAGTTTGAACTCTTGACCACAACGCATCTATAAAAAAAATACAGTGTACAATACGTGAAAAAATGACATATTTCTTCCTCGCTTGATTTGCGGCACTCGCCATCGACTCTTGCCAACAGACTTCTGCGCTCGTGAGAAATATGTCTTTTTTCTCACCTGTTGCACAATATACTATTAAATATTTAAATCTTAAAGATTTTAAAAAATTAAACACATAATTTTTGTAGACATGGCCAAAAACTTCCTCACGTAGATTACACTAAAGAAGAAACTGAAACATGGGGCAAAGTATTTAGGCAACTGACAACTTTATATCCCACACATGCTTGCAAAGAACATAATCATGTTTTCCCCCTGCTAGTAGAAAACTGCGGATACAGAGCAGACAACATTCCACAATTAGAAGATATCTCAAATTTTCTTAAAGGTAAGTTTTTATCAAGATTTTTTCCCATAATCGATGATGAATATTACAATTACAATCTGGTCGTAAATGTAAATGACCAATGAGTAATTTTATTTTCCCTTAAATTACCTTAAAATTAAGCTCTTCTCATGCGCACCAATACTATGCTCTGCTTTTCACTATCACTCAAACTAGTTCAAAGGCTGTGTCCTCTTCAATCTTTTAGGTTGCCCATTAGTATCGATGAGCTGGATTGCCTCAATATTCTCGTGTATCTGAAGCCGTTGCATGTGACTTCCAGCTATATTCTTAATGATTATATCCACAGTTTCCATTCTTAGGTCCATATAGAGATCACTGTTTGCCACGTACCAAGCAGCATCTACCATGCTTAGCAATATTTTGTTGGAATCTTTGTATTACTGTTATATGTATTGCTTTTTCTAGTGTACCCCACAGTGGGCATCCATAAGTCCACACTGGTCTCAATATTTGTTTGTAAAATGATAACTTATTATAGATCGACAAAGTGGAGTTTCTTTCAACTAATCAATACATTTTTTATACCTTTTATTTAATTCTTCTCTTTTTTTTTAAGTGAGCCTTCCAGCGTAGATTTGCATCTGTTATACCTAAATAATTAGCACATGGTTTTTTAAATCTGCATATGGTTTTTTAAAAACTAGTTTTGTATAAAAATCGAATAATTTGACTTAAGATGATTTTTTTTCAGATTGTACTGGTTTTACGCTTAGACCTGTAGCAGGTCTGCTTTCTTCCAGAGATTTCTTAGCTGGATTAGCATTTAGAGTCTTCCACTCCACCCAATACATTAGGCATCCCAGTAAACCTTACTACACACCAGAACCAGATGTTTGTCATGAGTTGCTAGGACACGTACCACTTTTTGCTGATCCAGAATTTGCACAGTTTTCACAAGAAATTGGACTAGCTTCCCTAGGAGCCCCCGATGACTACATTGAGAAACTCGCAACAGTAAGTAATTACCACTATGACGTTTTCCAATAATAAGTACCTACTAGTCTCCATGGTATATCAATAACTCGTCATTCTTACCTCTACTATAACACAAATATGTAGTTTTAGTAGTTATGAGGAGACGTTCAACAAGTATTGGGTTCTATTAGGAACAACTCGAGGTTGTTTTTATAATATGGAAGGATCTCACATTTCACGAAGTCAAAATGAGATTGATCAATTACTTTATATTACCACAATCGAAAAGCGGAAAGAAGAAAGATAGATGCCACTGAAATGTTCTGTTGGAGAAGAATGTTACCAATTTCATGGACTGACCACAGGACAAATTATTAAATTTTAAATGAGCTAAAGGTCAGCATACGTCTCTCCAGCAAAGTCCACCACCAACAATTGAAATACTTTGGATATGATATGAGAGCAGACACAGAAACCGTGTAAAGAGTTATTATCCAAGGAAAGGCAAAAGACCGAAGATCACGAGGAAGATCCAAAACAAGATGGATCGAGCAAATTACAGGAATAAGCAAAAGACCTATGCATGAGTTAAAAGAAAGGGCCAGAAACAGAAATCTTTGGAGACGAATAATACACGACATCACGAAAACTACTACACTCCTTCTAGTGGCTAGGATTGAAGAGAGTCCAATCTAATTCATCTGAGACTGGCATTTTTCAGGTTGACTCGTTGAAACCGTTGCTTTTTAACATAATGATGGATCAGATGAATATGGAAATGAGGTGGTGTAGAATAAGAGATAAGGATATTAAAATCTTGTGTTGCCAAAAACATAAGGACGACCTTACAATGACTCCTACGATGAATGATTAGTATCATAAATGTTTATAATATATTTGTTGTTATTTTGAAAGCTAAATACGTGATAATACATTTGTAAATACAAACTACGAGACACGAGGTTACAGCTACAATATGTGTTCAAATGGCACTTGCCTTAAAGCATATCATTTTATATTATTAAAAGATAATCTCTTAAGTACATTTTATCAACTAGTTCATGAACCGCTGACGTAGAATGTGGTTTTTGTTTTTGAAATCGTTATCGTTATTTTGAGGAAATAACACTATTAGCCAATTCAATTGTTTCTATTATGTCACAAAAATGTTTGAAAATAATTGATAAATAACTTAAATTATTATCCTCTTCTGTATTGAGCAATTCATCGAAAACAAAGAATATTTTTCTATTCTTTTAAATAATCACGTCGCGATATACAGGGTGTTTCATTAATAATTGTCCATATAGTAACTGGAGAAACCTTAGCACAAAATACGAAGATTTAACCTAAAACACTTAAATAAAATGTGGTTCCTTACTGAGTTACAGGGTGTTTTATCTAAAAATTTAAAAACTATTTTTGCTCAGCATTTTAAAACTACTCGACGTATCCTTTTTATACTTGGCAGGAAGTATAGGTACTGTAAAAACTACTAAATTATGCTCAACAAACGTTTCTGTCTATTACCAGAGGCGTACGACGGGGGAAAGTGAATGGTTAACCCCTTCCAAATTCTACGCCACTGGCGGAATTGCTATTTTAGTTCAATTTTTGGATTCTCCAATACTTTCTATAAAAATATACTCTTCATTCGTAACCATAAAGTCATTAGTTTTTGAGATATTTGAAGTTAAAAATGAAACGATACGGTTATTTTGATTAATGTATTGTGTCGCTTCATTTTTAGTTTCAAATATCTCGAAAACTAATCATTTATCGTTACGAATGAAGAGTATATTATTTACATATAAAGTATTAAAAAATCAAAAAATTACTCTAAAATAGCAATTTTGTCAGTGGTGTAGAATTTGGGAAGGGTCAACCAGCCACTATCCCCTGTCGTACGCCTCTGGTAGGAGCTAGAAACGTTTATTTATCTTAATTACACATAATACAGTACATAATACAGTACCTACAATTTCTGCCAAGTATGATAAGTAGGGAGCGGATTTATATGCGATCAATTTTGATGAAATATGCGCATATATATGCAGTACAAAATTACGAAATATGCGCAAGATATGCACAAAAATTCAAAAAATGCGCATTTCGAGAAACCACAAATTTTCTGTTCTATTCTATTCTAGCGGGTTCTTTTATAGGGGGGCGGCAATCTTATTTATTATCTTTCAAATAAAATCATTATTTTAAATATATGCAATTTATTCACATTTTTTACAAAAACTGATACCAACAGTTACCTATTTAAAATAAAACAACAATATCACTATATATATCTTCCATTATAATTCACTACAATGTGTTTTTCCAAATTTTTTACGAGGAAACATTTTCTTTGATATTTTTATAACTTGAAAAACTCCTTTCAACATCAATAGAAGTAATTGGTGCGTATTTAAAATAACTTGTTAAAGCCGAATATTCTGCACCAAAATCAATTTCAAAATTTTCCTTAAAGATTTCGCATAAATATGTTCTCCAAAGTTTTAAAGCCGTTTAAAGACGGGATCTGATCTTTAAGCATGAATATTTCAATTCCCGTTAGAAAATCGTAAAACTATGGTCATGGTTAAATGTGTAAATTCTCTTAACAATAGGGGATTTAAAAGAATCACCAGAATTGTAGGTATGTACCTGCTAAATATAATAAACGTAAATAAAATTCGGATTTCTGATCATTTTACATCCCTACGGCGTACTATAAATATGTAAGTACTTTGTGTAAAGATCGGGTATTTTCTAAGAAAAAATGAAAAGGCAGTGAATGGGCCGTCTCTCTTCAGGTAGTTCTCGAATTAATAGAACAGCCTGTGCGGGGAAATATTTTGTGTCGAATTAAACATTTTTTTTTGAACTTAAATGTTTTTAATAGGCACAACATATGCATGGTTTTTTAAAAATATGCAAAATTTAGTAAAGTTCTGAAATATGCGAAATATGCATGCAATATGCATTTAGCATAAAATCCGCTCCCTAGTGATAAGGATACGCCAAATAGTTTTAAAGTACTGAGTACAAATAATTTTTAAATTTTAATCATATGAATCATATCATAAATTAATCAAAATAACTGTGCCATTTCATATTTAACTTCAAATATCTCGAAAACTAATGACTTTATCGTTACCAATGAGGAGAAAATTATTTACGTAGAAAGTATTGGAGAATCTAAAAATGGCACTAAAGTAATAATTCCTCCAGTGGCGTAGAATTTGAGAACCATTCACTATCCCCTGTCGTACGCTTCTGGTAGTAACTAGAAACGTTTGTTTATCATAATTTAGTAGGGTGTATACTAGTCGCACTTTCTGCCAAGTATGAAAAGGATACGTCGAATAGTTTTAAAATGCTGAGCAAAAATAGTTTTTAACTTTTTAGATAAAACACCCTGTAACTCAGTAAGAAACCACATTTTATTTAAGTGTTTAAGGGTAAATCTTCGTATTTTGTGCTAAGATTTATCCAGTTACTATATGGACAATTATTAATGGAACACCCTGTATATACAGACTGTCGCATTTAAGATGAAGGCACCCCTTAGGTATATTTCGGCTATAAAAATAAATACAGATTTAAAATTTTACACAGATATCGGAAAAAGTTATTTGAAAAAGTTGTTCCAAATATTATTAAAACCTGATGTACCAAATTTCATGACAAAATTCGCACTATTAGTTTTTTTTAGTATTTGCAGTCAGGATCTTAACAACTACAATTGGCTATCCCGATATGCATTTCAGGACAGCCAATGGTATGCTTTGCATAGATGGCAAAGCATAGGAAACAAGTAAAAATCACATTCAAAACAACCTACATTCTGAGATCTATTATATCCAAAAATAAACCCAAAAACACACAAAAAATATCAAAAAACAGCATCTATAAAATATTCTGTGAATGCAATAATTTCTACGTGGGTGAAACTGCAAGACCAACATCATCATAATCAGTAGCTCGACAATCGTTTTTGGGTCCTGGCTTTTTCTAGGATTTTCCGCCATTCTGTTCTGTTCCTTGCTTTGTTCTTCCAGTGGGTAATCTCAAGTGTTTTCAGATCTTGTTTCACTTGATCCATGTATCTAAGTTTGGGTCTTCCCTTTGACCTTCTCCCTACTGGTGTTTGCTTCATTATATATTTTGGTGTTTCGGTCTCCTACATCCGTTCCACATGGCCCATCCAGCGCAGACGTCCGCAGACGACCGCAGACCACCATCTGGATGAAATATGTATCAAGAACAGAGACTTCGAGAAATTCAAGATATGCAAACATGCCTGGGACAACGTGCACATAGTACAATGGAAAAATGTATTAATAATCATGAAAAAACCAAACCATAAAAAGAGAAAAGTCAAAGAAGCAGCACTCAACCTGCTTCACGAAGAAAAATGTTTAGCAAACTTATCAGCAGAATGTACCAAACTTTGGCTGTCAATACTAAAAGAAAAAGTCAACAACAAGAATGCACTAACAATAGCTGAGTAAAGGAAGTCGGAGAACAAGTCACCTATAATCTCATACATAATACATATGCAACACACAGTACACAAATCTATGTTACCAAAATTAACATTACACGATCAAATCTATGATGCAGATTACACAAACAAATTAACACAAAATAACACATAAAAACAGCCAGAATTGTGACCTAATCCCATATAAACATAATACTAGTTGTCTAGTATCAACCCTGTCTACAGTGGAGCTCATATTTGATATTTCTGATAGCTCTTTATTTTGTAACTTCATAAATATAATATTTATAATTTAATTTTTTTTTCAGTGTTTCTGGTTCACTGTTGAATTCGGCCTCTGCAGAGAAAATGGAGAACTCAAAGCCTATGGAGCAGGTCTTTTGTCCAGTTTTGGTGAACTTCAATACGCTTTGGAACTCAAATCTGAAATAAGACCATTCGAGCCAGTTAAGACTGCGGAACAAAAGTATCCAATCACTGAGTACCAGCCGGTGTACTACGTAGCAGAAAGTTTTGAAGATGCCAAAGAAAAGATGATGTAAGTATTTTGTTCTTAGAACTGGTAAATTTGAGGGCATTTCAAAAAAACTTCATTTTTTTCTGCATATTTAAGCTACGCCATGAAATAACTGTTTTCGATATCAATAATTCAGTTCATTTAAAAATGAATAACCATTTTTAATTTCGTTGCAAAACGAAAATACAGCCGAACCATATTCCAGTCCAATCAGAGAGTGCTGCAAGCACCTCTACCGGTTTCGAGACTTATTAGTCTCTCATCAGGAGGCACATATGCTGCTCTCCCTGATCCAACCAAAACAAACCCCAGCGTGCAGTCCCGAATTGCAACGAACGAAATGGCATAGATGCCCTAGCGGCAACTGCTAGCAAAAGACTAAGTTTTCACTCTAATGGCACATAGCATATCCCACCAGAATGAAAACATTGCCAGTGTAACAAAAATAAGAAAACTTCTGTTGGAGTGAAAGTAAAAAGCAAGATATACTCCAACAGAAGTAAGGAAAAAAGAAAAGAACTAATCGAAATAAAAATGAAGAGAGTGGGGTGTGTAAAGAAAAGGGTGTAGTGGCTTCTACGTTGAGAAGCCGCAATAGGAAAAATACTACTAAAGTGCAGTAGTACTGAAGAAAGGGGAATTAGAAGGGATAGAAGTAGAAGTGGGAAGAGACAGAGGCAAACTGAATAGAGTTGGCTAGCAAGAGATGCAAGAAAACCACTTGACACTCAAGGATGGATACGGCTCGTTTGCATGCCTGTCGAAGAGAAGGTTCCCATTGTTTTCATTCTGGTGGGATATGCTATGTGCCATTAGAGTGAAAACTTAGTCTTTCAGTTCATTTACTTTATATTCTTGTAAGGCTCTCGATTTCTTTAGTCAAACATAATACGAATATTATTATCATTTTCTTCTTGTTCTTTTTGTATAGCCATGTCTCTGTCTGTTTTTTCAATGTGCCTCCAGTAATTAGTCGTTTCATTGTTTTCGTGGTCTTCCCACTAATTATCTTCCTATTGGGGAACCGTCTCTCGCTAAATTATCTATACTGAATACTACTCTATTTGTTATCATTCGGCTCATGTGGTCATTCCAATATACTCTTCTGTTTCTTACTCAGCTATTAATGTTCTCCATCTTGCATCTCCGTCGTATGTCTATACTTCTAGCTCTGTCTCATAGTGTCTTACGATATATTTTTCGAAGAGATTTCTTCTCTATTGTTTCTAGTATTCTTTTTGTCCTCTCTGTGTCAGGTCGTGTTTCTGCTGCATATGTCATTACTGGTCTGATGACTGTTTTGTAAATTCTGCCTTTCATTCATCATCATCATTTGGCTCTACAACTCTATGTGAGTCTTGGCCGCGTTTACTATCTCTCTCCATTGTTTTCGGTACTGAGCAGCTATTTCCCATTGCTGTACTCCCATCTTGCGTAGGTCATTGGCTACTGCGTCTTTCCATCTCTTTCTTGGTCGACCAACTGACCTTTTGTCATCGGGCGTTTCCCAGAATGTGGCGTTCAGAAGTCTTTCGTCACTCGATCTTAGCACGTGACCCGCCCATCGTATTCGGTTTGCTTTAATGTAGCGTACTATGTTTTCATCTCCATATATTGTCTGGAGTTCATCATTGTGTCTTCTTCTCCATTCTCCTGTAATCTCTTCTCTCCAAGGCCCATAGATAGTCCGCAGTATCTTTCTTTCTAGTACCAGTAATTTTGTCGTTTCCCGCTGGTTCAGAGTCCATGTTTCGCTTCCGTACGTTATTGTGGGACGAATTATTGTCTTATATACTCTTATTTTTCTGATATTGAGAGTTTTTTGATTTAATTAGGGTCATTAATGAGTAATATACCCTGTTTGGGTATGGAGAAAACCAGATGCAAAAAATCCGTAAGTTAAGGTGGAAGCTATCGTGCTAAAAACTGAATGGTCGCACGTCACGCGGCCGCTAACGATGCTCTTGGGACACCAGGCGAAATCCCATTGAAAATTAGCCTTGTTCCTGTACGCGGGGCTCTACAGGAATCGACAACGATCCCCAGCTACTCGTGGGAATAAATATGAATACTCACCAACATGCAAGGCAAGCACGGTGTTTAAATGCCACAAACCCGACCAGTGTAAACCAACCCTATTCAAAGTGCGTCAAAAATATAAACCTCAACATCGCCACATATAATGCTCGGTCGCTCTCTACCGAAGAAAGGTTCGAAGAAATGGAGGAAGAACTTTCAAAAGTGAATTGGGATATTGTGGGTATCAGCGAAGTTAGAAAAAAAGAAGAGAATCTTATCTCACTCCCATCAGGCCATCTGTGGTACTACAAAGGAGAAGAGGAATCGACAGTCGGAGGTGTCGGCTTCTTTGTTCACAAAAGAATTGCGAACAGAATTGTGTCAATAAACCAAATATCAACAAGGGTGGTCTACTTAAACATCAAAATGAGCACCAGATATATCCTAAAGTTCATTCAAGTATACGCACCTACTACAGGCCATTCAGATGAAGAAGTCCAAATATTCTACGACCAAATATCCTGTGCAATCAAGGAAAATCCTGGCCACTTCTTAATAATAGGCGGTGATTTCAACGCCAAAATAGGTACCAAGGAAGACCCCTCTGAAATAATATTGGGAAATTTTGGAAGCGAAGGCAGAAATGATAGAGGCAAACAACTGTTAACTTTTCTTTTGGAAAACAATATCTATCAAATGAACAGCTTCTTTAAAAAGAAAAAACACAGAAGATGGACCTGGGAAAGTCCAGATGGAAAAACAAGGAACGAAATCGACTATTTCTTAACAAATAAAAAAGAATTATTTAAAGACGTAAATGTGTTAAACCAGTTCAGCACAAGCAGTGATCACAGGTTAGTAAGAGCTAAAATAACGATATCGATCGAAAAGGAAAGACTCAAAATGATAAATAAGAAACACCCAAAGAAATGGGTAAAACCAACTAATATTCAGGAGATCGAAAAATATATTAATGATACATTGAAAGATACAACAACAACAGACATTAATATACTGAACAAGCAAATAATCACCACAATACAACAGGCTCAAACTAAATACTGTCCAACAAACCAAAAAGATGAAAAACTAAGTCAACCTACTAAAACCCTTATAGAACTAAGACGACAGATGAAAGGAGATACAAGTTCCAGCAAAGAAGCGCTAAATCAAATAAATAAGACTATCACAAAGTCAATAAGAAAAGACATAAGAAACTACAATGTAGAAAAAACAAAACAAGCAATAGAGCAAAATAAGAACATGAAAGTTTTGAAGAACGTAAGCGTACAAAAAGGAAAAATAGAAATCAACAAACTAAGAAACAGAACTGGAAAAGAAACTACAAACAGAGATGAAATATTAACAATAGTCGAAGAGTTCTACACAGAGTTATACAAATCAAGAAAAAAAGATGACAATGCGCAACCTCCAATTACAGTAAAAACTGGGGTATTAAATCAAGGATCGGATTTAATGCCCGATATAACAAAATCAGAAATCAAAGAGGCTCTGAAGAAAATGAAAAATAATCGAACCCCAGGTGAAGATGGAATAGTATCAGAAGCACTAAAAATTGGAGGAAATATACTACTTGAAAAAATTAAACAACTTTTCAATATCTGCCTTCACAACGCCAATATTCCAACAGACTGGAACAACGCTACTATGATCCTATTACACAAAGCAGGAGACAAAGCCAATTTAGAGAATTACAGACCGATTAGCCTCCTCAGCCATTTATATAAGTTATTTACGCGAATAATAGTTAAGAGAATGGAAAGAAAGTTAGAGACTTATCAACCAAGAGAACAGGCAGGATTCCGAAAAAATTACGGAACAAATGACCATCTACAAAGTATAAAAACCCTGATAGAGAAAGTAGTGGAATACAATAAACCCCTAGTTCTAGTTTTTATCGATTTTCATAAAGCCTTTGACACAGTTGAACTTAGCAAAATATTACAGGCGCTTAAAGAATGCAGGATAGATTATAGGTATACAAAATTATTACACAAAATATACTTACAGGCAACAACCACTGTCAAATTACATACTAACAGTAATCGCATAAAAATAGAACGGGGGGTTAGACAAGGAGACCCAATGTCACCTAAACTTTTTAATACGGTCTTAGAACATGCTTTCAAGAGTTTGGATTGGATGACAAAGGGAATAAAAATAGATGGAGAATACCTAAACAACTTACGTTTCGCCGATGATATAGTCATAGTAGCTGAGGATCTAGGTATGGCAAGAGAGATGGTACAAGAACTCGTTGTAGCTACAGAAAATGTAGGTTTAAATATAAACATCTCAAAAACAAAAATAATGACAAATTTGGTACCCAACCAGAATATCAGTATTGGTGGGAAGGAAATAGAACTCGTAGATAGATATAAATACCTGGGACATGAAATTACGATTGGCAGGGATAACCAGACTCATGAGCTGAAGAGAAGAATCGGTCTTGGGTGGGCAGCATTTGGAAAACTGAGAGAAACTTTTAAAAGTGAGTTACCCACATGTCTAAAGAGAAAGGTATTCGATCAGTGCGTCCTCCCAGTCTTGACGTACGGATCAGAAACACTTACCTTAACTAAAGCCTCGGCTACCAAACTAAGAGTCACGCAGAGAAGAATGGAGCGGTCAATGTTAGGAATAACTCTGCGAGACAAAATCAGAAACGAAGAAATCAGGAGAAGAACAAAGGTGACTGACGTCATCGAGAGGATAGCCAGGTTGAAGTGGAGATGGGCAGGACACGTAGCCAGAATGACAGATGGGCGATGGACGAAGAGGTTATTGGAATGGAGGCCAAGAGAAGACAAGAGAAGCGTCGGTCGACCGCCTACAAGATGGACTGACGACTTAAGAAAGGTAAATAAAAACTGGATGAGGGCGGCGCAGGATAGATGGGGTTCGAAACGAGGGGAGGAGGCCTATGTTCAGCAGTGGACTTTTGAGGCTGGATGATGATACCCTGTTTCTTGCAATGATCCTGGCTGCCACATCCATTTCATATTTATTTTCAGATGTTATGATCACTTAAATTCTTTGACGACTTCAAAGTTGTATTCATTAATTGTTACGTTTTGTCTAACCCTTAGTCTTGGGTTCTTCGTAACCACCATGTACTTGGTCTTGTCCTCGTTGACCTTAAGACCAACTTCCTTGGCTTCGTTCTCGAATAGGGTGAAAACTTCTTTTGCATCTCTGGTGGATTGTGCAATTGTGTCCACGTCATCCGCAAAGGCCAATAGTATTTTTGATCCTTGGGCGGCAAATCCGTTTGTCAGTTGTGGCTGAGCTTTTCTTACTGCATGTTCCAGTGCGAAGTTAAACAGCAGGGGGGCGAAAGGATCTACTTGTCTAAGCCCGGTGTCAATGTGGAATTTCTCCGACGTGGTGCTGCCAATTCTGATTCGTGCGGAAGCGTTCTTCGTGCTCACCTTTGCTAATCGTACCAGTTTTCCAGGTACTCCCATTTCTACCATAGTCTCCCACAATGCTTCTCTGCTAACATAATCGTAAGCTTGTTTAAAGTCTACGAAGATTTGGTGTACATCGCGGTTGAATTCCCAGTTTTTTTCCAACACCTGTCGTAGGACAAAGATCTGGTATATGGTCGACTTTCCTGGTCTGAATCCGCTTTGATAGTCGCCTATTATTTCCTCTGCGTATGGAGTTAGTCTTCTAAACAGTATTATGGATATAATTTTGTATGTTGTGTTGATTAACGATATTCCTCTATAGTTCCGACATATTTGTTTGTCTCCCTTCTTGTAAATAGGTATTATATGGCTTTCGTGCCAGTGTTTCGGTATTTCTTCTCTTTCCCAGGCTTCTCTTATAAGATGATATATCTCAAGATGTAGTTTTTCTCCCCCTTTTTTTAGTAGTTCCACCTGTATGCCGTCTGGGCCTGGGCCTTTATGGTTTTTTAGGGACGAAATTGCGGACTTTACTTCAGCTAGTGTGGGCCCTGGTATTTCAGGTTCGGCTAACTGGTACTGTCTTTGTTGCTCTGTCTTGGACTGTTGGTCGTGTTGTCCGTCATTGTTTTTAGATCCCTATAAAACTGTCTAGACTAACCGGTTCTATGTTCCTCCTCGGGTTGCTGTATTTGTGCTTCTAGGTATTGTTCCTTTTTTCTTCTTAAAAGTCTTCTCGTTTGAGTCTTTACTCTGTTGTAGTCTTCCCTGTTCTCTTCTGTAGGTCGTGTTAGTAACTCCAGCCTCTTGATTGCTTTCTGCTGTAAGCTTTGTTCGCACTCCTGATCAAACCACTGGTTTTTCTTCTTGTTGTTCCTAGTTTCATTCCTTTTTCGAAATTTTTATTTCTCCATATTTTTTCATTCAGGCAACCTGCGGCCCTGTTTGCTCTATTCACTTAATCTTCCACTTCTGTTTTAAGTTTGCCGTAGCTAGATAGTATGATGCCTAGATATTTAAACTCCATCACTTGTTCTGTTATCTGACCCTCCAGCTCTAATTTCCATCTTAGTAGATTTGCTGTTATAAACATGCATTTTGTCTTTTTTCTGTCTATTAACATGTTAAATTGACTGGGGACTATATTAAATTGGTTCAGCATACGTTGCCGATCATCTTCACTTTGAGAGATTAGTATTGCATCGTCTGCATTTGTATCCTTTCTTAGTTCTTACTTTTTTTTATTCTTTCATGCATGATCAAGTTGAACAGTAGAGGACTTGGGAAATCCCTCAGGCTGTCTTCTTTCATCAGTTAGTTCTTCTTCTACTTTTACTTATGTTGTTCTGGTAGATATTTTCGATCGTTTTAATTATTCCTATAAGTGCCCCTCTGGAGCACAACAATTGGATGATATCCTTTAATTTGACCCTATCAAATGCCTTCTTAAGGTCCACGAAACATAAATATGACGGTTTTTTTGTATTCCAGTGATTTTTCTTGAACTCGCCTCATTATAAACATAGTGTCGGTGCATGATCTTCCCGACATAAAACCTTGTTATTCTTCTGCTAATGGTATAATTTCATTCTGTTTACCTTAAGTAGATTATAATAATAAGTGATATTTTCTTTATTTCAGACGTTACGCAGCAACCATTCCAAGGGCTTTCGGAGTGCGTTACAACGCTTACACACAAAGCATAGAAGTTCTGGATTCCAAACTTCAGGTTCAAAGACTGGTTAACAATATTGCCTCCGAAATGTGTATCCTCACGGATTCTCTAAGAAAATTGTAATTTATCAAAACTGATATGATGACTAATTAGATATATAGTATTATTTATTTGTCAATTTCGTCCAGTCTAATTAATTTATTGTTAAGTTTTAGTATTAGGTTTTCTACTTATGTTGACTTTAGTTTTGTACTCAAAAAGAATGTGATATAATTATAGAAGATAATCAGAATTAAAAATATTCAATTTTTCTTAAACTGTTTTTAATTTTACATAACCTATTTCAATAAACGTATAAGCATAATAAACAAACTACACATAACTAGAAAACTACATCAGACAAAACAGCTAAGGGTAAATGATGCAGAAGAACTCCAGATGAAACTGATAAACAAGGAAAAAGAAAAGACAAATACGGTTTTTTCTTGTTTTCGATTCAGAGGGATGCACAATCCCTGGACAGCTGTTTCTGTCTTACAGACTTCCTCAGCAGAGCTAGCGTGCACATCTCTGAAGCAAAACCAACCCATCTAGGCGAGCGGGAGATACACCTAAAATGACCAGGTACTGACCACGGAGAGGTGAATGGCTAATTTTATTTATAATTGGATGTAGATATAGAACAGGGAACCAAGCACCGTTAAGTAACAACTGAGAAAATAAACAAAATAGATTGTCATCAGTTAAAATCGATTATTTTGAACAACGGTTATTTTAAGATATTGTAGGTTACGTCCAATATTAGTATAGGTAATTAATACTTTAGTTGTCTGAAAGTCGTTTAAAAAATATCATTCATAAAATAAATATGCTACTTGGTTCCTTTTTAAAAAAATTAATTTCAATATTTTTTATACAATTTTAAAAAGAACCAGTCACTTGGTTCCATATATAAATAGGAATATTTTTTTTATAAAGAAACATAAAATATTTCTATTGATAACGTAGCAACGAGTGGGTTTCAGGAACACAAAAAAATGTCAAGTCACCAGATAAAACAGGTTTATTTTCCAACAAAGTAATGTGGTTCCTTGTACAAAAACGTAAAAACAATATTTAATGCTACAAACAGGTATCAATAAAGGTAAAATAAAATAAAAACTGGTAATTATTATTTTTGATAGAACTTTTTAACAAAATCTGCCTCATTATTCAGTTTCAAACTCAAAATCAACGTCACCGTCATAACCATCTATATCATCTATAATAGCGTCATTAGCAAGCAATGATGTAAAAAAGTTTTGCTCGTTTTCAGGAATCAAATGTTGAATAAACTTTTTTAAACAAGATCCAACCTCCTGCGATCCTCGTCCGGCGACACCTTCTGGCCAAATAAAACAGTAGGCTTTGTTGGTGGTGGCTGTATGTATCCCGAGGTTGTACAACCAAATTTGTCGCTTGTAGAAAATAATGTTGGTTGGAAGTTTTGACATTGGTAACGTTTTCTCAAGATCAAATGTTATAGTTTCCACAAATTGATTAGATTTTGCTTCATTAAAATCTTCTTTCATTTGCTTTCTAGCTTGTTCAGCTGCTTCCAAGGGTTCATTATGTCGTTGGCTAAAATTTTCTACATCACTAACGATATTTGAAGCCGCTGATTTTGGAGAAAAAGTATCACATTTATTACATGTATCCTTTTTTAAAGCTTTACGTGTAATGTTAAACTCGGTGTAGAAAATACGCCTAATATGAGAAGCTTACAGGACTATTGTTTTCTGATTTATAAAGGTTATACATTTTTTCAAGTGTCATGTCAGTAGGTAAATATTCTCTCTCTGTTTGAGTTCGTCGGTAATGAGAATTATACCTTGAAATTTTGTTAATATGTGCCATAACCTCTTCCTTTTTCATTTCAGACAACCTTTTATGATGTTGATGCTTACCGCGGTTATCTTTTAAGTCTAATTCTCTTGATTTTTTAAGTGCTGTATTTACGCGTTTAGTGGATATACCTAGGGTTTTTACGAACATATCGCGGCACACCGTAAACCTATTCATCGTGTATGTTCTTGAATGCAATCTTAGATTACTACCTTGACCTTGAATATGGTCTCTTCGTCTTTTAACTGCATTTTCTTGAACCAAGGGGATAATAAGTGATGTTTGAAGATTATAACTACCAACATTACAGTATTTCTCAAAAATTTCTCTGCGGATGTCACTTTTAATTTTTGTGTAGCATTTTTCTTTACAGTTACATTGATAGTCAATAAACTGTTTAGAATCTACGTGTAACCCTCTTTTAGAAATATATGGTTTATTGGTGTTTTTTAAAGTTCTCCGAATTGCTTCTGTTTGTCCAAAGTACTTCCGTTTTCTTCCTTTTCTTGGTCTTCCTTTCCAATGCTTTTCTTGGTTTACTTGTTTAGGATAATTTTCGTTGTTAGAATCGTGTCCCGTATTTGCACTGCTGTCTGATGAATCATCGGTACTTTCTGGATATGAGGATTCATCATTTTGAAAATCAGGATCTGCAATACTGTCGTCAAAGTCACTCTCCTCAAATAAATCGGTGTTGCGGCCTTCCATAGTTGTATTATGAGCCTCAGCTGTACTATTGTCCTCACTTGCGCCATTTTTCTTACCATTTGGATAACTATCTTTGTTGTTACTTAAGTTGTGATTATCCTGAAACAAAGATATAATAGGTAAGTGGCGTATTTATACGGTAACCAGTATTTTTTCATACTGACTATAAAAAAACGGATTTTGATTTATTACAAAACACCAAAGTAATTATGTCTGACTACCTAATTTGTGTTCATCGAATAAGATGATTAGGAAAATTATCGTGCAAATCCTACTTCAAAAAACGTCTTAGCAAAATACGAAAACATCTAGGTACCTATGTGCACATCACTTCGGATTCCATAATAATAAATATCATATTTCTGAACAAAGAACCAATAAGAAGAGAATCCATATTATTCCTACTAGACATCTTAGAACATGGAACCAAACAACAATAAAAAGTACCAAACCCCCACATTTCACTTAACTTCATTATTGAAAAAGGAACCACCAAGAAATCCATATAAAGTGTAATAATTTGTAAACTTACCTGCTGTTTATTATGTGTAATTGGATGGTCCTGGCAACACTTCAGAGGCTTTTAAAAGATTTAATATTTGTTTTCCACGCGACATTCTTATAAACTCAGATTATTTCGAAATCACTAAAGCATGGTCTAAAAACTGTGGATCTTTGTTCTAAAATTAAAATTTCGCGAAACTGTACAAGATCATAGATCTTTCGTCAATAGATTTCGCTAGGCGTATTATTTAAGATTGATGTTCTGTAGCTGGGTGCAGGGGTATTATGTAAATCTATTTAACGACAGAAACTAATATTTTAAAATTTGGCGGTTGGTTCCTTGTTCTATATCTACATCCAATTTATATTTTCGAGGGTGCTGAAAACGAAAATGAGGTTTATTATCAATTTTATGTGGGGGAACATTGTCAAAATCGCAATTTTACCGCAAAAATAAAAAGAAATAAAATCACGTTTTTTGCGTTTATGTCGCTACAACTCAGTTCCATTTTTATATTTTTTTTCTGAAATATTTACAGTATATAGCCCTAACATTTATGAAGACAACGGTACCTGTTTCAAGCTTTTATTCTTATCTTGATAAAGGTTATGAATTTTTAAAAGGAAAAGGTTGTGCATTGCAAAGTTTAATCGCAAAAGTTGTGTGACAATGTTTAAAATTTAGCTTCTTAATCACGTTTATGTTAAAATAGAGAGTACAAAGAAGTTGTCTGTTAAGTTTTAGCTCAAAATGTTTTATAGAAAAAAAAATAATGCAACTTTTAATGTCGACATTAGAAATCCCCAATATAACGCTTATTTTTCGAGATATTGACCATGGGTGGAGAATGGCTAATTTTGGTCTTAGATTATGTTTTTGACCGTGATGAAAACGAAAATGAAATTTATTTTAAATTTTAGGTGGGGGAATATTGTCAAAATTGCAATTGTACTCTAAAAATAAAAAAAAAATGAAATCATGTTTTTTGCGTTTAGCTCGCTACAACTCTGGTCCGTTTTAATATTTTTTTCTAAAGTTTATACACTATATTATATCGCTCACTTTTTTGAAGACAATGGTTTCTGCTTTAAGCTTTGAGTCTTGTTCTAGTAAAATGATGTGAATCTTTTAAAGTACAAGGTGCAGATTCGTGAATTGCAAAGTTTAATCGCAAAATTTGACTGACAAAATTTGAAATATAGATTTTGAATCAAATTTAAAATAAAATATGAGTGCAAAGAAGTTTTTTGGAAAGTTTTGGATCAAAATGTTTTATAGAAAACAAATGGTGCAACCTTTAACATCTACGTTATAAATCTCCAAAATAACGCTCGAGAATAATAATATTTTCGAGATACTGATCATTGGTAATGAATGACTAACTTTAGTCTTACTTTATGTTTTTGATGATGCTGAAAACGAAAATCAAGTTTATTTTGAATTTTAGGTGGGAGAATATTGTCAAAATCGCAATTTTGCCCTAAAAATAAAAAAAAATTAAACCACGTTTTTCTTAAAATTAAAAGTTGCACCATATATTTTTTTATAACACATTTAGACCTAAAACTCCCCACCAAAACTTCTTTGAACTCGTAAACATAAACGCAATCAAATAGATAAATTATTTTAAATTTTGTCACTTAATTTTTGCGATTTAACTTTGCAATTCACGAATCTACACCTTTGATTTTTAAAAATTCATAACTTTTGTGAAGAAATGATTGAAAGACTACAGTTACTTTCATAGTCTTTACAAAGGTGAGAAATATATGCTGTAGAAATTTTAGAAAAAAAATATTAAAATGGAACAGAGTTGTAGCGAGTTCAACGTAAAAATTCGTGACTTCACTTCTTTTGAAGTTATACTTCTTTACCGGCGATATGAGGGTGAATTTTTATATGTTAAAACCTATGATCCCGACGCATGCGCATTATAACTTTGTTCTGATTGAATGTTCAAATGACATGTCAAAAATTATTCAATATGGCGGCTGTGGCACAGCTGTAGTTAGATTATTTATGGTTGTTGCGTTTTAAAATTTGTGTGAAAAGAAACAACAAACAAAAGTTAGTTAATAGTTATACTGCCTTTTTAAATAGTTTTCATATACCTGTATATTTGGACTTTTGGACTATTTTGGACAAGGAAAACTCATTCTAATTTGGTAAGTAGTTTTTATTATTATCATATTGTAATTATACATTTGGATTAGGTTGAAATACAGTAGAGCGTCGATTATCCGAACTAATTGGGGGGCATAGGTGTTCGGAAAACCGATTTGTTCGGATAATCGAACTACAATATATTGATACATATTTATCCACAAGTTAATAAAAGCCATATTTATATACCTATATATTTATTTATATCTTGATAATGACAACTAGCAACTAAACAAAAAGTGCAGTCTTTGCAACAACATAATTATTTTTGGATACAATATTGAAGAAAATTGAAAATATTTTAAGCTTCAATTACTAACGCTTGCTCGGTATTCGAGTGCGGGACGAGGGAGTCGATAGTTCGAATAAGCGGTCGTTCGGTTGATCGACGTTCGGATAATCGACGCTCTACTGTACATTTATTTTCTCAAGAATGGGGATTTTAGAGAGAAATCCCAAATTAGGTCCGATTTTTATTTTTAAATTATGATTTTTTTGGCGTAGATTTATTTATCTAGTAGGTATGTAATGCTTTGATTTACATACTTAATTCGATTACCAACAAAAGTTCTACCAATCTTCATCTAATATATTTTTTTCTTACTGTTTTGTTATATTTTAATATTTTCTTCCACAAAATTTAAACTACATAATTTAATTATATTCAAAACAACTGTCAAACAGTAAAACGTTCAGTTACCCTATTTTTCCACATGACAAATAATGTGGGATTGGACGAGTGAGTCTAGGCTTCGATTACGAATCAAAGCGTCCAGAAATTCACGGGTTCGATTCCCGATGCAAGTTTTTATTTTTTTTTTATGCATTTTATGATTGTAAGTATATTTGTTATATAATTTTTTTTCAGAAAATGCGTATTTAAAATTTTTATCACACAATTTAAAAACAATTATTATCGTTCAGAAATCATTTTTTCTTTGTGGCATTTTTCAATGTGTTTGTGTGCGTTTTATTCTTTTATTTTTTTAAATTTTTGGTATTGTCTTAAAAATCACATAATATGTAGTAGAAGTATAACTTCTTACGTGCGTACAAAGTACACACACATTCTTTTTTTATTTTTAGGTTAAAATTGCGATTTTGACAATGTTCCCTAACATAAAATTCAAAATTAACCTCATTTTCGTTTTCAGCACCATCGAAAACATGAAATAAGATAAAAATTAACCATTCACCGTCCATGGTCAGTATCTCGAAAAATAAGTGTTATTTTCGATGTATAAGGTCTATAATAAAAGTTGTGCCATTTTTTTTTATAAACATTTGTAACTAAAACTTTCCAGAAAACTTCTTTGTGCTCTATGTTTTAACATAAAAGTGATTAATAAGATAAATTTTAAATTTTGCCACTCAAATTTTGCGATTAAACTTTGCAATTCACGAATCTGCACCTTGTACTTTAAAAAAATTCATAGCTTTCACTAGAATAAAACTAAAATCTTAAAACGGTTACAGTTGTCTTCAAAAAAGTGAGCACCATATAGTGTACAAACCATGGAAAAAATATTAAAATGGACCAGAGTTGTAGCGAGTTAAACGCAAAAAACGTGATTTCATTTTTTTTTATTTTTATGGTAAAATTGCGATTTTGACAATATTCCCCCACCTAAAATTTAATATAAATTTCATTTTCGTTTTAAGCACCGTCAAAAACATAGTCTAATACCAAAATTAGCCATTCACCACCCACGGTCAGTATCTCGAAAAATAACAGTTTTTGCGCGTGATACACACGCAATCTTTAAGTACGCGGGTTTAAAGATCGCGGACTTACTCGGCTCGCCGTCGGTGATACACAGCAGACTTAAAGTACGCGGTTTTAAAGATCGCGGTCGCCGTCGGTAGCAAAAAATTTAGAAACTGTCCTCGTGGTTAAATTTTTTATTTTCTGTGTACCTAATTTTGCTGAAATCTTATGTTTTTTAGTAGAGTTTGATTATTTTTTTGATCAGGTTTTGTTAAATAGAAGAATAATTTGATTTTTTATAAGTGTGGTAAGCTGTCAAAATCATGATGTGAAGTATAGCACTTGTTTTTGATCTATTTTAATTTAATATAAGGTAGGCATATACAAACAAAATATCATAGATAAGATGGTAATATTTTCATCAGGAGGATAAAACAGCCTATAAATAGTTAGGTTTACTCAAAAACAAATAATCAAATCCGACATCCGGATCAACTGTTACCCAAAAAATTCGTGTTCTACGGGTCAAAATACATAAAAAAAACTTGGGTAAGTCCATCTAAATAAAGGAGCCCGTAGCACCCCCTTCTGGACACAGCACTAATTTGTTTATAAGCCAAAAAATTGTTTATAAATTTAAAACATTGCTGAGGCTGCTTAAATAATCCGACTTCAATTCTGTAAAGTGCATTAGATAGGTGGAGTGCTTCTTTATATTTAAAAAAAATTGACAAATCTTTGTATGTTCTAGTTTTTGTTGTGCAAGATTTTAAAAATTTTAATTTTTTAAAAAAAGTTTAGATTGCAAAATTATTATGCAAAATCTAGTAAGTCAATTTTAATGAAATTTGGTGGACGGTTTTAGCCCATTACAAAAATTTTCTAAGCGAATTAGGAAGGTTCCAAGTGTAACCTAAGTGATGGAAAAACATTGAATATAGACAGGCTTGTTTTGCCCCCTTATTTTATATGTATTGCTATTTTGCAGCAAGGCTGGTAAATTAAGACATTTTTAACCAATCGTATCTGATAGAAAATTTAATTATCTTTGTTTTATTCCTATACGACTTTGTTCCAAAATGAATCGTTTTAAAGTTATAAGCAAGAAAAATGAAAAAAATACGAAATTTTTTGAAATTTTTAAATATTTTATTTTTTTATTAATGTTCCGGGCATATTTGAGAAGGAGCATAAGTCAATTATTATTAACGAAGTTATCACCTAACTTTATCCGCAAAAATCCGAATGCCACCTCTCACATCCACCTAAAAACAGATCCTCCCTGGTCTATAATGTCGATAATAAAAGTTGCACTATTTTTTTTCTATAAAACATTTTGATCTAAAATTTTCCAGAAAACTTCTTTGCACTCTCTATTTTAACATAAACGTGATTAAAAGGCTAAATTTTAAACTTCGTCACACAACTTTTGCGATTAAACTTTGCAATGCACAAATCCGCACCTTTTCCTTTTAAAAATTCATAACTTATATAAAGATAAGAATAAAAGCTTGAAACGGGTACCGTTGTCTTCAGAAATGTTTAGAGTTATAGGTGAAGGACGGGGAAGATGACGCAGCGTCTAAGATGACGCACCTCTGTATTTTATCAAGTACTTCACTAAATTCAGTTTTTATACCCGTGGCGCCCTCCTTTAGAAACTACTATTACTTTAAAACTTCATCGGTCAGCTTTCGTGCTGTTTAGTATCTGTGAGGCAGAGTAACGCGATACACGTTGATTTCTTGTTATTTTTGACACTGCGAATATTAATGGTAAGTTGTTTAAAAATGGTTCCATTGGATTTTCTTCATATTCATGGGAGTAGGTGATATTTATTTTCAGTTAGCGAGGATTTATCTGTTAAATATTTGATGATGGATAATTTTGATAACCATTTTTTGTAGGTTATGCTGAACAGGCTAAGTTGACGCAGACTGCGTCATCTTTGCTGTTATAGTGCGTCATCTTTGCCTTTTCAGTTCATTACCTTAAATAACAATGGAGTACAGAATATTTATTATTTAGTGTCTATTTTGCATTTTGAGGCATCTTTTTCTTTTTTAGAAATGGGAAAATATATACGAAAAACACAGAGAGGATCATTTTCTGCAGCAGCTCTTAATGCAGCATTGAATGCAATTTGTAGAGATGGTCGTAAAATTCGGGAAGTGGCAAGGGCATTTTCAATACCAGAAGCTACATTGAGGAGAAAACTTAAGGTTAAAAATTTATTAAAGGAAGTCAAATCAGAGTCTCTTGGTAGAGCCCCATTGTTTTGGGCACATCATGAAAAGGAGATACTAGATCATGTTCTCAACCTGGCCAATTTATTTTTTGGTATCACTTGCATAGAGCTGAGAACCATGGCATTTGCTTATGCAGAACGCAATGAAATTAAACACAATTTTAATAAGAATAAACAAATGGCTGGAAAAGACTGGTATCTAGGATTTATAAAACGAAATCCTCAAATTTCCTTGAGAAAGCCAGAAGCTACAAGCATTAATAGAATAACAGCCTTCAATAAAATAGAAGTAGACCGCTTTTTTAAAAATTTGGAAACAGTGCAGGAAAAATATAAATTTCTGCCAGATCGCATTTACAATGTTGATGAAACCGGTATATCTACGGTTCCTAAAGAATCATATAAAAGACTTGGACCCAAAGGAGTAAAGCAGTTTGGAATCATTTCTTCGTGGGAACGAGGGAAGAATATCACGGTAATAATGGCGTTCAGTGCCTCCGGTAACTACATACCTCCATTATTTATATTTCCCAGGAAGAGGATGAGCCCACAGCTTCAGAAAAATGGACCAAGCGGTGCGATTTACAACTGCACGGATAATGGATGGAGTAATACGTCTATGTTTTTATTATGGCTGAAGCATTTCCAAAAAAAAGTCCTGTCTAGTCCAGATAATCCCGTGCTGTTAGTATTAGATAATCACTCGAGCCATATTTCACTGGATATTTATAATTACTGCAAAGAGAATGGGATTATAATGGTTAGTATTCCACCCCACACATCCCACAAATTACAACCTCTTGATGTGTCATTTTTTTCTGCATTAAAATATGCGTATGGTCGCCATTGCAATTCCTTTCTAAAATCTAAGATCAGCAACTCAGAGTTTGAAGATAAAATTACTCCATATGATGTCGCCGAGATTTTTAAGTTAGCATATGATCAGGTGGCAAATATTGATAAGGCCGTTTCTGGTTTCGGAACGTGCGGAATTTTTCCGTTAAACTCTGATAAGTTCACAGAAGATGACTTTTTTCCTGCTGATAATTTAAACAATGATAGCTTGGATAGAGATGTTTCTCCTGAACCTGCACCTCAGGGAACACCTCCACTAATAACAACACCATCTATAAGAGAACCAGAATTACCACGTCCATCAACCAGCCGACAGTCTCCTGAAAGTCGTCACACAACCCCCACAAAACAAAATGAAATAACCAAACGTCCACATATTTCTCTTTCACTTATTTCTCCAGTTCCTTTGCCCAATAAAAAAATTAAAAGAAAATATGGACGACAAAAGCAACATTCTGAAATTCTAACAAGCACCCCTTTAGAAGAATTCTTAGAAGAAAAAGAGAATAAAAAAAAAGAAAAACTGGCGAAGTCGGAAGAAGGAAAGAAAAAGTAACCAGACAAGTATTGGTTAATGATGCAGGATTAAAACTAAATAAAAATAAAGGGAAAGCCAAAGTACAAAAAATAATCAAACAAAAAATAAACAAAAAAATCTTGGAGGATAGCGATACTGAAGAAAGCGATTTTGATGAAGAAGGTCTTTGCAATGACAATGAGTTGGATGACATAATCAACGAGGGAGGTGAAACTGATATCTGCATATTATGTGGAGACTTCGGCAAAAAGACGGAAACATGGTTCAGATGCACAAGTTGTGGACAATGGGTGCATAAAGAATGCAGTGGAGCCAAAAGTCCCGAAAACTACATTTGTGACTTTTGTTAATATGTTAAAAAAGCTTTGTTTACATTTTCTTACTTTCAGTATTAAAAAATAAATTTTCTTTTCATATCACTTGCGCTTTTAATATAGATACCTACATGCGCCATCTTCACCATCACTGTGCGTCATCTTTCCCTCGGTGGAAGGTAAGATGGCGCAAAAGCGTTTTTTTTAAAGCCGCATAAAAAATACTTCCTTTTATTGAATTTAAAAATAATCCTAGAAATTGTTTATAGAAATGTCCAAATTACAGGCTCGTAGCATTCAAAGTTAGCTTAAATATTTTTTACCCTTAAATAAAATGTATTTTGCTTAGGTGCGTCATCTTCGACGTCCTTCCCCTATACTGTAAAAGTTTCAGAAAAAATATTTTTTTTTGATTTGTTTTATTTTTGGAGTGAAATTGTGATTTTGACAATGTTCCCCCACATAAAATTCAAAATAAACCTCATTTTCGTTTTCAGCACCCTCGAAAATATAAATTATAAATAAAATTAGCCATTCACCCCTCCGTGGTCAGTATCTCGAAAACTAAGCGTTTTTTGAGGGTGTCCCGCTCGTGTAATCTATTTATGTGAAATTTTGAAACCCACATTGGGACGCAATCAGCGACATCTCTTAAATGAACTGAAAAGTCTCAGATACAGAATCCACCATTAAAATAAAAATTAAAATGGTAAATAATTATTAAAATCTGAAATTTTTCTTGTTGGAAATTCCTAGACGAATGAAAACAGAATGTGACAGCATATAGTAGAGTCCTTTTTGTTTTATATATTCGTCGTCTGCTGTCTTATAAATAATTGTAAAAGTCGCAGAATAAGGATGTACCAGAAATAATTTCCAGCAAGAAAAGTTTCAGATTTAAATAATTATTTACCATTTTAATTTTTATTATAATAGTGGATTCTGTATCTGAGACTTTTCAGTTCATTCAAGGAAAAAGAACAAACATATATTAGAAGACGTAAATAAAACATGGAATGGAATAACAAGCTGGATATATGGACCAAGAGCTAGCAACTTCGGGAAAACAGTGATTTTAAGACACTTGGTTTTTTAATATATTATTCCCTATGCTTCCTTGAACATTTTACCGGCCATATGGCTACTGAGATAGGTTGCGTTCATTACTGCGCAGCGCACCTGTACAGGTAAATATATCGAATTTAAAATTATTTTAAGACGAAAAATTTTTTTGCCATTACTTTTTAAACATTATTAGAAATATTAATTATAATTGCCAGGCATTTCTGTGGTTGCTAAATATGCGCCAGACGCTATTTTTTATAAATAATAATTGAAAAATTTAAATCATTTTAGTATGTCTGAAATTTTAATATTATATTATTTACACATAAATAAATGCAAAATTAATTTGCCATGCATCAATTCGGTTGAATTCACCAGCCAGATGGATTTAAAATCATAAAAATAATGTGTATTTTCAGCAAAACGATCGCTGGTTGGGTTAAGAAACTAGACAAACAAAAGATACGACAATTTCGGGGGTGAATGTTGTCCGCACATGTTAATAAATTCAGTTTGTTAACGATTCTTGTCGAGTTTCTATTTAGTGAAAAGTAATTGTGATACAATATAATGGCAAATAAAATACAATGTGTGTTTTGCAAGGAAAAAAAACGAGAATGTAATAACTTTTGTGGATGAAAAACTGTTAAAGTGTAAAGACGTTTTGAGTGCGCTTATTAAATACAATATAAAATATAATAATGCATGTACAGTTACCGGACCAAGTGAATACCACTGATGGATACCATAAAAAATGTTACATTTCTTTTGCAGCCTTAATGGCTAAGTATCGTAACATATCTGACATTAATTCAGTTTTGTCAAATCTTCGTCATACATCAAGTTCTTCGCTGTCAAGTGTGAGTGACACAAGTTATATTATATAATTTATATCATATTCATAAATACAAGTATAAATTTTGATACGACTGCATTTTCATTTTATCCTTTTTTTCTATGATTATTTAATTTGAAAACATTAATTTAAACAATTTAAATGAAAAAAATGATTCCCAGAATAAAAAATATTATTTTTTATTATGTTGTTGAAAATTTCGACAATAATTTTTATTTATTAACATTTTACATATTTAATTCTGTCATTATTGGCTAGGTTGAGATAAATAAAAATTTCTTTAAATACCGTAGGTAGATTTATTCCTGTCTCTTTCCGCCAGTCTACTCTACCGCTATCTTTCTGTAATAACTAATATATTACTGGAATACCCTACAAATTTAATTTGATCTGGCTGATGACTGCAACCGAGTTAATGTCTGGCAAATTAATTTTGCATTTATTTATGTGTTAATAATATAATATTAAAATTACAGACATACTACAATAATGTAAACTTTTCTATTATTATTTATAATAAATAGCGTCTGGCTCGCATTTAGCAACCACAGAAATGTCTGGCAATTATAATTCATGTTTCTAATAATGTTTAAAAAGTAATGACAAAAAAATTTTTCGTCTTAAACTAATTTCAAATATATTTACCTGTATCTTTTGTTTGTCTTATTTCTTAACATAGCCAGCGTACGTTTTGCTGAAAATATATATCATTTTAAACGATTTTAAATCCATCTGGCTGCTGACTGCAACCGAATTAATGTCTGGCAAATTAATTTTGCATTTATTTATGTGTTAATAATATAATATTAAAATTACAGACATACTAAAATGATTGAAATTTTTCTATTATTATTTATAATAAATAGCGTCTGGCGCACATTTAGCTACTACAGAAATGTCTGGCAATTGTAATTCATGTTTCTGATAATGTTTAAAAAGTAATGGCAAAAAAATTTTCTTCTTAAACTAATTTCAAATATATTTACCTGTATTTTTTTTGTCTTATTTCCTAACCCAACCAGCGATCGTTTTGCTGAAAATACACATTATTTTTATGATTTTAAATCCATCTGGCTGGTGATTGCAACCGAATTAATGTCTGGCAAATTAATTTTGCATTTATTTATGTGTTAACAATATAATATTAAAATTACAGGCATACTAAAATGATTTAAATTTTTCTATTGTTATTTATAATAAATAGCGTCTGGCGCACATTTAGCAACCACAGAAATGTCTGGCAATTATAATTCATGTTTCTAATAATTTTTAAAAAGTAATGACAAAAAAATGTTTCGTCTTAAACTAATTTCAAATATATTTACCTGTATCTTTTGTTTGACTTATTTCTTAACACGGCCAGCGTACGATTTGATGAAAATATATATCATTTTAAACGATTTTAAATCCATCTGGCTGATGACTGCAACCGAATTAATGTCTGGCAAATTAATTTTGCATTTATTTATGTGTTAATAATATAATATTAAAATTACAGACATACTACAATGATGTAAACTTTTCTATTATTATTTATAATAAATAGCGTCTGGCGCGCATTTAGCAACCACAGAAATGTCTGGCAATTGTAATTCATGTTTCTGATAATGTTTACAAAGTAATGGCAAAAAAATTTTCGTCTTAAAATCATTTTAAATTCGATATATTTACCTGTACAGGTGTGCAACCTGTTTCAGTAGCCAGATGGCCGGGAAGGTGTTCGAGGATTCATAGGGAATAATATATTAAAGAATCAGCTGTCTTAAAATAGTTTCTCGAAAACGTTGATAGCCATTTAGACTATAGGGTCTGGCACGTATTTAGCACCCACAGAAATGTCTGGCAATTATAATTCATATTTCTAAGAATGTTTTACAAGTAATGGCAAAAAAATTTTTCGTCTTAAAATAATTTTAAATTCGATATATTTACCTGTACAGGTGCGCTGCGCAGTAATGAACGCAACCTGTCTCAGTAGCCAGATGGCCGGTAAGGTGTTCTAGGATGCATAGGGAATAATATATTAAAGAATCAGCTCTCTTAAAATAGTTGCTCGAAAACGTTGCTAGCTCTTAGACCAATAGCCCTGAAGCTATTTCTTTGAGGCATTTATGTAATTTACTCTTCTAATTGGGAAATTAGCCACAATTTAACTTGAAAAATGAGTTTTTTGACATTAATCATTTGTTGTACATGGATGATTTAAAATTCATGACTTCCACTCGAAAACACCAACCTATATCAGATGCTAAACACTGTAGATAGAAACCTGTTCAGCTCAGTGGTTTAGATATGCAAAATGGCCAGAACATCGAGGCCATGTGTGAAACTGACATGTATAAATATTTAGGTGTAAAGAAATAGTGAAAAATTGACCATAAAGAAGTGAAAACCGAACTAACTTCTGAGATTGTACGAAGGTTAAGACAGCTTAATCGGCCATATTTATCTCAATAGTAAAAATTTGTCTAATGCATTAAATACTTACGCGTTTTCCGCGCTTAGCTACTCATTTGGTATTATCAGGTGGTCAAAAACGGATATAGAAAGTCTTCAGCGGAAAGCAAGAACACTTCTCACAAAAGCACAAAAATATCATCCGCGCGGTATCTAGGGGGAACAGGACTCAAGGATATAGGTGAGCAATTTGATAAACAAGTTACTAACTTAAATTATTTTCAGGCACAGGCTGAAACATCTGTTTTACATCGTGCAATCTGCGCAGTGGAAGACAACGCCACTCAAACTGAGGGAACAAGAAATGAGCATAAACCACCTATCAAAGCAAGAAAAAATGCGCACCTGGATGGGCAAACCTCTGCATGGGCGGCATGTCAACGAGGTTAACCAAAAATATATCGACAATAGAGCATCGAACGATTGGTTGTATCAGGAAAGATGTTTCCTGAAACAGAGGATTTCCTACTTGACATTCAGGATCAGGTAATTCCAACTAGAAATTACATGAAGTACATTGTCAACGATCCTCAGGTCCAAAACGACAAAAGCCGATATGGATGTCAAGCCCAAGAATCTGCCAGGTGTTTGTCGGAACTGACTATAAAGAACGCCACGACTCAGATGGAAAAATTCTGTACCAAGAACTAGCTAGCAAATTTGGACTTCTCCAAACAGACCATATCCCTTATTATCAATACGTCGACGATATAATGCTTCAAAACGACAACTACAAGCTATACTGGGATCGTACTGTTCTCACATACCAAACAGTGGCACACAATAGACCGGATCTCATACTAGTTAATAAACTTAGTAGGCAAACAACATTAATAGAGGTGGCGATACCTAACAACAATGATTTGCGTGTTAAGCCCAACGCCAAGTATAGAGATCTCAAAATACAAATAAGGAGACGATGGAGAATGGAAAGTACCCAGACAATTATTATTCTTTCTACTACTAGAGTCATTCCGAAGAACCTCATAGAAAACATCAAAAAGCTGGGTCTAAATTAAATGAACATCTTTACAAGACTATGCAGAAAGATGTGCTACTCTCCTCCAGATGCGTATGAACAATTTTGGGAGATACTCGGGCATATTAAGACACCTAGGGCTCGATAACAATCCTTTTGATACCCTCGGTATCTGGGATGAGTGAATTTTCCCCTTAGAGGGAGTGTGGGCCGTACGGCTAAATCTGGAAAAATGATACATCAGAATAACTACATAAAAAAGTACCATACCTACCCAACGTACTTTACATATTTGAAATTTGACTATTTAAGCGACCTCAGAAATGTTTTAAAGTTACAAACAATTTTTTGGCTTATAAACAAATTCTCGACAATTATTAGATTAAATTATATTAAGAAAACGGTATTAGAAAGGACGTAGTAGGACGCTTCTTTTAAAAGAAAATAAGTTTAACTGCGATTAGTGGTTTCTGAGATAAAACCGGTAAAATTTGATCGGCATGTGCGACGAAGTTATAAACAATGGGATGGTAATTTTCAAACCATTACCTTTTTACCTCCTCTTTCTACATACAAATTTTCATATCTTCAAGAGAGTTATAACATATATTATAGTAATAGAAACGATTGGTATCCAATTCGGAAAAACACCAAAAATGTCAAAATAACAATCAAAAAGTTCAAAATCGGTACACGTTACAAAAATATATTTTCTGGACTTCCAATGGAGCGATTTTATTTATTTTTTTTATTCTCAAGTAACTCGAGTAAAGCCACCTAACTAACGTACTAGTTAATACGAAAGATCCTTTGGTTTTGTTATATAGGGTGTCCCAAAAGTAGCGGAACGGTCGAATATTTCGCGAACTAAACATCGGATCGAAAAACTGAAAAATACGTTTTCAATCATTTTTAAAAATCTATCCAATGACACCAAACACCAATCCCCACTACATCCCCAGAAGGTGGGGTGGGGGGTAACTTTAAAATCTCAAATAGAAACCCCCAGTTTTTCTTGCAAATTTGGATTTGTTACGTAAAAGTAGCTAACTTTTATTTAAGACATTTTTTCGAACTATGGATAGATGGCGCTATAATTGGGAAAACCCATTTCGACACCTGATATGAAAAACATTGTAACTCACTTTTGCTTAGTTTACAGGAGAGCGATTTAAAGAAATTTCCAAAACATTTTATTTTTTTAATGGGTCAGCTTTTATATTTTTTGTAATATTCTTAATCCATATTTTATAACTTTTTCTCAGCTTTTCACTTTTACATATCACATTGTTGTCAACATTACTGGTCCTGATTTAGGTCGAGTTACAATAGCAAATTTTTTCAGAATTTTAGGTGAAAATCATTGTAAGTGGTGCATACAATGATATTTCAACACAGTATGTTTCTTTGGTTAGGTGCATATAAATTGTAACTAATCAGTAAATATCCAAATAAAGAGATTATTATTAATTTATTTTATTGGTTTTACTTGACACGTGATTTTTTTCCTCATACAAGTAGTATTTAAGAATTTACGCCATACATACTAACAAGAAGTAGGTAAATAAAATAATATCTTTTAGATTTATTTATTACAAAATGAACATTTACAAATTATTAAGCAGTTTATATTCTATTAAAAAATAAACAAAATTAACCCCTTGCAAACTTTTATTCAGAGTCATCATCCGAATATTCCGTTTGTTGAGAGTGGGGAAGATTTAAATAAAAACTGCAATATTGCTGTGGTATAGCTTTACCGGAGCACAAAGCAACAAGATCTTTATATTTTGAAGTGGTTATGGGAAGTAACCCATTATATGCTAACTAAAGGAATTTGTACTTCCCATAAATCGTGTATATTTTATTCCTGGATTTGGTAGCCCTTTTGCTCGATTTTGGTTTGCATTCTAAGTTTATAAACGATAATTGATCAGAAATAAGATCGTACTGAAAACTAATAATATGTGGTTGTTCTTTATATATTTTTACGTATTGTTTGTTCGACCACAAAACTTTCTTTAACATTGATTTAAAGTCCAAGATGTCATTTTGACTTAGTTCTGTCAAATCGTATGGTTTTCCTGTGACTTTAGCACACCTTATCAGTGTATACCACTGTTGTACATAAACAACGTGGTTCTTTTTTCTTCGCTCAATAAGGGCATGCATTGAATCACTCTCAGATTGAGAATGGCCCACCTCAAAAAAGTGTGTGTAATATTAATATTCATGATCTTAGCTGCATAAATATACATTAAAAATATTATTCGATTTCGATTTTGTCCTCCACAACAATCTGAATAAAATCTAAACTCTAATGCTCCACCAGCAACTTTTCTCTTAATAAAATCAAATAGCGCACTACTTATTTCATTAGGCCCCTTTTTACCTGTGGTTTCATCCCATGCATAACAATAACCTTACGCAGATCCAAGATCAAAGATAGTAAAGTTATAAACTTTAAACTTCCTTTTATAATAAAACAACATATCTTTTTTCGGTGCAAAAAAAACCGATATTAAACTCAGTATTGAATAAGTTTCTGTACTGACTTTTGGTGGCTGGTTTATCGCATGGGTGATTCTCTAACATCCATTCGTTATATAGTGAATACAATTTGGGAAAAGTTAAAGACTCATCAAAATACATCTTATTTGTTCTTTGCCTTAGGTAATGGGATTCTTTTGCTGGAACAGAGTTTATAATATGCGCACGAATCGAATTTTTAATACTTTCGTCTACAGCATTTGCCCTGTTCTTGTGGCGACCACGCATATCTCCAGTTATACGGCCTCCGCCTTCATGACTATCAATTTTTTTGAATATTGTAGTTAACCACATATCTGTTATGTTAAAAGTGTCCAAAAATGTTTTCTTACAAACTTGAAGTCGGTGTTCTGCCACTGCAAATTATATTCATACGTCCAGGGTCTTCTGGACTCTTTTAGCTTTGCAACTTTCCTCTCTTGCCTGAGAACATATCTACATAAATATTCGCTTTGTTGGTCATGATCAGCCATTGCCAAAAATTATTAAATAAATTGAGTCTATAATTTTCAGATAATTGCGATTTACATTTTCTGATAGATTTATCGTTACATCCAGGTCCCAGTTCTCTAATTTTCGATAATTTTCCAGTTTTGCCAGTATATTCTTGGCCAGAGTTCCTCAGTTTCTTCAAGACATTCATTTTCCAAACACACTAGGATCCCTTTGTCTTTTCCTTCCAAGATTCTTCTTCTTGGGGTATTGTTTTTTCTTAGCAGACGTATCTAATGGTGAACTTGTATCTTCGGTGCATGTAGAAGTTTCCACTGTCGATGTATCTTGAGCGTGCAATCCACTGTGACCATTGATTATCTGAGTTTCATCAGTAGAAGTTAGTTCAGCAGTGAATGATATAGGTGTTATTATTTTTGTTTGAAATTCTTAACTAGCATTCTTACGTGAGTTTTTACGATTTGAGGCATGCTTACTATGCTCAGCAGTTAATAATATAGAATTTACCTGCTGATTATATTGACTTACAATGTTGTTCATCGTAATATTCCACCACCTTGCTTTCTTGTATCACAACTTACAATGCAGTTATAAAAACTTACTCAATAAATGTTTCGAGAAAAACATTGTATCCCATGTTACAATGTTTTAGTAAAAAATTTTCATCAATAATAAAAAATTTTAATATTGTAACATTGGTTACAACGTTTTTTCCACCCAGTGATCAAAAATTTGCACTTACAATGAGGTTATTTTGTTAAATAACTTTATAATTACATAAGATAGGATAAAAGTTCTTAGACCAAATTGAAGGTTATTGTTTATAGATGCTACTTAAGCCATAGTTGAAAAACATTGTAAGCGGAGATACAATGTTTTTCATATCAGGTGTCGATTTATCCTGATACCATAGGTAAATTATAGAAACGGTCTAATATCTCACGAAATACACTTGCAAATGAGAAACCAAAAAACAGATTTTTAATCTTTTTCGAAAACCTATCGAAAAACACCAAATATGACCCTCCAGACCCTCCAACCCACCCCCTGGAGGTGGGGTGGGAGGTAACTTTAAAATCTTAGAAAGCAACCCCCACTTTTTATTGCAGAATCGGATTCGCCATAAAAAATTAAGCAACATTTATTCGAAACATTTTTTAAAATTTCTGATAGATGGCGCTAATAAATCCTATTTTTCCAATTAAAGCGCCATCTATTAACAATTCCAAAAAATGTTTCGAATAAATGTTGCTTAATTTTTCGTGATGGATCCGAATCTGTAATAAAAAGTGGAGGTTGCACCCCAGGGGGTGGGTTGGAGGGTCACGTTTGATGTGATTCGAAAGGTTTTCAAAAAAGATTAAAAATCTGTTTTTTAGTTTCCCATTTGGAAGTGTATTTCGTGAGATATTAGACCGTTTCTATAATTTACCTATGGTATCAGGATAAATCGTTTTTCCCAATTATAGCGCCATCTATCCACAGCTCGAAAAAATGTCTTGAATAAAAGTTGCTTACTTTTACGTAACGAATTAAAATCTGCAAGAAAAACGGGGGGTATCCATTTAAAATTTTAAAGTTACCCCCCACCCCACCTCCAGGGGGTGTAGTGGGGGTTGGTGTTTGGTGTCATTGGATAGATTTTTGAAAATTATTGAACCGTATATTTCAGTTTTTCGATCAGATGTTTAGTTCAGGAAATATTCGACCGTTCCACTACTTTTGGGACACCTTGTATAATAAATTTATGTATTATGACAATTTTTTTAAACTTGTTTAAACAAAGCTTGTTTATACAGCTTTCAAACGAAAATATTTGTATTTTTAACGTTAAAAGGTACACGTGTGGTAAGTTAAAAAAATGTCTACAACAGGAAAAAATATGTAGTTTTTGACAACAACATTTCTTTTTAAGCAGTCCATCAGTAAACTATATTACAACTGAAAATAGTCAAAAAAGGATAATAATTTTAAACATAAATTCAAATTACTGGGTGACCCTAATTCTGTGCTCGGCAGTGTAGTTTAAAATCACCTGTAACTTGGTTTTCCGTTCAAATAAATCAATTTGAGACAGAATTAAACGATTATCAAGAAAATAAAATGTAAATGTTCTGTAAAAATATTCCGAACGAATAAATAATTATTATGAAGCCAATTTTACTTTGATATCTATCATCTTATTATTATCAAAGATCATTACAAACCGGTTATGGTATCTAAGAAGTAAAAGAGTTAAAACCTAACTGGATTTTTTCATCGGGAATTCCCATTGAAGAATTTGCGAAATTCCAAATTGCTTTATTTAGTATAGCTACACATGTGTTCTTGGTGACTATGTGATTGTGATATTATGGTTGTTAAGGGTGTTTTATTCTGTTTATGGTTTGTTTTTTTAGGTTAGTTCAGTTGATTATCAATAAAGCTTAAACAATAACGATAAATTATAAAGTAGTTTGTGTTGGTTTCTCTTTAATTTGAACAATGTGTTTGCCCATTTAGTAAGGTATTCACCACATATGAGGACCGATATTATAATTAACAGAATCTCAGTGAGCCTCAAACAGCGGGGCTTTTAAATACATTTTCCAATCGCTTGAAAAGTATATTATGTTCATTAGTCACTATTTTTGAATAGATAATAACACCCACTACTTTACCCGTCAGCAATAGTTCATTACTCACGGGCTGAAGTTCAAGCGGTGAATGCCACTTTGAATATATCGATACACTTTTGGCATAGTAACGTAAGTCACCAAAAACGTTTTTGCAGAAAAACCACGTTTTTAATTTAACCTGCTTAAGCTTATTTAAATTATACAAAATTTACCAGGGTGTTTTTTGAGGTCTACAGTTTAATAAAGAACAATGTTTTTTAAAGTTTTTGTATAGTTTTAGCGGTTAATTGATACTTAAGTTACTTTACGGGTTCTAAAATCTTGAGTCTTGATAAAAAATGTAACGTAAGCACACACATACGTCACTTTGGCGGGAAATTGTAGCAGTTAAAGTAATTTGGAAAGAATTACAAACAATCGTTTATTATAATAACGTTACAACAATCTGATATTAAATATCAAATAAATTTTATTTAAGTGAATTTATATAGCTAGATGAAAAAAAAACTAAAGGAAATATTAAATTCTTGCTAGTAAATACATAATAAACTAAATACATAATATTTTTTATTAAGTTTTGGAGACTTCATCATCAGTGTCATCCTCTGCATCAGTCTCTGCTAACTCATCTTGAAGAGAAGACTTACATTTAATTTAAAAAATTCATCATGAAACCTGGCAGGTATGACATTATTTTTGCAGAGTTTTTCCAGATCCCTTTTTTTCAATTCGGATATTGGAAGCAGTTGCTTATAAATTTTTTCAGGTTCACAAACGACCTTTTCTTGTCGCTTTCGACCTTAAAAAAACAAACACTTTAGGATAATCTGCAATTACGTATTCATTTTTTTATTTGTAGTTTATTAACAGTAGTTTAGCTTAAAAATATCTAGCCACTGATCAAGTGTCGGTAAGGCATAAATGGTAAATAAAATTCAGTTCTAAACAAGTGTTCTTAATAAAAATTTTTCTAAAAAATTCGAAAGCGTTTTCTTCTTTTCATCATAACTTGCTTAATTTCGAAGCTATTAACTTCTTCTGCAGCTCATTTGATAGGTATTACGAAGTACTTTGACAAGTGCTTTGCAGATTTTATAAAGTGCATCGTTTTCCCGTTATTTAAGCTTGAATGCTTAGATTTGAGTACTCGTCGAATTTTTATTATCTTCAATTTCGTCAATAATAAGTTTTTTGAAAAAAGCTTATAGTTTTTGAGTTATACGTGAAAAACAACTTTAAAACAGGCATTTTTTACGAAAAAAAAAATAAAATCTTTGATATTTATTTAATAACTCAAAATGTATTGATTTATTTTAATAACGTTATATAACAAATTTGGCTTAGAATTTGTCCCTCTATCGACTTATGGTATCACTTTTAATAAAATAATTTCACCCCCAAGAAGGGGTAGCATCCACCCCCAGGGTAAAAGCGCAAGTTTGCATCATGTCACCTTTATTCCTTGAGGTATCCTCTAACTACTCACCAATGTTCATGAAAATCGATGAAGGCTCAACGAAATCGGAGGTAAAAACCTTCAGTGACTGCACTATTCTATGCAAATCAGAATAGAAACATGCAAGCAGTATTTCTTTATTTCTAACCGTTTTCTAGATACAAGAGTTCAAATTGATAATTTTACAATTTTAAACTTATTTTTTTCACAAACAGTTTACATTTTATATCAAAATTTACAAAGATTTTTTAACAAACAATTCAACCGAATTTTTTTTTAGGTTATGTCAAAATAATTTGTAATAAATAAACGAAATTAAATATGAAATGGAGTTTTACAGGTTCATAATGTTAGTTAAGGTTTTAGAGTTTTTTGAAATAACTACAAATACATGTTTTTCGTTATAACTTACCTAAAATCAATAATTTAGTCGATTGTAGCACGAATCTGTCACTGTCGTAAGCCAAACACTGACTGCGAAAATCTGACGTAAGTAACAGAATCCGACCGGTACTTACGTTATTATGGCGGTAAACGACGTTTGCTTACGTTATTATTATGGAAATAGTGCTAAAGTTGCGTTTCTTTTGCGGGTATGATTAAAACAATTCTGGACATACGTTTTTAAAATATTTAAAAAAAAAGGTTTAAAGTAATTCTAGGCTTACTACACTTTGGCAGTACCTTCTAAACACTAATAGCGTTAGTTTAATGAAAAAACATGGTTTTCGCCAAAAATGTCACTTACGTTACTTTGCCAAAAATGTATCGATATGTATTAAGTAAACTGCAAATAAAATTACTTAAACTTGTTTATTTTATACAATAATTATTATAATTGATTATAATAACCTTCGAAACCTTTAATTTATTCGAAAAATTTTTAAAGGAGTTTTAACTGTAACAATGGGTCAGTAAATTTCTTACTTTTTTTTATGAATTTTTACGTTTATAATTTTCAATGACAGCAAGGGCGCCCATATAAAAATTTTTAGGGGGCGGTCAAACGTGAAGATGTTGCACATTACATTTTGTATATTTCGGATGACAATATATACAGTAGACTCTCTCTATAACGAACACGGATATAACGAGGTTTCGCTTATAACGAGGTACATTAGGTGTCCCATGAAATTCCTATTGAACTATAACGCTCTATAACGAGGTATATTTGGTTATAACGAGGAAAATTTAAATCGAAGAATACTTGTCTTTACCTGTTTTTAGCGTTGTAATGGTCATAAATAAATAAATGCTCCAACTACCTGTACATAGAAATGCCCAACACCTGTCTTATTATCGAGGCCAGTGCTATAATAAACTCGGCCACCTGTAATAAACATCTGCCTGTTTATAGACCGATATTGAATACTATAGGAAATTTACAATTT
This sequence comes from Diabrotica virgifera virgifera, assembly GCF_917563875.1. NCBI lineage: Eukaryota > Metazoa > Arthropoda > Insecta > Coleoptera > Chrysomelidae > Diabrotica > Diabrotica virgifera. The sequence continues at coordinate 157,433,892 of NC_065451.1, read as the reverse complement.
ATGGCGGCGAAGTCTCATTGTTCACTGTTCAGGTTGACCATCGACACATAATAAACTACGTAAGAGGCATCAAAAGATTTCAATATTATTATTGTTTGATATAACGCGATACGCTTATAACGAGATAATTAATTCACCATTTCAGTTCTCGTTATAGAGGGAGTCTACTGTAGTTTAAACCACCTAAAAAACCTAGTTTGAACCCTGTTGTGAGGAATTATTCATACATTTAAACACTAGACCAAGTTTTTAAATGGAAATGTCGGGTACCACAAAAGTTGAGCCTCTCTTTAAAACCCGTTTGAAAAGAATACAATGCTTGCAAAGCCTTCCCTTCAACTTTGGCGAGCAGACTAACCAAGAGTATGTGTCGAACCAAGTTTTTACTGTAAAATCTTAAAAAGGAGCCCCCTTTATTTTTGCAGATATAGAATCCTTATGAAAAATAAGGCACACATATTCCAAACATTTTTAGAATTGTTGATAGATGGGGCAAATAAATCGCATTTTCCGAATATAGCGCCATCCGTCAACAATTCTAAAAAAGTTCGAATAAATGTTACTTATTTTTTGAGGAGAAAACTCAATCTGCAAGAAAAAACGGGGGTTCCTATTTAAGATTTTAAAGTTAACTCTCACCCCACCTCCAGAGTGTGGAATGGAAAATCCTGTTTGGTGTCATTCTATAGATTTTTGAAAAATATTAAACACGTGTTTTTTAGTGTTATCTGGAAGTACATATATTTCTCGAGATATTAGACCGTTTCTATAATTTTGCTGTGGTATCACGATATACCGTTTTTTCCGATTATAGCGCTATCTACCTATCCACAATTCGCAAAATGGCTCGAATAAAATTTGCTTATTTTTACAAGGAAAATCCAAATCTGCAACAAAAATTAGGGGTTCCATTTAAGATTTTAAAGTTACCCCCCGCTCCACACCCAGGGGTTGAGTGGTGGACTTGTTTAGTGTCATCGCATAGATTTTTGAAAATTATTGAACACGTATTTTTCAGTTTTTCGATCCGATGTTCATTTCGCGAATTATTCGGCCTTTCCGCTACTTTTGGGACACCCTGTATATAACTCTCATTCATCATGAAAGATCACCTGTTTTTCATTTAAATAAAATTGTTCTGTTAAAAAATTATTATAAAATATAATAATTATAATAAAATATAATTACTTTATACCAGTTGTTAAAGACAAATGGCTCAGTAGTGATTATCGATCAGAGATCGGAATTCTTGCTGATATGGTTTTTTTGCAGTATAAATGATTCATTTAATTTGTAATTTTGGGTGTCGATTACAGTGTATATGTTTCCCAAGCCTCTAATCTCTGTCAATGTTTTCGTTAGTAGCATACCGTGATTGTGGGAAATGTGTATTATGCACATTCCATACAGACCACTGTCGCAGACACAAAGATTTTCTGTTAAACTATTAATAACTACCCAATATGTGAATTTTTTTTATTAATAAATAATATGTTGTTTCCAATTTATCTCTCAAAATTATCCAAAAATGTTTTGACAAAAATGCGTTTATGTAATATAAATTTAATTTTTTTCTTTCCTGAAAAGCTAGGGGGGGCCACGGCCCCCCCCCCTGCCCGTGTGTATGGGCGCCTATGAATGACAGTAATATTAGCGTATTTGCTGTGTTTATTGGAATTTATACTGTGTTTTGTATTTATTTTAAAAAGTTATATTATGATAAATATGTTACAACATATTATTACTATATAATTTTATTATTATACAGGGTGTCCTGAAAAGATTGGTCATAAATTATATCACAGATTCTAGGGTCAAAAATAGTTTGATTGAACCTAACTTATCTTAGTACAAATGTGCTCATAAAAAAGTTACAGCCCTTTGAAGTTACAAAATGAAAATCGATTTTTTCAATATATCGAAAACTATTAGAGTCTTTTATTGAAAATGGACATGTGGCATTTTTATGGTAGCAACATCTTTTTTTTTTGGTAAAATTGTGGCTTATTTCCCATTGAAAATAGTTACTTATAAAAAGCCACAAGGAAATAGCTTCAGAACAACATCAAAATTAAAGTGAAATTTATGCACCCCATAAAAATCTTCTGGGGGTTTTGTTCCAAAGTTTTGTGTACGTTCCAATTAGATTATTATTGTGGCACCATTAGTTAAACACAATGTTTTTTAAACTTGTTTTCCTCTTAGTACTTTTTCGATAAGCTAGTGTTTATCGGGATATTTTGAATATTTGTCGAATCCACCACATATTTTTATATGGTTAAGTACGATTATATGTAGAGACCTGTTAATAATCTGAAAATGTATTTATAATTTACATTTTTAGGTATATTTTAAAAAAGAAGCTACATCTCGATAAAAGGTGACTTATGAAAAAAAAAGAGGCAAACATTTTAAAAACACTGTTTAACTAATGGTACCACTCTTCTAGGCTATTCCAATAAGCGGGTTCGACTGTAGTAGGTTCCCCTTCCAGCAACTCTCGAAAGTGCCCTACCCATCGTAACAGGATATCCTCTTTGTTGGTAAGTAAGTTACCTTCCTTATCATTACAATAGTTGATTCTCGGTTTGAATTCTTTTGGTACCACAATAATAGTTTAATTGGAACGTACACAAACATTTGGGGGGTTTAAAGGAACAAAAACCCCATAAAATGTTTACGTAAATATATCGAAAAAGAAACCGCATCTCGATGAAAACTGGCTTGTCGAAAAAATACGAGGTGGCAAAAAGTTTTAAAAACGTTGTGTTTAACTAATGGTACCACAATAATGGATTAATTGGAACGTACAGAAAAGTTTGGGGGATTTAAGGGAACAAAATCCTCATAAACTTTTTATGGGGTGAACAAATTTCACTATAATTTTGATGTTGTTCTGAAGCTATTTCCTTGTGGCATTTTTATAATTAACTACAGTCGAACCCACTTATTGGAATAGCTGTCGTGCCAAGAAAAAGTATTCCTATAACAGGGATATTCTAATAACCGATCATATAAGCCTAGTAAAAACGTTTTGGGACCTCAAATTTCTATTCCTTAAACCGGGATATTCCCTTAACCGGTATTCTAATAAGCGGGTTTGACTGTATTTTCAATGGGAAATAAGCCACAACTTTACCAAAAAAAAAGATTTTATTAACGTTTCGACGCCCAAGTCAAGTGTCGTTGTCAAAATACTGTATTATTTTGTATTTTGACAACGACACCCAAGTTATGCGTCGAAACGTTAATAAAATCATTTTTTTGGTAAAATTGTGGCTTATTTCCCATTGAAAATAGTTAACTATAATTTTGTTTTAAGATGTTCCTGCCATAAGAATGACACATATCCATTTTCAATAAAAAATCTCTAATAGTTTTCGATATATTGAACAACATCGATTTTCATTTTGTAACTTCAAAGAGTTGTAACTTTTTTTATAAGCACATTTGTACTAAGGTAAGTTGGTTCAATCGAACTATTTTTGACCCCAGAATGTGTGGTATAATTTATGACCAATCTTTTCGGAACACCCTGTATATATTTAAATATAAATTTCCTATTTATGGGGCTTTTCATTCAGAGTCATTTATTTCGAGCTTCTGTCATATGTCGTATAATCCGTGTATATTAATATTATACATAGTGCAGTCACTGAAGGTTTTCACCTCCGATTTCGTTGAACCTTCATCGATTTTCATGAAAATTGGTGAGTAATTAGAGGATACCTCAAGGAACAAAGGTGACATGATGCCAACTTGCGCTTTTACCCTGGGGGTGGATACCACCCCTTATGGGGGTTAAAAATAATACCATAAGTCGATAGAGGGACAAATTATAAGCAAAATTTTTTATATAAAGTTATTAAAATAAATCAACACTTTTTGAGCTTTTAAAGACCAAAGATTTTATCTTTTAGGAAAAAAATGCATGTTTTAAATCGATTTTTCACGTATAAATAAAAAATTATAAGCTTTTACAAATAAGTTATAATTACTGAAATTGAAGACAATAAAAAATTGAATACATTCCTCACATAAAGAACTAAACTAAGGTTAGTTCAAAGTAAGTTATTGGCAATTGAATGTGTATTTTTTTCGACGAGTACTCAAATCTAAGTATTCAAGCTTAAATAACGGGAAAACGAGGCAATGTATAAAATATTCCTGTTAAACATTTGCCAAAATACTTCGGAATACCTATCAAATGAGCTTCAGAACAAGGTAATAGCGTCAAAATTAAGCAAGTTATAATGAAAATAAAAGATCCGTTTCGAATTTTTTAGGAAAAAGTTAAAAATAAAACATACGCCATTTCCACAAAAATTAAAATTTATAGTAATCCTTAGCAGAACTTCTTTATATTAGCACAAGTAATGTGTTCCATAATTTTGACCGGTTTAGAATGCATATTTTTGAAAAAAAGATATAATTAAAAAAATCATAATTTTTAAAATTATTGTAATTCTCATATTCTTTTGATAATAACTCCAAAAATACTCAATATACGTAAAAAATTATATCTAAGCAAATTTTAGTTATTTCTGTGCCAAATATTTTATCTGTTTTAGTATTTCTGTAGGGTAAAAATTAACCGAGATAGAAACGTTTAAATCTTAAATTTTGCCGTGGGAACCATGCAACTGGGGTCATTTAACCTTTTATTTTTAAAAGAGTAATGGGTTTAAAAGATTAGGTATAACGCGTTTTAATATCACTTGGAATTAACTTTCAAACAGTTTTTAGATGAACCTGATGTCGTAAACACGAACGAAGTTATTAAAAAAAACAATAACATTTTTGGAAAAATTTTTAAAAGATACATTTTGAAAAAATTTTGGAGCATAAATTTTAACGCTATCAAGATGTTCGGGGGCTCATTTAATAGATATTTTTAAGTACTTTGACAAATGTTTAATAAGTTTATGTTATAAAATGCATCAATTTCCCGTTATTTCAGCTTGAACACTTAGAGTTTTTTACTCGCCGAAAAAAATATACATTCAATTACCTATAACTCACTTTTAGTTAACATTAAAAGGTCTTTGTAGTAAGGAGTTTATTTCATTTTTTATTAGCTTCAATTTTGATAATAATAACTTTTTTGTAAAAACTTACACTTTTTGAGTTATTGATGAAAAATTGATTAAAAACATGCATTTTTCTCAAGAAAAATTAAAATCTTTGATCTTTAATAACTCAAAAAGTTTTGATTTATTTTAATAACTTTATATAACAAATTTTGCTTAAAATTTGTCCCTCTATCGAATTATGGGGTTATTTTTAATAAAATAATTTTCACCCCCGAGAAGGGGTGGTATCCACCCCCAGGGTAAAAGCGCAAGTTGGCACCATGTCACCTTTGTTCCTTGAGATATCCTCTAATTACTCACCAATTTTCATGCAAATCGATGGAGGTTCAACGAAATCGGAGGTAATAGCTCATATCCACCTTCAGTGACTCCACTAACACAGATTATACAATATATGACAGAAGCTCGAAATAAATGACAATCGATGAAAAGCCCTATAGGACTTTTCATCAATTGTCATTTGTTTCGAGCTTCTGTCATGTGTCACATAATATTAATATATCTACGTCATACGTCTTTGGGTTGTATCATGGTACCTATATACCAATAACGTATGACGTAGATATATTAATATTATGTGACACATGACAGAAGCTCGAAACAAGTGACTGTGAATGAAAGGCTCTATTAGAGGTTTGTTCCAACACAATTAGAACCGTCATGTAACGATCACGTTACTATATAATAATACGTTCCATGCGTTCTGTGTCTGTATTTCGTGCGTTCCATGGGTTATTTTGTTTACTGCGCAGGACGGTAATCGTTACATGGACGGATTCTCTTTGTGTTGGAACAAACCTTAGGTAAATTGACAGTAGGTAGAAATTTGTGCTTATAATTTTTTGGAGACTAATATAACTTGAATTGACTATTTCTTGCGCTATTTTCACAATACATAAGACAGCATTTTGCTAATAGTAATCAACCAATTATTCAACCGTGTACTACTAGTAAACAAAATTTATTTGTGTAAATGATATTTTTAATCTCGAGTAGTTGATAATCATATTTTTTACTAATTAAAATTAAAAAAAGGTCGTAGGAAAAATATAGTATTCTACTCGCATGTAATGGCTATATTACGACGATGAATTACGACACTCGCCTAGGACTCGTGTCGCAGACTTCATAATCGTGAGTAACAGCCATCATTACATGCTCGGTGAATAATATACTATAATTTCGTGTATTTTATGTTTAGTAAGAATATTGGATTTTGCTCTATTGGCAAATGAAACATAATATTTGTATGCAGGGCGTCAGTGCCCCCGCAAGGCTGAGCGGCGCCCGCGTGCGGCATAAATATTTTTGCGCTCTTAAATCTGCTATAGGTATCCACTTATGAAACAAATCTATAATTTTTTATTTTTTACTTGTAAAAAAACAACAGAAATTGCTAGAACTCAAATTTTATTTTTCTTTTAACTGATTTGCTGATGATGGTAAAAAAACAAATAAAACATTAATATATTAGTTAAGAACGTAGGCGCAAAATTACGGGCCAATGCTTTGTAAATGTATTAATTTCTTTCGAATTCTGAGAAAACTATGTACTTAAGTATTTTTCAAAGATTTGAAATGAAAGATTACATTATTACCGAGGACCGAAAGTCCCTGAAAACTTCTATAATGTTTATTTTAATAAACATGAAGTTACAGGGGTGAAAAACTAAGAGAAAATTTACTATGATTTTTAATTTTAAATATCTCATTAAAAAAGAACTTTTAGTTTATTCTAATGGACTTTCGGCCCTTGGTAATAATGTTGTTCTGAAGCTATTTCTTTGTGGCATTTTTGTAATTAAATATTCTAAATTGGAAATAAGCCACAATTTAACTTAAAAAATTATTTTAATAACGTTTCGACGTCCACTTCGGACGTCGTTTTCAAAATACTTGATAATAATGTAATCTTTAATTCTGCGTTTAAATTGTTAAAAAATATTTATTACTTTTCTCGGGATTCAAAGAAAATTAGTACATTTAAAAACATTGGTCCGAAATTTTGAGCCTACGCTCTTAAATCTAGAAAACAATAGCTTAAATCTAAATTGAATTAAACGGGTGTTTTTCTAGATTTGACTGCAAGGGTGTCTCAGGGGTATGAAGGGTAGAATATTAGCTATACAGACATTTTAAGACAATTTAACCCAATTCACCTAGTCCGAAAATGCTTCCTAAGGGAGCTAGAGATCTTTGAAGATGGCGTCGTGTAATTAGTTTTTCTTAAATACCTCCAGAACGCTTCTAGTTAGAAAAACGAAAATTGATGAGCATATTTATCTTCCAGAAATAAATCAACTCCACATCGGTAAAATACACCGTTTTTTTTTTGAAAAAGTTTTAATTTTTTTTTCAAATTCAAAAAACGAAAAATTTTCAAATTGATAATTCTAGAGAAACTGTGTGTCCTACCTACTTAAAACAAGAGTACCTTTTAGTACTAAAATACCTCTCAATTTAATAATCCAGAGTCAAAAATGCTTAAAAATTAAAGACAAATTGTTATGCGATAAAATAACCGTTGCCCTACCCAAATCGGACGCCTATGACCGGTACAATAAATTCGCAATGGATGGAATCGATTTACCTCTAGAAAATAAATATGCATACCAATTTTTGTTTTTCTAACTAGAAGCGTTCTGGAGGTATTTAAGAAAAACTAATCCAAGACGCCATCTTCAAATAGCTCTAGCTCCCTTGGGAAGCATTTTCGGACTAGCTGAATTGCGTTAAATTGTCTTAAAATTATCTAAGAAATCTCCTGCTTTCGTTTGTCGGTAGAGTTTCTGGACACCCTGTATAGCTAATACATATTGCCAAACCAGATATTCTTTCCTCTACCATAGTAGAACTGAAATAAATTTTACTAACTTTAATTTTGAAAATGATCTCTCACCACCAGAAGCAACACACACAGTTAAAGTGGGGACGATTCTTAATGAAAAAGTGATATTTGGTACAGTATAATATTTCAAATATATATTTAGAGTTTTTAGTAATAAGTATTACTAAATAATACAGTAGTTAGCTTTTGTTAAAGAACAAGTCTGTTTTTTTTTAATATCATCGTCACTTAAGGCTATGGGTACATAATTCGCAAATATTTTACGTGTATCCCTACTTTTTCTGTCTTTACACGGCAAATTACGTGTAGTAAAATTCACACTGGTATGGATATGTAAACATTACTAGAATGTCATTCTACTCGAATATGTCATCATTAATTTAAAGAGGTGGGTTTTGAATGTTCTTGGATAACTGTTTTGAAGAACGCTTACAATTTTGAACATCTTTAACAACAAAATACTTGGATCACAGAATATATTATCCTGATGTATTCTCGGCTTGGATCTTCCACAAATAATACACAGTAAATAACAGTTTATTAAGTTCACGTCTTAAATTAATTATTTATCAAATACACATATTACATATACATATTATTTATCAATAATATTTAATCAATAACTCAACATATTCTCGATGCAATGTCAAATATTTAAAATTGTCACTGATTGTCAGTGTCTGACTGACAATATTATATTCGGCTGAGTGCGTTGTAAGACAAAGATAGATTTGGAAAATATTACCACGGCATTGTGTTCATTTTTTTCGAATCCTGAAAAAACCAATAAATATTTTTGAAAACTTTAAACGCAGAATGAAAGACTAAATTATTACCGAGGGCCGAAAGTCCCTTAGAATAAATAAAAAGTTTATTTTGAATGATATATTTGAAATTAAAAATCACACTAAATTTTCTCTTAGTTTTTCACCCCTGCAACTTATTAAAATATACATTATAGAAGTTCTCAGGGCCTTTCGGCCCTCGCTAATAACGTAATCTTTCATTCTGCGTTTAAATTTTTCAAAAATACTTATTAATTTTCTCAGGATTCGAAAAAAATGAATCCCCATTTGAATAGCATTGCAGCCGAAAATACGTACCGATCCTCTTAATGTAATAATGCCACTAAAAACCCAAAAAGTGATCATAACCAAACATCATAAATCAAATTTACTACTTAACGAACTTTGGACTTGATCAATTTGTCTAATTTGTATGTTCAAGTTATTATTATCTGCTATATGTGTAAGATTCTCACAAATTTTAATTATATTTATGAAATTTATGTATAGGTGTTTTGCACGGGCTTAAAATTATATTTGGCGTACCTCAATGAAGCCGCGTGTAGAAATCTTGCAGTAGGTATATCGTAATATTAGTCTAGGCGCCAGAGGGGTCACCGTGTCCTTTTCAATTCTGATGGACAAACTCAACGGTTTCTTATGGATTTTTGGCTGCTGATCACGAATTTCGAGGGTGGATTGCGATCCGAGTGGTCAAAACATTGTTATACACAATTTAATTGTTTATAAATTGTTTATAAGGCTCTGGCTCATAAACTAAAAGAAATAAAAAAGAATGTTTCAAATAAAATTTGTTCGTTAATAAGAAACGAAGAAAAAAACGTTTACTAAACTTAAATCCAACAATAATAACTCAAGATATTGTAAAATTAGTGCACAATTCAAATTGCAAATTGCAAAATAAGTATTTTTAAAAGCTTTATTGATCGTAACTTGGCTTCTACACATACAAATGAGCCTTAGTGGATCTCATTTTAAAGCCTCATTAATACGCTTCCAAACAAAGTTTGTTAAGTTATTTTATCTTCATTTGTTTTAAAGTTATACCGGTTTGAATTTATAATTTTCTTTAAAAAATTGTACATTATTTTCTTTATACGGGTTTCAAGTAAATTTGAGCTGTAAACATTTATACTTTAATTAACAATAATGATAGAAGAACTCAAAAGGAATAATTGAAGCTTAAGAAAATGTTCGTAAGTTTATTTTTGGTCAATATATGGATACTTTAATGGCGCGCTATGAGGCGCAACATCGGCTCACAGTCAAGTATTTTTCGACGTTTTATCGATTGTAACTCGGCTTCTACGCATGCAAATGAGCCAATATGTGATATCCATATAAAAATGGGTCAAGTTATTTTGCAGCATCATCATTGCATATAAAACGAGCATTTATCTTGTGGCGGCTTACACACAATTGACGTGTCTTGATGATGCTGCAAAAGAACTAGATCCACTTTATATGGATCCTATCCACTATCCACTAGATATCTATATGGTATAGATTATATCTGTATCATATAGATAACTAGACTCTGAAGCCCCAGAAAGTTTTAGTTTTACTGCCTACAAGAACAGACTTAGTACCACCATGTAACTGTAAAAATTACTCTAAGAACTTATGCAGATGTAAAAAAAGCTGAGATTCCCTGTATATATCGATTCAGATGCATGAAACAAAAAGTTTGTAAAAATAGTATTAATAAATAATATCAACTTACTTTTTAGTTCTATTTCTGAGATATCAGTTTATATTAGAATGCTAGAAACAGCAGAGATGAAAACATTGCGAAAAATCGATGGTAAGACGATGAGGGATAGAGCTAGAAGTGCAGATATACGAACGAGAGGCAAGGTGGACAACATTAATAATTGGGTGAAAAGCAGAAGAGTAGAATGGAACAACCACATAAGCCGAATGACAACAAATAGAGTAGTAAGGACGGCGAGAGACGGTTCCCCAATAGGAAGACGATCAGTGGGAAGACCACGAAAAAGATGGAATGACAACTTACTGGAGGCACATTGAAAAACAGACAGAGTAATGTCTATATAAAAAGAAGAAGAAGAAGAAGATATTAGTTTTTAATATTTTTCTTTTCTCATTTAGTACAAAAAATAGAAGACAAAGTAAATAGAATGGAATGTGATACGAGGTACAGTATGATGATTTAATTATAAGAATTATATGATAAAATTTTATTAGGATCTTCAAAAATGAAAAATGAAGATAACGTATAATATACATAGAAATTATAATTTGCATCGAGAAGTTAGCGAGTGAACCTTTACGCGGTGAGCCGATCTTGCGCCTCAGAGCGCTCTATTAAAATATCGATATCTTGGCGAAAAATAAACTTACAAACATTTTCGTAAGCTCAAAATTTTTCTTTTGAGTTATTCTATCATTGTTGATAATTAAAGTATAAATGTTTATAGCTTAAATTTGCTTGAAACCCTTATAAACAAATTAATGTACAATTTTTTTAAAAAAATTATTATTTCAAATGGGTATAACTTTAAAACAAATGAAGATCCAGTAATTTAACAAACTCTGTTTGGAACCCTATTAATGAAGCTTTAAAATAAGCCCTTCTAAGGCTCATTTTCATGCGTAGAAGCCGAGTTACGATCGATAAAGCTTCGAAAAATACTTATTTTGCAATTTGCAATTTGCATTGTGCACTAATTTTACAATATCTTGAGTTCAATTGTTGGATTTAAGTTTAGTAATTGTTTTTTTCTTCATTTTTATTAATGAACAAATTTTATTTGAAACATTATTTTTTATCTATTTTAGTTTATGAGCCAGAGCCTTATAAACAATTTATAAACAATTATATTGTTTATAACAATTTTTTGACCACTCGGATCGAAATCCACCCTCGAAATTCGTAATCAGCAGCCAAAAATCCATAAGAAAACGTTGAGTTTGTCCATCAGAATTGAAAAGGACACGGTGACCTCTATTTGGCGCCTAGACTATATACAGTCATATCTCTATACACTTTATTTTAACTTTCTTAGTAAACTAAGTACAGATCCGGAATTTTTTAGGGTTTGGCTGAATTTTCTATTTGTGACTGGCTTCGGGGTGGTTTCAGCCCTATAGGGGTGATTTGTTCAATTTTCCAAAAAATAAAGTGTGATACATCATGTTTTTATTGTAAAACTAAGTATAGATTCCGAATTTTATATTATTGGTTGGCTTCGGGGTTGTTTCAACCTTTTGGGGTTGATTTGATCAGTTTTTCCGAAAAATATAGTGCTACATATTTTTTACGGTAAAACTAAATATTTATATATTCAGCTTTTCTATTACTGCGTTGATTCGCGCAGTAAAAAATTAAATTAAATTAAATAAAATCACTTAAAATTAAGTAAGATTAGTAGATTAGTAGATATTGTAGCAAAATTTTGTACAGGGTGTTCAAAATATTAGATTGTTCTTGTTCTTTTAACAAATTCAAGCTGTAATAACGAAAATTTACTTAGCTTTAAACCTTTATTAGGGTTTCCTATAGCTACCTCCCTTCATTATTTTTAAATAGTTAAAGATTTCCTAATTTGTAATATTTAACAATTAAAACCAAGTATGTATGTCGTGGTTATGTACGTACAAAACATCACCAACACCGGTAATATACTTTCTGTCATTAATAAAGTTTACTTACATTGTTATCATGTAATCACATAGAGCGTTCTATTATTTTAGTTGAAGTTGGTCTACAGATGTGACACTGAATAATATTTTTACATTAAACTACCTACATACATATATGTCGTATTCTGGCAGACATTTACATTTTAGATTTTAAGTATCATCAATACTTACTTACTTTCCGTGTCCGGAACACCAACAACTTTAAATTCTGTATTTCCAATGGTTGGCCACACAGATGGCCCTGTCATTTGCTATAATTAAGTCTTGTTCTGTGCAGGTCTCTCTTATCAGCCGGCTGGTCTGAACCGCGCCACAGTCGCAGGTATCGTCCTCCTGGTATCCCCTTTTTTCAGGTTACTAGCACAACGTGAAACGCCGGTTCTTAGTCTGTTTAGCGCTTTCCAAGTCGGATACGGTAAATTGTGTCCAGCAGCCATTTCCTCTGAGGGAGGAAAATGTGTCGCGGTAGCTGACGCTTGCCATAGGTGTATTCGGCGCGTCTCTGGCGCTTCGGGGATGGATCTTGATGTTTTCAGGAAGCTTTTTCGAGATCTTAGTCTGCTTGGCTGAGTTTGGTGGTCATATAAGGGGTGTCTTCGGTCCGTCTCCTGCTTTTTCCGTTCTACCTCTGACGTGACCTTCCTCCTGATAGGTGATGGAGCAATTCCAGCAATGGGGTATACCTCTTCGATAGGTGTCGGTTTCAGGCAACCCGATATTATATGGACCGTTTCATTTAGAGCCACGTCGACGTTCTTTGGGTGAGCAGAGTTTGCCCATATTGGTACTCCAAACTCCGCGGCCGAAAAACATAATGGCAAGGCAGAAGTGCGGAGAGTGTGTGGTTGTGCTCCCCATTTTGTATTAGTTAGCTTGCGGATGATATTATTTCTGGCACTTATTTTCTTCTTGACATCTTGACAGTGGTATCGGTAAGACAGAGTTCTATCCAGACGGACGCCAATGTATTTTGGCGTCTTGTTGTGTTCCAGCATCTGACCACGCCATTCCACCTCCAGCGACCTTCGGGCATGCTTGTTTCTCAGGTGGAAAGCACATACCTGGGTTTTTGTGGGATTGGGTTTCAGATGGTTTTTATCATAGTATAGAGCTAAGTCTCCCAGGACATCTGTCAGTTTCACTTCGACTTCATTGAAGGTTCTTCCCTGAGCTGCCACCGCTGTATCATCAGCGTAAATAAATTGCCTTGTTTGTTGGTGTATGGGTTGGTCGTTGGTGTATATGTTATATAGAATCGGCGCGAGGACACTTCCCTGTGGTAGCCCATTTTTTTGGTCCCTCCACCGACTGTTCTTGGACTGGAGCGTTACGTAGAAGCGTCTATTCTGGAGGAGACATTTCACTAACCTTGTTAGTCGGAAATAATTTGTAGTTTCGTAGAGTTTTGCGAGTAGCCGTTGATGGTTAACTGTATCATAGGCGGCAGTTAGGTCTATGAACGCTACTCCTGTTATTTCCTTCCGTTCAAAACCATCTTCAATATGTTGGGTGAGATTAAGAATTTGACTGCAGCAGCACTTTCCGGGCCTGAATCCTGCTTGTTCTGGAATAATTTTAGTCTCCACATATTCTGCGATCCGGTTCAGTATCATTCTTTCAAAGGCCTTGAAAAGGCGGCACAAGAGAGATACAGGTCTAAAACTCTTTGTATCCGCCGGATCCTTCCCTGGTTTTAAGAGGGCTACCACTCTAGCTTTTCTCCAGATTTTGGGGATTTGTAATGTACGGATGCAGCAATTCATCATTTTTACGAGCCATTCTACGGTTTTTAGTCCAAAGTTCTTTATTTGCTCTGTTCGTATGTCGTCCAGGCCAGTCGCTTTATTATCTTTCATTTGATGGATCGCGCCTCTCATCTCCTCTAGACAAAAAGAGGTACCTAGAACATCTCTTTCTTCGTCGATATTCCGTTGAGCTCTCACCTTGTTCTTTCTTGATGTCGTCTTACCGTTCATTAGAAGATGATGGGCTATCTGATCGGGTGTGACTTCTGTCATGTTGACTGCCGGAGCAGCGGGATCGTTGCCAAGATTCCGAATCAGCTTCCAGGCACGTCTGCTGTTTTGTTTCATGTCCAGACTCGTGACCAGCTTGCACCACCTTTCCGTTCTGTTGGCGGATATCGCATGTAACATTTCCTCCCCAGCCTGTATTGTCGCTTCCGAGAAAGGGTCTTCTTCATATAGCTGTTCGTATCTTTTAAGTAGGGGTTTAGATTCTTCACTGAGCCCCGCTATGTACTCAGTTCGACAACCTCTAGGGATAAATTTCCGTGATATTTGCTTTACGATTTCTACAAATTTATCGTATGAATCAGGGCAAGGTTCTAGCTGGGAAACTTCTTGATCCAATGTTTCAGAGAATTTTTCCCATTTTGCTTTAGTAAAGTTGAACCTTCTCTTGAAAGGAACAATTTCGTATCTGATTGCCGCGTTGGAAAGACAAATTATTGGTCTGTGCTGTGTCTTTGGGAGGCCGCTTCCAACGATTTTTGTCACCTGGTCTCCAATTCTGTCGCTGACAAATATATTGTCTGGGTTGTAACCTCTGCGCCATCTTCCGCTGTTGAACGACGCAGGCTGCTTTGGATCGTGAATAAGTTTTAGGTTCATGCCTTCAGCCCATTTTTCTAGTTCTTCGCCATTGGAATCTGTTTCGTTGTAACCCCACGCGACACTGTGACAGTTGAAATCACCCAGTACGAATTTGATTTGCTGTGATTGAAAGTTATTCGGTTCCTCAAAAGCAAAGTCAGCGTTTGGTGGTTTGTAGATTGACGTTACTGTACAGGAGTTTATCTCCACTGTGAGGATCTCGATGTCATTTTGATCTGTTAGAGATGTGGATGCTACGTCGATATCTGGTCTGACGAAGACTGCGCTACCATATTGGTCGTGTGGTCTCTCCAGTATGAGCTTCATACCACGAATCCTTGGTTTGCGGCTTGCAGTACCTCTATGGGTTTCTTGAACCAGTAGAACATCGACACCATGTTCTCTGCACATATTAGACAATAGGTCTTCTTTATCTGCTGATAGTCCTTCAATATTAATTGAGGTCGTCATCAAAAATGGCCTTGATAAAGACCGTTTTGATTTTGATTGCATCTGTGTTGTTGGTGCACCGGTGTTGAAAGGATTAGCCGACATTACTCGTTTCCAGGGGACGCCCGATTGTATTCACAAGTGATCACAATCTACGTGGAGGCTCCTTTCATGTCCCCCAGTATCAGGGTGTATATCATCAATATACAGGGTGTTTCATTAATAATTTTCCATATAGTAACTGGAGAAACCTTAGCACAAAATACGAAGATTTGACCTAAAACACTTAAATAAAATGTGGTTCCTTTCTGATTTATTTGAAAAATTTAAAAACTATTTTTGCTCAGCATTTTAAAACTATTCGACGTATCACTTTCATACGTGGCAGGAAGTATAGGTACTGTACAAACTACTAAGTAATGTTAAACAAACGTTTCTGTCTATTACCAGAGGCGTACGATTGGGGAAAGTGAATGGTTGACCCTTTTCAAATTCTACGGCACTGGCGGAATTGCTATTTTAGTTCAATTTTTGGATTCTTCAATACTTTCTATGAAAATAGTATACTCTTTATTCGTAACGATAAAATCATTAGTATTCGAGATCTTTGAAGTTAAAAATGAAACGACACGGTTACATATTTTGATTAATGTATTGTGTCGCGTCATTTTTAATTTCAAATATCTCGACAACTAATCGTTTTATCGTTACGAATGAAGAGTATATTATTTACATAAAAAGTATTGAAAAATTAAAAAATTACACTAAAATAGCAATTTCGTCAGTGGCGTAGTATTTGGGAAGGGTCAACCAGCCACTATCCCCTGTCGTACGCCTCTGGTAGTAGATAGAAACGTTTATTTATCTTAATTTAGTAGGGTGTACAGTACCTACACCTTCTGCCAAGTATGATAAGGATATGCCAAATAGTTTTAAAGTACTAGGTACAAACAATTTTTAAATTTTAATCATATGAATCATATAAAAAATTAATCAAAATAACTGTGACGTTTCATATTTAACTTCAAATATCTCGAAAACTAATGACTTTATCGTTACCAATGAGGAGTATATTATTTACGTAGAAAGTACCGTAAGATGGGGCTACTTTAATCCCCGGGGGCTACTTTAATCATAACTTCCCGCCTAAAATGTATTTCATTTCAATCGAAACTGATCGAATATTTCTCTGTAATTTTTATACGTGGCAACAGTGGAATGTTATTGTTAACCATTGTGAGTCGTGTTTCACGTGTTCTCTGGCAAATATACATACATGTAAGTATTATTGTAAGAAACAATAATTTGTGCATATTTTAGCACCAAAATTACTTCTATGGTAAGCTATAGGCATGTTATTTAGGTAACAAAATCATTTCGTTATGTTAATATAGGTACTTTCATGATGTAGGTTTAACCTCAAATTTTAACGTACTGTATTTTACCATGTTCTTATTTTTAATATTGTGTCGCGGGGTAACTTTGATCGGAGAGGTGGGGCTTCTTTAATCAGTGATCAAAGTAACCCCAGCGTATAAAATAGTCTACTAGTGTACATTTTCTTTTTCAGAAATATGGTGCGTACGTACACAAAACGTCTTGGCAGTAGGCCTTACAAAAATTACGATGAAGAAACGGTAGAACGAGCACTTAATGACATCGTTACTGGAAGTCTTACCTTAAGAGGAGCTTCAGCAACGTATAAAATTCCGTTTGGAACACTTCGTAACAAATTCAAAGGGGCACATATTAAAAATCCAGGAGCTCAGCCGGTTTTCAGTCATGTTGAAGAAAAAGCTATTTTAGCAGCAGCGGCTAAGTGTGCAGATTGGGGTTTTCCGCAAACTTTACTCGATATAAGAATGATGGCCAAATGTTATTTGGAACGTCAAGGAAGGGTCGTCAATAAGTTTGTCAATAACATGCCGGGAAAAGATTGGGCCCTTAGTCTATTAATACGACACAAAAATTCATTTGGCCAACGTTTATCCACAAACATTAAACAAGTACGAAGTAAAATTTCCAGAGAAACGATTGAGGCTTATTTTGCAAACTTATCAAATACTTTAAAAGATGTACCACCTGAAAACATATTTAATTATGATGAGTCCAATGTATCTGACGACCCAGGAAAGAAATGGGGAATATACAGACGAGGGGTAAAATACCCCGAAAAAATATGTAATCATTCCAAGACGGCAACTAGTATAATGATTTGTGGTTCTGCTAGTGGAATACTATTACCTCCTTACATTATCTATAAAAGTACCCATCTTTACGACACGTGGAAAGAAAATGGTCCTGTTGGAGCACCTTGTTGCGATCAACCATGTTGTTCGAGAGGCAGTAGATACAATAGAACATTTAGCGGTTGGATAGATACAGTCACTTTTCGCGACTGGTTTATGACTTCCTTTTTACCGCATGCCAAAAGATTACAAGGCAGAAAAGTACTCTTAGGAGATAACCTTTCTTCACACCTAGATGGGGATGTAATAAAAACATGCAATGAGAACAACATCAGTTTCGTTTGCTTAGTGCCAAATTCGACTCATCTGTGCCAACCCCTAGATGTCGGATTTTTTAGACCCATGAAGAGCGCATGGCGTGCTACACTAACAACTTGGAAACTACAAAATTTACGTCTAACTACTGTGCCTAAAGATCGTTTTCCTATCCTTTTAAGACAGTGTTTAGATCAGATGGATAAATCAAAGTTTCAACCATCCAAACACAGGTCAAGTGAGCCACGTCCAGGTGATAAAGAAGAATCTGCGGTACGGCGAAATTTAATAAACAGTTTTGCTGCTACAGGTATATATCCCCTTAATAAATGTGAAGTATTAAATAAATTACCTTCAAATGAAAACGACGGTGAAATTGTGCAAAATGTAGAAAGTGTTCTAACGAATTTCCTAAAAGAAAAAAGGTTTGGCAATAACGACAACAATACGTCCAAACCGCTAAGAAAGAAACGATTAAATGTTGATCCGGGTAAGAGCATAGCCACAATTGAGAGCAGTGATAGTGAAAATTCTAGCATTCACGACGCACAAGAGTCCGATCATGACAAACTAGAATCTGAAACTGATGAATTAATTTCTGATGAGAAAGAGACTGGTAGTACAAAACATCATGGAAAGAACGAAAGTTCAAATATATCAAATGATATTGGTGAATGTTCTGGTATGGGACCAATAAAAAACTCTCCTTTTATAAAACCTATGTTGATAATCTCGAAAAAGATTGTTTCGTTGTGGTGCAGTTTGTTTATGACAAACAGTTAAAAACTGAGAAAATTAAAAAATTTGTAGCTCAAATATTGGAAGCAGATAAAGCAAAACAGTCATATCTAATAAATTGTATGAGGCCATATGGTGAAAAAAATACTACTTTTATTTTTCCACATGTTAATGATATTTGTGAAGTACCCTTACATAATATCATTTTAAAATTGAGTCAGCCTATAATACACAGAGGTCGACATACTTTTGCAAATTCTGTCTTTGATTAGTTTTATGTGTAAAAACTTTCGTGTTTAATTAAAGCCTTGAAGAAATGTTAAATTTTTGTATATATTTAATACCTAGCCTTGAATTTTCACCTATTTTTGTTTATAATTATCAGCAAACATAACAACACTTTTTCTAATATTTTGTTTTTGAATTTTAGGGGTTACAATATAAATATCAGGTAAATTGTATGTGTGATCAAAGTAACCCCACTTGAAGTGTAACTTTGATCAGGCATTTATCTTTTTTTTTCTATTAAAATATTTTATTTTTTGAGAATATTTTTATATAGTGTAATAGCTAAGTAAAAACCGATTTAAATATATTTTTTTCAAAAAGCAAATCATAACTTTATGATTGCTAGGTGCGATGAAAGATTAATTTTGATCAAAGTAACCCCATCTTACGGTATTGGAGAATCTAAAAATGGTACTAAAATAGTAATGCCTCCAGTGGCGTAGAATTTGAGAAGGGTCATCCATTCACTATCCCCTGTCGTACGCCTCTGGTAGTAGGTAGAAACGTTTGTTTATCATAATTTAGTAGGGTGTATAGTAGTCGCACTTTCTGCTAAGTATGAAAAGGATACGTCAAATAGTTTTAAAATGTTGAGCAAAAATAATTTTTAACTTTTTAGATAAAACACCCTGTAACTCAGCAAGGAACCACATTTTATTTAAGTGTTTTAGGTGCAATCTTCGTATTTTGTGCTAAGGTTTCTCCAGTTACTATATGGACAATTATTAATGAAACACCCTGTATTTGTTTTTCCATTTTCACCATAACATTTAGTATATTTTATCAATTTTACATTTTTTTAAAGTCCAATTCTGGAATTCCTCAACATTGGAGGAATCCTCGCTGTATCGTGCGGTAAATATCGGGTGTATCTAACAATAATATATTTTTAGGTTTAACTACTGCAACATTAGAAAGTTTTCCCAATTCTACAAGGTCTACCATCAGAAAGCGGCGGCAAAGCAGGTAAATCGAAAAACCTTTAAAGATTATTTTGAATGTTTAAGATAAAAAAAACAGTATCCAATTTACATATACATATTAGAATTAAAGATGTTCGAAATGTTATTCTTAATGTCATTTTGGGTTGCTTTTGAATTCAGTTGTCAGTTGGCCATTGAAATCCCATATGTGATGTTTCCAAATATGTGATCAAAAAAAAAATTCCAACCACGTGGGAAGAGTTGTGTGTTGCCCTGGGTAACATCCAGGCATATCTTTAAGATCAGATGATCTTTATATAAATATGTAAAACAACCACATCATTTACATTTAAAGGGTTTTTACCCAATACCTTTTGGTGGCTGAGGCATGCAATTTTTGTAATTATGGCCTATTGTTTTTAAAACTCCTGTCATTTTTTTTAACTTTTCTCTAAATTAATTAGGTTATACTTAATTTTAGGGCTTTTAAACACTGATGATGGATTCCTTAATCCGAAAACGTTTTATATTGTGACCCTTATTTAGGGTATTTTAATATATACCTTTTACAAAAAACTTGCTATTTTTGTGATTTACGGTATACAGCCAGCTACAGGAAGTTTATTTTCCTCGTGGATTTATGAAAACAGCAACCAAATAAAATTAGTCCCCACTTCTTCGTCTTTTCTTCTTCTAATAACTGTATAAGTATTAGGAGCTTTAAAATAAAATTTAATATTCAATTATATTCGCTTTTTAGTTTGGAATGTACTCTTCCGCCACAATTGGAGAATGGAAGGTGGCTAGTAACTGAAGTAGATGTTAAACCAGGTGATAAAGTAGACTTTAACTCAATAATAAGATTAGAATGTCATGAAGGTTACCAATTATACCCTGATATTCGCTTACAAATT
Source organism: Diabrotica virgifera virgifera (assembly GCF_917563875.1). NCBI lineage: Eukaryota > Metazoa > Arthropoda > Insecta > Coleoptera > Chrysomelidae > Diabrotica > Diabrotica virgifera. The sequence goes on along the minus strand of NC_065451.1, from coordinate 157,413,047 downwards.
TGTGATAGCTACTGGAATGAAAAAAAATTGCCAACGTGCAAAAGTAAGTTTTTTGTAATAATTGTTTCTCTCTCTTTCAACTTTGTCACTAGTGTGTGTAGTGTGTCTTTGTGTGATTCTACTAAGGTCACTTTCGTTTAGCATTTCAAAACATTTATTGACAACAAACAGATAGACAGATAGACAGACAAACATTGATAACAGACTACGTGCCGTAGGCCTCTTATAAATTGACAAATAAGTTATTGAGATTTCTGGCTGTTATTTTTCTACAATTTGACTGAGAGTCAAGTAAAATATTGTTTGTTCAAAATCTGTCACCAAGAAAACCTCTTTTTTCTTCCCATTTTCTGTTCCCTTTGTATTCTTTCTGGCAAATTTGTCTCTGTCCAATGCGGCTCTAAACAAAGATGTTGAATCAAAGCCGGTCCAGTCTATGATATTTCTAAGCCATGAAATCTGGCCCCTACCGGGACGTATCTAAACATTCCGTATAAATATGTATTTGGAACCTAGGAGTTTTCTATTGGTTCGTTGCAGCACGCGGTCATATTTTAACCAATAGGCGGCGAGGTTCCAAACGCATATACGGAATGTTATTCGGTGCCAAATTCATATACGGAATGTTAAATATTCTTACACCGAAAAAGATAAGTTCTTATTAGAGTCTGTTAAAAGGAGATTAATTTTAAAATACTTGTTACTGTATTATTAAATAAAAATAAAACAATTATAGTATTTGGAATGTTATTTGGTGCGAAATTCATATACGGTATGTTAAATATTCGTAGAACAAAAAGACGATTTTTATTAAAGCCAATTAAAATGAGACTGGTTTTTAATAGTATATTATGCAAAGAGCATTTAATGATGGTCATTATGAAGCGAGTATGAGGGATAAAAAACGAGCCGTATGCGGCGAGTTTCGTATAGAGTACGAGCTTCATAATGATAATGAAATGCAAATTGTATACACGATTTTTTCTATGATCGTTTACAAAAAATATATTCAAATTTATTAATTTTGTAACGCAAACAAATTAAGTAGTTTGTCAGTCTGACAGTTTGTTTACATATTGAGAACTGTCAAAGAGTATGTATTTGATTCGCCATTGGTTACTGCGCGTGTGCCACCTTTATCGCAAATCTGAATCCTAATGAAAATCTGTATCATAATGAAGTTCATTATGATACACGTAGTGACATCATAATTGATATATATATATATATATATATATATATATATATATATATATATATATATATATATATGTTCGGAAAGGTTTCCGCGGTTAATACAATGAAACTTAAAGCTAAAATCAATATCAACAAAAGAATTAATATTAAAATTAAACTCACCAGGCTTCCGGGTTGAACCGCGTCGTTGGTTTCTAGGCCGAGCTTTCGATGTCCTCTCTGACGTCATCTTCAGGGCTTCCGGGGTCTCAGTCTCCTGAGGCTCCAGACACTACACTCACTACTCACTACTTCACTACTCACTGCAATACTGTTGTTGCTGACGCTGGGGCGGTCATTTATACCGTGGACTGATGTGACTGACGTGGCTGTCGATGACGTGGCGGAGTGGGAATTAGCGCGAAGACTATTTGGAGTGGCGCGAAGATTTTTGACGGCTGGAATTGTATTTGTAGATGGAGCGGACGATGTTTTCTTTAGGAGGGGTCTCCAAGTCGAAGGTAAACGGATGCCGTCATCTCTTTTATTGAGACAACTTGGCCGTTTTTCGATTTCTATGGCTTCTCAGATAATCCTTTGTTTATAGAAGCGGATGGGGGCTATGGTTCTGGAGTTTTCAAAGTCAATTTTGTGACCTGTATGAAGATGGTGTTGGCCTAGGGCTGAAACTGAATCGGAATTGCGAACAGATATGGAATGTTCATAAATCCTATTTTGGATTCTACGATTGGTTTGTCCTATGTAAGATCGGGGGCAGTCTGCACAAGGAATTTCATAAACTCCGTGTTGTTCATTTGGAATGTTGTCTTTGACGGATCGGACAAGAGATGAAAGTTTTTGTTGGGGGGTAAATACTGTTTTTATTCCTCGTGGTTTAAGAATTCTGTCGATTTTGTCAGTAACACCTTTGATATAGGGAAGAAAAGCTTTCGTATGATCAGGATCTAACTCTTTGGGTTGTGATTGAGCGGGAGATTGAAGTTTATGGATGCTCCTATCGATGTGATTTTCGCGGTAACCGTTTTGGATGAGGGCTTGTTTTAAAGAAGAGAGTTCAGTAGATCTACTTGCATCATCGGAAAGACGGATTGATCTGGAGACAAGAGTATTAATGACTGAATTAATTTGAGAAGGTGGGTGATGAGAGTTGCCATGCAAGTAGCGGTTGGTATGGGTGGGTTTTCGATAAACAGAGTGATGAAAACCTTGTGATTGGTTCTTCTTAATAAGAACGTCGAGAAACGGTAAGGATGAGTTAGTCTCCATCTCCATCGTGAACTGGATACTGGGATGTATACCATTCAGATGGGTCTGAAAAGACGCTAAAGCATCCCTGCCGTGGGGCCAAATGACGAATGTATCGTCAACATATCGTAGCCAACATGTGGGTTTGAGCGTAGATGTGGATAGTGCTCGGGTCTCAAAATCTTCCATAAAGATATTAGCAATTACTGGAGAGAGTGGTGAGCCCATTGGGGCACCATTTATTTGTCTGTAGAATTGATTTTTTCATCGAACTTCTCAAACAATATCCTATCTCACCCTCAGACATTCTAGTAAGTTTCGACATCGTTTCACTTTTTACTAACATTCCTATAGATGACACCCTAAATATTCTGGAAACGAAACACAGTATCCAGCAAGACCACTTATCTCTCATTAAACATTGCATGTCCAACACTTATTTCATCTTCCAAAATCAATTCTACAGACAAATAAATGGTGCCCCAATGGGCTCACCACTCTCTCCAGTAATTGCTAATATCTTTATGGAAGATTTTGAGACCCGAGCACTATCCACATCTACGCTCAAACCCACATGTTGGCTACGATATATTGACGATACATTCGTCATTTGGCCCCACGGCAGGGATGCTTTAGCGTCTTTTCAGACCCATCTGAATGGTATACATCCCAGTATCCAGTTCACGATGGAGATGGAGACTAACTCATCCTTACCGTTTCTCGACGTTCTTATTAAGAAGAACCAATCACAAGGTTTTCATCACTCTGTTTATCGAAAACCCACCCATACCAACCGCTACTTGCATGGCAACTCTCATCACCCACCTTCTCAAATTAATTCAGTCATTAATACTCTTGTCTCCAGATCAATCCGTCTTTCCGATGATGCAAGTAGATCTACTGAACTCTCTTCTTTAAAACAAGCCCTCATCCAAAACGGTTACCGCGAAAATCACATCGATAGGAGCATCCATAAACTTCAATCTCCCGCTCAATCACAACCCAAAGAGTTAGATCCTGATCATACGAAAGCTTTTCTTCCCTATATCAAAGGTGTTACTGACAAAATCGACAGAATTCTTAAACCACGAGGAATAAAAACAGTATTTACCCCCCAACAAAAACTTTCATCTCTTGTCCGATCCGTCAAAGACAACATTCCAAATGAACAACACGGAGTTTATGAAATTCCTTGTGCAGACTGCCCCCGATCTTACATAGGACAAACCAATCGTAGAATCCAAAATAGGATTTATGAACATTCCATATCTGTTCGCAATTCCGATTCAGTTTCAGCCCTAGGCCAACACCATCTTCATACAGGTCACAAAATTGACTTTGAAAACTCCAGAACCATAGCCCCCATCCGCTTCTATAAACAAAGGATTATCCGAGAAGCCATAGAAATCGAAAAACGGCCAAGTTGTCTCAATAAAAGAGATGACGGCATCCGTTTACCTTCGACTTGGAGACCCCTCCTAAAGAAAACATCGTCCGCTCCATCTACAAATACAATTCCAGCCGTCAAAAATCTTCGCGCCACTCCAAATAGTCTTCGCGCTAATTCCCACTCCGCCACGTCATCGACAGCCACGTCAGTCACATCAGTCCACGGTATAAATGACCGCCCCAGCGTCAGCAACAACAGTATTGCAGTGAGTAGTGAAGTAGTGAGTAGTGAGTGTAGTGTCTGGAGCCTCAGGAGACTGAGACCCCGGAAGCCCTGAAGAGGACGTCGAAAGCTCGGCCTAGAAACCAACGACGCGGTTCAACCCGGAAGCCTGGTGAGTTTAATTTTAATATTAATTCTTTTGTTGATATTGATTTTAGCTTTAAGTTTCATATATATATATATATATATAATATATATATATATATATATATATATATATATATATATATATATATATATATATATATATTGATGTGATCTTGATTATTGATATGAGATAATATTCTTATATGTTACTTAATTTAATCAATGTATTAATACTAATCCAATTAATTAACCAGATCACATATCAATATGTTTTCAATCTCAGGGCGAATTATAAATTAATTACTTACTTCCGTGGCTTCTAAATATTTCTTAATGGTTCCTAATCGGGATAGAAAAGAAAAGAGTAAAAAAAATACACATATGGGTCACAATTATAATCAAAATATTTTTTATTTTATTTAAAAGGCAATCAATGCTTAATATTTGCTATTTCTTATTATTCTTAAACATAACATTTACAAATGGGAATCTTATTTCCTTTTGGTTTTCAATTGAAAGTTTTTATTAACATTTAACTATTAGGAGTTATTAGGAACAACTCTATTTAAGTTTGATGAAGCTTTTCTGATATTATTGATTATGTTATTCAATTTTTTATGTGGAATTTAATACGAAAAACCCATACATTTATGTCCAAACAAATGAGACTGACCTTTTCCTGGTGAACTGAAAATGTCCTCACACAAGACCCTTTCCTGCTATCCTTGGCTGCGATCAAACCTCGTCCTGGGTTCCAGTGATGTTCTCCTTTGAAAAACTAGCTCGAATAGCTCTCGTTCCTGCTTTTGTCGTGATGCTGTGTTCTACCCTTTTCGAAACTGCTATCAGCTACCGGGACACTCTGGGCTCAAGGAGGTTCTTTTACTCTCGACCTGGCCTACTTCTCGTTCCACGATAGATACTCCACACTCACGGAACTACACCGGCTTTCTCACTCCTCGAACACTACCGTCTACTACTCGACTTCACTTCTCGACAGCTCAAAACATTCTGATCTCACTTTCTCATCCATTCCCCTACTTTCTAAATATCCCTTCCAGATTCACAAATCAATCTTCCACCACCAACTCTCATTCGTAATATTCCTCAAAACCAATTTTTAATCTTTCTAAATATGCTTAATGGATTTCAAAAGAAAATATTTAATTCCCATTCTAAAATACTTTCTAACTATTTACAAATTTTAATGACCTATTCTCTCTTTCAAATGAGTCTTATTTAGCATAGGCTAATGATCGAAACCTTCCGCGAAAAACGATAATGAACTATCATCTATTTCACTGAGTTTTATTTAGCATAGGCTAATGATCGACCTTCCGAGAAGAACGATAATGGTACGCGTCATTCACTTTGTTTATCTAAGCACATTGTTCCGAGTTTCGTACGCTTATTCTAATCACTTCTTAAAATTAAATATAACAATTTGTTGTATACAGGTTGTTCTAAATTTATATGCCCGAGGTTGAGAAAATTAAAAATATTTTATATTAAAGTGAATTTTGTTTATAATTATCAAAATTTAATTTTCATATCAAATAGAAATATAACAAATCCCCGCCTTGTATTCGATAAAATTTATCTGCATTTTTAAATAAATTTTCTCGAGGCAAAACCAACTCCCTGTATATTTCCTTACTTTAATCTACGTCTTATATCCTAACTTACTATCTACTTCATGTAATTCTGTCTTTTATTCGTGATATTTGTATACATCGTGAATATTATAAATTCTTTGGATCTTTTCCGAGTTCCTGTGCCTCAACTCATAACTATTTATCCCATTTTCATTATTCACGATGTACGGGCCTTCGAAAACAGGCATCAACTTTGCGCAAATGCCCCCAGGAAGATTTGATACTCGTAATGCCCTCACGAGTACTTTTTCACCCTTTTGGAAAGTCACTGGTCTTCTTTTTCTATTTTGTTCCTGTCTTTGGATATATTTTTCGTTGCTTCGCCGTAATCTTCTCTGTACGGTTTCAATCACCTGTTGATATTCTTTTGGCTCTTGGTCTTCCCATGGCCTTATCGGCAGTACACCCTTCATGATGTATTCTGGGGTCTCTTTTGTTACTGTGCTCGGAATTGTATTTAGATACCTTTCTATTTCCGCCATTTTCCTGTCCCAGTGGCGATGTTGACCATCTGTTGCAATGCGAAGAAATTTCGTCACTTCCTGTATGAATCGTTCCGAAGGATTACTCTGTGGATGCCTGATGCTGACAAAATTTGTCTCTATTCCTCGTTCTCGAAGTTGTCCCTTGAAACGATCATTTCGGAAATACGTTGCATTGTCCAGTAGAATCTTTTTTGGTGTTCCTACTATGGCTATAAAATTGTCGATTTTTCTTAATATTTCCTGCCCCTTTGTGGTGCGGCAACTATATAATTTTACGTATTTTGAAAACACATCCACCATTACCAGAATATGTTTGTTCCTTTTAGTGGTCATAATTAGATCGCTTAACATATCTATTGCTACAATGTCTAGTTTGTTTCGGGCTTCAATATTTTTGGCAACATTTTCGTTTTTGAAATTCCGACTCTTATATTTTTGACATACATCGCACTTCTGGGTAATTTCCTTTGCAATGCGGTAATCCTGTCGGCTGATGTAATTTTCCCTAAAAACGAGCCAAACTTTTCTGCTACCGATATGCCCATTGTCCTCATGTAATTTCTTTATTATCTTTTCGGCCAATGTCTGTGTCACTAAATATAGTTCCTTTCCGTCTATTCTCTTAAAATATATGTCATTTTCTATTTCCGCTCTTCTTTTCTCTCTTTCCTCTAGGTCTTCTTGGTTTGTCCTTATCTCATTTAACGAATATATCCCTTCTTCTTGTATTAATCTATTTAGTCCCACCTGTAGAGTAATTGTTTTCCTTTTTTCCGGTGTCCTCATCCCGTGTTAGAGCGTCGGCTATTATGTTGTCTTTTCCTTTTATATATCGGAACTCAAAATCATACTCCTGTAATAATAGAATGCCTCTATGTATTCTATTATTTACTAATCTATTCTTCATGATATGTACTAAAGCTGCATGGTCTGTTTCGATTGTGAATTTTGCTCCCAATAAGTAAAACCTCAATTTGTTTACGCAATATAGTACACTGGCAAACTCCAATTCTGTAACACTATATTTTCTCTCATGTGTTTTAGTCACTCGAGATATAAAACATATCGGCACTTCTTGGTCGTTTTGTATTTGAGACAGAACTCCTGCAAATTTTTGTATGGACGCATCAGTTCGGAGTATAAAAGGTAAATTGTAAATGGGGTGGTATATTTTCGTTCCTTTTGCGAATTCTCGTTTTAATGTTTCGAAAGCTTCCTCCTGTTCTTCTTTCCAATTCCATTTTATTCCTTTTTTAAGCAACTTTATCAGAGGGATTTCCTTTTGGCTCAAATCGGGAATCAGTTTTTTAAAATAATTAATCGTGCCAAGAAAACCTCTCAATGTTTTCAAATTCGTTGGTCTTGGGTATTCATCTATGAGCTTGACTCTGTCTTCGGATAATCTTACTGTTTTGGTGTCCAATTGAAAACCCAAATAAATGACTTCTTTTTGAAAAAATTGACATTTTTCAATGTTTAATTTCAATCCCGCTGTGTCCAATTCTTCCAGAATGATTTCTATGTGTTTCATATGACTCTGAGTATCTTGTGAAAAAATTAATAAATCATCGATATAATGAACTATGAAATCTTCGTGGCGATTCAAAATGGTATGTAGAGCTCGGACGAGTGCAGCACAAGCACTCTGCAATCCAAACGGCACTACCTTAAACCGGTAGACAATACCATCAACAGAAAAAGCGGTGTAGTTTCTACACTTTTCAGCTAACGGTATCAACCAAAAACTGTGTTTTAAGTCAATTTTCGAAAATATGTGTGACCCGGTGATTCTTCCAAAAATGGCCTCGATGTTTAGAGGTGATTCATATTGTGATACTGTGTGCTGGTTGATATTCCTGGCATCTAAACATAATCTCAATTCTCCACTGCTTTTTTTTACTATCACAATCGGGTTAACATACGGTGAATCACATCTTTCGATGATTTGATCTTCCAACATTTTATTTATTTCTTCTTTCACCTCTTGTCGATACTTGTATGGAATCGGGTAAGTCTTTGATCGAAAATTTCCCAAGTTTTTCACCTCAAATGAATGTTCGTACTTTTTAGCCACTCTGTTTTCCTCATTGATCAAATTTTCGTAGTTTCTTAACATCAACCGCAATTCTTTTTCTTTCCCTTCTCCACATATCAATTTTCTGTCTTTTTTCTCAGATTCTTCACACAAGTTTACCGTGCATTCTGCATCCTCGTTTGCATATACCTCCTCTTCAAATACCACTGTTTCAATCATATTCTTTTCACTTTCATTTTTTAGCTTTATTTCTTCTTCTCCTGAGCCCGTCTCTTCTTTTGAGGAATCCCAGGTTTCCTTTGTTTCTGATACTCTCAAATTTTCTTCTTCTGGGCTCAACTCTTCTTTTGAGGAGCCACAGGTTTCATTTTCTTTTATCTTTTTCTGACCTTTTCTCCTTTTTCTTCTTTGTCCTTGCTTCGCTGCCAAATTCATTTCCACTGTTTGTTCTTTACCTGATTCGTCCGTATTTTGTTTCTCATGTTCCTTGTCCTGTTCTTTTTCTTTTTCTTCTGTTAGTTTCATCGTATTATTTTTAAAATCTATCACTACATGTTTTTCTGCCAATTCGTCCACTCCTACTATCATGTCATGTGACATGTTTGGCATTATTACACATTGTAGTGCATACATATTCTTGCCCAGTCGTACCATTACTCGTATGCCTTCATTTATAGTTGCCAATGTCCGTTTGTTTGCGCCCACTAAATTTACCCTAGGTATTTTATAAATTAAATTTGTTAAGTTAACTTCTTCTATTAGTTTTCTGTTGACCAATGTTATTTCAGATCCAGTGTCTATCATAATTTTAATTGGTTTCTCGTTGATAAATCCATCCACAAATTTTAAATTAATTCCATTTTTCTTTTCGTTGTTTCCTGCCAATTTAATAAACTCCTTGGGGTGACAAAAGATTCCTGTTTGCTTTTTGGTTTTTAGTGAGCGCCGTCGTGAAAAAACGCCGGTTGCTCATCGTTGTTTATATTTTCGTCATAATGTCTCTCTCCGTCATATTCATCTGTCTGGGTATTATTTACTTCTCTTCTATTTTCTCTTGGTCTGTCGGATCTGTTTCGGTTTTCTCGATATACCTGTTCATTTTGTCTACCATTATTTCTGTTTTCTTGATTTGAGCGTGTGGTGTTTCTATTCTGGTATTCTCGATTTCTGTCCTCATTCCATTGCCTATTTCTTTGTTCATAATTTCCTCTTCCGTTGTCTCTATTTTCGTTTTCCCTTCTGGGATTAAAATCTCGTCTTGTATAGTCCCTCCTATTTTGATTTCTATCTCTGTAATCTTGTGTTTCTCGGGGCCTGTAATCTTCTCGCGACCTTCTTGATTTTCTTTCTCTTAGACGTGATTCTCTTATTTGTAGGAATTGGCATAAACTATCTATGTCTTTGTAATTTTGCAATGTGATATGGTCTTCCAGCGTTTCCTCGAAATGTCTTGCAATCAGTTCGACTAATTGTTCCGATGAGTAATTATATTGTAAATGTTTTGCATTATTGTAAATTTGCAAAGCATATGTCCTTTCTGATACACCCATCCTATTATTGTATTTCCCATTTTGCAATTCCTTGTTAATTTCCAATTGTTGGACTTTTCCCCAGAAATAATTCAAAAATTTTTGTTCAAATTGTTGCCAATTGCCGAATTCTTCTTCTTTGCTATCGAACCATAGGCTTGCTTCATATTTGAGATGGTTTCTGATAGTTTCTTTTGCTGTTTCGAAATTTCCGATGTGCTGTATTTTCTTTTTCAGGCTATTTATGAACGGCACTGGGTGTAATCTTCTTACATCCCCGCCAAACCTTATCTTCACGTCATCTGTGCTATGTATAACCATTTCTCTTCTTTCTCCGACATTCTGTTGCGTATTGATTTCCGCAATCTTTCTTTCCACTTCTTCTATGTCTGCTTGAATAGCGTTTTGCAACTTGTTTTCCAAACTTTCCATTTCTTTTTTCTGGCAATTCGTTATCTCCTTTATTTTGCTTTTGATTTCTTTAATCTCTGTCTCTTGTTGTCCCATATCGTTCTTGATCATTGTCAAAAATCCTTTTACTTCCTTTTCATACTTTCCTATGCGTTCCTCCATTTTCTTGTTGTTCTCTTCTATTGCTTGTTTCATTTTTTTTTGTGTTTCATCCATTTTTTGATCCAATTTTTGTTGTGTTTCATCCATTTTTTGTTGTGTTTCATTTTGATTTTTATCCATTGTCCTTTTTGCTTCATCCATTGCTAGTTTTGTTTCCTCCTGATTTTTATCCATTGTCCTTTTTGCTTCATCCATTTTTTGTGACTGGAGTTGCATCAGTTGTAATAGTTTATCTATTCCTGATAATTCTTGCTGTTCTGATGCCATGATTGTCTTGTCTAAAATATCTTCTTGGTCTGAATGTTCTTTTTGTTTTTTGTTGTCCTTGCTTTGGCTTCTTGTCACAGACATTTGTTTTCAAGAAGTACTGTCCCCGCCAAATATGAAATTTTACTAGTATGTTACCAAGACGACTTTTTCTCACCCAAATATTATAAATTGTCAATAAATATATCAAATGTAAATATCGTAAAATAAAATATTAAATCAGTTATGTAAAATTTGTACCTAAAGAGATCTAAAATTTTATGTTATCAAATGTAAGTATCTCACTTTTTACCACAGGCATATAAATTTTCAAATACCGGCTTTACTCTTTCTATCCTTCAAATTTGCCACTAGAAATACTTTACAATGCTTTCCACGTTGGACGACAGTTGATGTGATCTTGATTATTGATATGAGATAATATTCTTATATGTTACTTAATTTAATCAATGTATTAATACTAATCCAATTAATTAACCAGATCACATATCAATATGTTTTCAATCTCAGGGCGAATTATAAATTAATTACTTACTTCCGTGGCTTCTAAATATTTCTTAATGGTTCCTAATCGGGATAGAAAAGAAAAGAGTAAAAAAAATACACATATGGGTCACAATTATAATCAAAATATTTTTTATTTTATTTAAAAGGCAATCAATGCTTAATATTTGCTATTTCTTATTATTCTTAAACATAACATTTACAAATGGGAATCTTATTTCCTTTTGGTTTTCAATTGAAAGTTTTTATTAACATTTAACTATTAGGAGTTATTAGGAACAACTCTATTTAAGTTTGATGAAGCTTTTCTGATATTATTGATTATGTTATTCAATTTTTTATGTGGAATTTAATACGAAAAACCCATACATTTATGTCCAAACAAATGAGACTGACCTTTTCCTGGTGAACTGAAAATGTCCTCACACAAGACCCTTTCCTGCTATCCTTGGCTGCGATCAAACCTCGTCCTGGGTTCCAGTGATGTTCTCCTTTGAAAAACTAGCTCGAATAGCTCTCGTTCCTGCTTTTGTCGTGATGCTGTGTTCTACCCTTTTCGAAACTGCTATCAGCTACCGGGACACTCTGGGCTCAAGGAGGTTCTTTTACTCTCGACCTGGCCTACTTCTCGTTCCACGATAGATACTCCACACTCACGGAACTACACCGGCTTTCTCACTCCTCGAACACTACCGTCTACTACTCGACTTCACTTCTCGACAGCTCAAAACATTCTGATCTCACTTTCTCATCCATTCCCCTACTTTCTAAATATCCCTTCCAGATTCACAAATCAATCTTCCACCACCAACTCTCATTCGTAATATTCCTCAAAACCAATTTTTAATCTTTCTAAATATGCTTAATGGATTTCAAAAGAAAATATTTAATTCCCATTCTAAAATACTTTCTAACTATTTACAAATTTTAATGACCTATTCTCTCTTTCAAATGAGTCTTATTTAGCATAGGCTAATGATCGAAACCTTCCGCGAAAAACGATAATGAACTATCATCTATTTCACTGAGTTTTATTTAGCATAGGCTAATGATCGACATTCCGAGAAGAACGATAATGGTACGCGTCATTCACTTTGTTTATCTAAGCACATTGTTCCGAGTTTCGTACGCTTATTCTAATCACTTCTTAAAATTAAATATAACAATTTGTTGTATACAGGTTGTTCTAAATTTATATGCCCGAGGTTGAGAAAATTAAAAATATTTTATATTAAAGTGAATTTTGTTTATAATTATCAAAATTTAATTTTCATATCAAATAGAAATATAACAATATATATATATATATATATATATATATATATATATATATATATATATATATATATATATATATATTATAGTATGAGAATAGAAAAGTTATTGTTAATGTATTATTAAAGATCCACAAGGAAAAATGTTTTCCTGTAGTTGGCTGTATACCATATAATACAAAAAAGAATAAAGTCCTTTATAAAAAGTCTATATTGAAAATCCCTAAAAAGGGCTACATCACAGAACTAGTTTTCGATTGGTTGACCAATCATCATCAGTGATTTCCTAAAATGAATATAACCTGATAAAATGATGCAAAGGTTTTAAAATTTTGACTACCTTTAAAAAAAGTTGTAGGTTATACTTACGTGACCTTACCAAGCTAACCACCAAAATATAATATTACAAATATATAAATAGTTAGCATGTAAGATCACGTGAGTATAACGTACAACTTTTTTTAACCGTAGTCAAAATTTTAAAACCTTTGCAGCATTTTATAAGGTTATATTCATTTTAGGAAAGCACTGATGATGATTGGTTAACCAATCGAAAACTAGTTCTGTGATGTGGCCCTTTTTGGGGATTTTAAATATAGATCTTTTATAAAGGACTTTATTCGTTTTTTTGTATTATATGGTATACAGCCAACTACAGAAAAACCTTTTTCCTTATGGATCTTTAATAATACATTAACAATAATTTTTGTATTTTCATACTATAATATATCAATTATGATGTCACTACCTGTATCATAATGAACTTCATTATGATGCAGATTTTCAATAAAATACAGATTTTTAACCAATAGAATCGCGATATGACATTTGCGATAAAGGTGGCACACGAGCAGTAACCAATGGCGAGTCAAATATATACGCTTTGAAATGTCTCAATATATAAACAAAACTGTCAGACTGACAAACTACTTAATTTGTTTGCGTTACAAAATTAATAAATGTGAATATATTTTTTTGTGAACGATCATAGAAAAAATCGTGTATACAACTTGCATTTAATTATCATTGTGAAGCTCGTACTCTATACGAAACTCGCCGCATACGGCTCGTTTTTATCCCTTATACTCGCTTCATAATGACCATCATTAAATGCTCGTTGCATAATATACTATTAAAAACCAGTCTCATTTTAACTGGCTTTAATAAAAATCGTCTTTTTGTTCTACGAATATTTAACATACCGTATATGAATTTCGCACCAAATAACATTCTAAATATTATAATTGTTTTATTTTTGTTTCATTAGACAGTAACAAGTATTTTAAAATCAATCTTCCTTTAAGAGACTCTAATAAAAACTTTTTCGGTGTACGAATATTTAACATTCCGTATAATATGAATTTGGCACCGAATAACATTCCGTATATGCGTTTGGAACCTCGTCGCCTATTGGTTAAAATATGGCCGCGTGCTGCAACGAACCAATAGAAAACTTTTAGGTTCCAAATACATATACGGAATGTTTAGATGCTACCGGGAACCCGTTTTCCTTCAATCTTACCCTGGATGATCAGTGGCGGTATTTTTCGTTTCTCATTATGTATCCCAGGTTGATAACTTTTCTAACTTTGATGATCTTCAGCAGCTTCCTATCTGTACCTATTCTCCTCAGAACATTTTCGTTGGTGATGTGGGTTGTCCAGGGTATTTCCAAGATTCTCTTGTAAATCCAAGATACAAAGGCTTCTAACTTATTCATCAGTGTTATGTTGAGTGTCCAGGCCTCCGTTCCATACAAAAATATTGACCATACATAGCGATGTAGAAAGCAACATCTAAGGCTCATATTAACGCTATTGTTACAAAATAAGCTTTTCATTTTTGTAAAGTCTTGTCGGGTTAGCTCTGTTCACCCTCTTACTTCTTGTTTATAATCAAGTTGATTGCTGAACCAGCAGCCAAGTTATTTAAATTGGTTTACGTATTCAAGCTGTTGGTGGTTCACATCAATATTGGAAGGGGTAAATTTTTGTTCCTTGATATTTTCATAACTTTGGTTTTCGCAGTATTAATCTTCATCCCCATTTTTTCACACCTCTCAGTAATCCTATTTAACAGTACCTGGAGACTATGGTTCGAATCAGTCATTAAAACAGTGTCATCTGCATAGCGGATGTTATTTACTCTTCATAATATAAGCTTTATTATAAGGGAAAATATAATGAAAAATAAAAAAATGATTTTAATTTGTGCAGTAGTACTTAACAGTAAACCCAACTACGTAAATTGCTGGCCCTGAGGGGAACCTCTATCAACTAGAGTTGCCACCTACATCACTGATGATGGAATTGTCATTCCGAAAATTTTGTGTTATGTAACCCGAGAGGGTAGTTTTGATATAAATATACCTTTTATAAAGAATTTTTAATAAATTTCTATTATATTTTTAATTTCTAGAAAAATGTCCCCCATTTTATTCAACGGCAACTACCACGTTAACATGTAAAGATATAAATAACGAAGCAGTCCCTTGTGATAAAGCAGTTAATGGTACCTATTTAACTTATAATTGCAACGATTATCATGAAATACCACCAGGAGGTAGTAATATTCTCTACTGTGACGACGGCGTTTGGGACTTTCCGAAACCTATATGTCAACCAAGTAAGCAGACTTGAATTTTGATAGATTTAGTACTTCTGGATATGGGAAATTTAGAATAAAGCATAATTATTAACTTAAATATTTAGTTATAAATATTGTACCCTTCCAGATCAATTTTATTAAATTTTTAATTTGTTCAAATTTGTTAATGTTGCTGCTTTTATTGCTATATTAATCTAAAAATGCTCATTTTGTTGGTTAGGCCACTGTTGCTCTGAGAGCCTCAATTAGACTCATTAAAGCCACAATGGATGAAACTCAAGTATGCGTACGAATACAAAACCACCGGACAGATTGTTTCAAAATCTCGCAGGGAGTGAAGCAGGGAGATGGGTTGGCCCTAAGGCTACGGCTCCACGGGCGAGAAATTGACGCTAGCAGTAGCAGTAAAATGAACTTAAGGTTCCACGGAACGGAATAGGAATAGCCGAACTGTACCGACTACAGGACTTGTGCGTAGTCGGTTCAGTTCGGCTGTTCCCATTCCGTTCCGCGGAACCTTAAGTTCATTTTACTGCTACTGCTAGCGTCAATTTCTCGCCCGTGGAGCCGTAGCCTAACATTGTTTAACATGGCACTGGAGTATGCGGTTAGGCAAATGCACACTGGACGAAAAAAACTACTGACCTACAGAACGGTTCAACTGACCGCTGATGTCGATGATATTAATATTATTAGTAGAACATCAACATGAGCACAGGAAACATACACAGAGTTAAAAGCACAAACAAAAATGCTAGGTATGGAAATTAACACAGAAAAAATAAAAATAATGACTCAGACGAGAAGAAATATAGTCCCATAAAACATTATACATGAAAATGACATTGAAACGGTTGGAAAGTTTACATTATGTATATGCCGATGGATCAGAAGATGGAGAAATACGGCAGACAAACAGAGCTTATTTTGCCCCCTCCCATGCATTTCAGTCTAAAAGTGTCCAACGATATACAAAGATGAGAATATATAAAACTTTAATTCGACCAATAACATTCTATTGCAGTTAAGCATGGATCCTGAAAGAAACATCCAAAAACAAACTGGACACATTCGAAATGAAAGTACTTTACTTTACTTAGTCCTAAGCCTTTCTACCTTTAGGTGTAAGGCTGGTGGAGTTGAGTTTGGCATTGTAGTCTCCATGCTTTCCGATCTTGCGTTAGGTTTCTTGCACTTTCCAATGTCAATCCCTTCTTCTCGACTTCTTTCCTGATTTCATCTACCCACATAACTCTTGGTCTTCCTGTTTTGTGGTTCCCCTGCACTCTAGTTTCGAACACTCGTTTTGTAAGCCTCTCGTTCGACATTCTACACACGTGCCCGAACCATCGAAGTTGTCCCTCCACTATTTTTTTATTAATTGGTTCCAGTTTTAGGTTTTGTCTAATTGTTTCGTTTCGTATTTTGTCTGTCCTCTTTCTGTTTGCTATTTTCCTCAGGAACCTCATTTCCATAGCATTGATTCTGGATTTTTGTCTCCCCGTCAATGTCCATATCCCGCTGCTATACATGATTGTTGGTCTAACTACTGATTTAACGACTGCCGTTTTTACTTTCTCCGGTATCTCTTTTTCCCCCAAAAATGTTGTTTTCATAGCGTTAAATAAGCTTCCTGTTCGTCCCATTCTCTCGTTTATTTCCATGTCTTGTTTACCATTTGCTTCGATTATTACTCCTAGGTATTTAAAATATTCCACTTGCTCTAGTTGTTTCCCGTCTGATTCTATTGCGTGTGTCTTCCTCGTATTTGAAATTATCATTGTTTTTGTTTTCTCTGTATTAATTTTCATATTTATGTTTGATAGTTCTTCTTCTAGGATTTCAAAATTGTTCTGTAGGTCTTCTCTGTTTTTTGCTATCAATACCATGTCCTCTGCGAATAGTAGCTCTGATAGTTGAGTCCATTTCATTTGCCAGTATCCTAATGTTAGTTTTCTCATTCTTCTCTTGGCTTTCTTTATCGCTTCATCCAGTACCACTTAAAAAAACAGTGGACTCAGCACGTATCCCTGTTTGACGCCTTGACTTGTAGTAAATTCTCTGGATTCCTCGTTATTGGTTCTTATTGTGTTTGTATTATTTTTGTACATATCCTTTATTACTTCTATTATGTGTATGTCGACTCCCCTTTCTTGTAGTGTATTCCATACGTCCTTTCTTCGGATTCTGTCAAACGCCTTTTCCAGGTCGATGAAGCACATATGTATCTCTCTATTCTTCTTGATTACCTTCTCACTTGTCTTAATGTGAATATTAGGTCTTGCGTGCTTCTGTTCTTCCTGAATCCACACTCTGTGTCTTCCATAGTTGTTTCTGTTTGGGTTTTTATTCTTGTCTCTATTATTCTTGCGAATACCTTCCCAGAGATACTCGATATGGTGATACCTCGGTAATTATTACAGTTTCTCTTGTCTCCTTTTTTGTGTATTGGTAGTATAATGTCTTTCTTCCAGTCCTTTGGTAATTCTGCTCTATTTATGATATCATTTATTAGTTCTTTCATGCTATCCATTCCCTCTGTCCCCGTGAATTTTATCATTTCCGGGGTGATATGATCCTTGCCTGGTGCTTTGCCCAATTTTACTCTTTCTATTGCTTTCTCTAATTCCTCTCTTGTTATGGATTCCACTTGTTGTTCTTCATTCCTTTCTTGTCTCCCCTATGTTGTCCGTGTCTGCATGAGTTAGCTCTTTGAAATGTTCTCTCCATCTTTTCATTATTTGTTTTTCTTCTGTTAGTATATTTCCATTCTTGTCTTTTATATTCGGCATCGTGTGCTCTTTCTTTTGTCTGAGTTGTTTTAATGCGCCGTAGGAGAGTTTTTGGTTTTCCCTATAATTTTTTTGTCCAAATCTCTCCCATGACCTTTCCTTTCCTGCTTTCACAGCTATTTTAACCTCTTTCCTTTTTTCTTTATATGCCTCGTAATCTTCCGAGTGTTTTGTACTTAGGCATCTCTTCCATTTTTCTTTTTTGTCCTTTATTTTCTCTCGTATTTCTTCCGTCCACCATTCCGTTCTCCTCATGTTAGTATTTGCTATTTTTGCTTTCCCACAAGTTTCCTCAGCTGCTTTGATTATGCTGGTTTTTAGATATTCCCATTTATCTTCTATATTTGTATTTTTTGCCCTACCTTTTAAAGTATTATCTAATTTTTCTTGGAATTTCTTCTTATATCTTTCCTCTTTTAATTTGTAACTTTTTATTTTTTCGTTTACTACATTTCTTCTCTTCTCTTCTTTTTCTTCTGTTGTTCTAATTCTCATTATTACTAGATGTTGGTCACTGCCAATCTCTGAGCATCTTTTCACTTTCGTATCCTGTACTCTTTTCCATTTGTTGCTGCTTACCAAAAAGTAATCTATGATTGATTTTTCGTTTCTGCTGTCTTGTACTCTCGTGTATTTGTGTACTTCTTTATGTTTAAACTTTGTATTTGTTAAAACTAGTTTGTCCTCCATACATATTTCTATTATTCTTTCATCATTTCTGTTTAGTATTTCTTCTCCTTCTTTTCCCATGCACTCCTCTATTCCGCTGTTGTTGTTTCCGACTCTACCGTTTAGATCTCCCATTACAATTATGTTTTCTTCCCCATTATCAATTTGCATTTGGAGCTCTTCGAAAAATTTATCTTTCTCTTCCTTTCTTGCATCTTCATTTACTCCGTAGGCTGTTATTATTGTCCATATTTCTTCGTCCATCAGTTTCATTTTCACCGATAATATTCTCTGGTTAACATATGTTTCTTCTATAACGTGTTGTAGTCTGTTCGGTGCAATTATTATCCCGACTCCTTCTTTTGCTCTCTCTTTTGTATCCGCTCCTACCCAAAGTAACCAATATCCTTTGTGTATTTTCTTAAGACCTTTTCCTTTCATCTTCGTTTCCGTTATTCCTAGTATTTCTATTTTTTGTTTTATCATTTCTTCTACCAGTTCTTCCTCTTTTCCGTTGATGCTTCTCACATTCCATGTTCCCATTTTTATCTCTCATTTTTTCTGCAATCTAGCTTTCCCCTTCTTTTATTTTCATCCTTGTTTACCTGTGCATCATCTTTTTCCCTATCGCTTTTCCCATTCATTACCTTGGTCGTCATTGTTGTGTGTCCGGTCTCATTATTTTTTATTACTTTTTTGGAGCCCTTTCCCCGATGTTTCTGTGAATTTGTATAATTTTTTCATTATTATGGTCCCATTTCTACTCTTTCCCATTAATCTCCAGTTTCATATATCCTATCTTCGTAGTATTACCTTTGTCTTTTTCTTCTTTTGCCATTTTCCTAATTTTTGCTTGTATTTCCCTTTCCTTTCTTGTTAAATCTGATTCTATATACACCTTTTGTCCCTGTAGATTCTTCAGTTTTCCTTTGTTTTTTAGTACACTTAGCTTATCCGTTAGGTTTTCCATTTCTGCTACAAAAATTTGGTCTCCGATCTTCACCGCTCCTCTAAGTTTGACCTGTAATTTCAGATTTCTTCCTATGAAGTGTTCTACTGACTCCTTTACTGGTTTTCTGTCGTTAGGATCCAGTGTTAGGCCCTTTAGTACTATATTATTTCTCCGTCTATCTTTTTCCAATTGTTCTATTCTTTTGTTTGCCATTTTCAAACCTTCTTCCAATTTTTTGTTGTTTTCTTTTAGCTCTTTAATATATTCCATCGTTTCCTTTTGGTCTTTCCGTATGGTTCTTATTTCTGCCATCATTTTTCCACATAACTTCCCGCATCATTTTTATCATCTCTTCATTTTTATCGTTGCTTTTATTCCGTGTTCGTCTCGTCATATTACTCTTTTCAAAATACAATTCATCCCCTTTATATTTTTTATTATTCGATTCTTCGTCGCTACTATATTCGTTCCTTCTATTGGTTTCCTTTCGAATTGTTCCGCCACTGGCCATTTTAAATTAAATTAGTAGATGTTATCGTCAGCACTAATATAAATATTATTATATACACTTTAAAGTCTATTTTTTATTTCGCACAAGTACACTTTTTATCTTTAACGATTATCGATAACGATAGGTCTTTTAAAAACCGGTGTTTTTATTGTGATATGTTTCGATTCCGAATTTACCTTATCGCCAAACACAACGGCCCCACAACCTCTCGCTTTGCCTGCCTGTAAAACTACTCCGAAATGAAAGTAACTGAGAAGAATACTAGGACCTGTGAGGGAACACGAGCTTTACCAAAGATTGCAATCGGCCGGATATGTGATAAAATAATGAGAGAGGATCTTCTTCTTCTTCAGATGCAAATTCACTAATGGATGTTAATGATCACATTTTCCATTAACTCTCTGTTTCTTGCAATGTGTATCAGAGATTTAATGTCGTAAATCCCTGTCCATTGCCTTATGTTTCGGAGCCAGGACATTTTCTTGCGTCCTATTCCTCTCTTGCGTTCAATTTTACCCTCGATTATAAGTTGAAGGAACTGGTGTTATTCGTTCCGCTGTTTTTCATGGGAGAGGAGAGGCTACCAAAAAGGGCACTAAACGTTGGAAAGCCAAGAAAGCACTGGGAAGACACAGTAAGCAGCTACGTACAAGCACTTTTAGAAGTCCGTGTATGGAGAAGAGCAGCCACAGACAAACAAGGTTGGAGGCAAACAATAAAGGAGGCCAAGGCTCAATTTGGACTGTAGTGCCGTAGACGAAGAAGAAGAAATAAAGAAATTATTGTAATTAAACAACACAAAGGAACCAATAGAAAAGGAACGGAAGGCGTTACTAATTTATAACTACTTAAACATAGATGATAAAACATATAATACTGTAGAAAGCTTAGGATATAGGATAAAACAGACACAAAACGAAACTAAGAATACTAATACCTCAAGGAAAACCTAGAGGAAGAACATATACTGAGATACCACCAGCAGGTGACGAAAATATCCAGGATCACAAAAAGACTGGCGCAAAGACAAAAACGGGGATTTCATAAAATTTATGTAACATTTAATGTAAAAGTAGAACATAAAAAAGAACAAACTACTAGAACTCTGCTACTAGTATCACTAAAACAATCCGGCAAACGAATATGCAAAGAAAACTGAGGAAAACGATGACTGACACAAGGTGACAAAACTAGCACTAAAAGAGAACAATAAATCGAACATAAGAAAAAGGGATAAACAAAAAACAAGAAGCAAAATAAAATGAAATTAGGAACCTGGAACGCGCAAACCTTATTGAGACCAGGAAAAATTGAAGAGGTAGCAAGAGAAATGCAAAGATACATAATCGACATACTAACACTACAAGAAGTAAGATGGAGGGGAGAACGAAATATTAAAAAAAAATTACACAGAATACTACGCGCTAGAAAATAAGCAAGGAAAAAATAATACAGCATTCATGGTCAACAATTAGATAAGGACAAAAAATTTATATTTTTCTTTATATCAAGAACTTCCTTCGCCACCTGAATATATAAATATTTAAGTATAACCTGACAAAGCTCGATATTTCTACTATCGTGAGATTAAAAACTTGACATGGAAAATTTGAGGCACATCTGCACAAATAAGGAATAGTTAATTCATCAGTTTGCTTGTGTGATGTTTCCATTAGAGATTTGAATCATATTTGTTTTAATACAAAATTAACGAGAGATACATAGACCAATTATAGTACAATCTACGACAGACCCAAGTGTATTTTACAATTAGTATAGAATATCTACTAAGTTATCATGAAATGGAAATAATTAAATTACTCATAATCTACTTGAAAACAACAAATATAGCCATTTAAATGAAATAGATATAAATATAACAAATTTAATAGATAAAGGTAAAAATAAAATAAAAAAATTGAAGGCACTCGTGGGAGTGCCGACAGAAGTGAAAACTTCTTATAGTATATAAATTACGAGCTCAATGCTTTTTCCCCATCCAAAAAGAAGTGCTATATCTATATCATATACGCGATGCCCTATGCTATTTATGTATACATACACATGATTTATATACGTACAAAATTTATTTCAGAGAAGTGATGACGGTCGCAAATTCAATACTTTTTCCACATCCAAGAAGTGCACAACGTCCCTAAAGAAATTTTCAATTCAAAAATTTATTTCGTCGAAGCGATGACGGTCGCTAATTTAATACTTTTTCCCCATCCAAAAAGTGCACAAAGTCCCTCAAGAAGTTTTCACTTCAAATATTTATTTCGTCGAAGCGGTGATGGTCGCGATGACGTTCGGTAATTTAATACTTTTTCCCATCCAAAAAGTGCACTACATCCCTAAAGAAGTTTTCACTTCAAAAATTTCAAAGAAGTTTCACTTCAAATATTTATTTCGTCGAAGCGATGATGGTCTCTAATTTATTACTTTTTCCCAACCAAAAAGTGCACAACGTCCCTAAAGAAGTTTTCACTTCAAAAATTTATTTCGTCGAAGCGATGACGGTCGCTAATTTAATAATTTTTCCCTATGCAAAAAGTGTACAACGTCCCTCAAGAAATTTTCACTTCAAAAATTTATTTCATCGATGCGATGACGGTCGCGATGACAGTCGCTAGTTTCATACTTTTTTACATCCAAAAAGAGCACAACGTCCCTAAACAACTTTTCTGTTCAAATGTTTATTTCGTCGAAGCCATAACGGTCGCTAATTTATTACTTTTTTACATCCAAAAAGTGCACAACATCCCTAAAGAAGTTTTCACTTCAAAAATTTATTTCGTCGAAGTGATGACGGTCGCTAATTTAATAATTTTTCCCCATCTAAAAAGTGCACAACATCCCTAAAGAAGTTTTCACTTCAAAAATGTATTTCGCCGAAGCGATAACGGTCGCGATGACGGTCGCTAATTCAATACTTTTTCCCCATCTAAAAAGTGCACAACGTCCCTAAAGAAATTTTTGAAGTGAAAACTTCTTTAGGCACGTTGTGCACTTTCTTTGGATAGGGGAAAAAGCATTGAATTCGCGACCGTCATCGCGACCCTCATCGCGACCGTCATTGCGACCGTCATTGCGACCGTCATTGCGACCGTCATTGCGACCGTCATTGCGACCGTCATTGCGACCGTCATCGCTCATTATATACATTGTGTAGACGTATTTAAATTTATAATAAATGTAAAACCTATTTTACGATGGGGAAAAAAGATTAATTTCGCGACCATCATAGCGACCGTCATCTCTTCGGCGAAATAAATTTTGTATATATATTAATTTATTATGTGTATGTATATATAAATTGTATAGAAGTATTAAATTTAAAATAAATATAAAACCTATTTTACGATGGGGAAAAAAGATTAATTTCGCGACCATCATAGCGACCGTCATCTCTTCGGCGAAATAAATTTTGTATATATATTAATTTATTATGTGTATGTATATATAAATTGTATAGAAGTATTAAATTTAAAATAAATATAAAACCTATTTTACGATGGGGACAAAAGATTAATTTCGCGACCATCATAGCGACCGTCATCTCTCCGGCGAAATAAATTTTGTAGGTACATATATATATTTTATGTGTATGTATATATAAATTGTGTAGAAGTATTAAAATTTAAAATAAATGTGAAACCTATTTTTGGATGGTGAAAAAGGATTTATTTCGCGACCGTCATAGCGACCGTCATCTCTTCGACGAAATAAATTTTGTACTTTTCTATATTATGTGTATCTATACATAAATTGTATAGAAGTATTTAAATTTAAAATAAATGTAAAACCTATTTTTCGATAGAAAAAAAGAATTTATTTCGCGACCGTCATCGCGACCGTCATCTCTTCGGCGAAATAAATATTTTGTACGTATATCGCGACCGTCATCGCCTCGAAGAAATAAATTTTTGAAGTGAAAACTTCTTAAGGGTCGTTGTGACCTTTTTGGATGGGGAAAAAGTATTAAATTAGCGACCGTCATCGTTTCGACGAAATAATTTTTTGAAGTGAAAATTTCTTTAGGGACGTTGTGCATTTTTTAGATAGGGAAAAAGTATTGAATTAGCGAACGTCATCGCGACCGTCATCGCTTCGGCTAAATAAATTTTTAAAGTAAAAACTTCTTTTGGGAACGTTGTGCACTTTTTAGATGGGGAAGAGTATTGAATTAGCGACCGTCACCGCTTCGGCGAAATAAATTTTTGAAGTGAAAACTTCTTTAGGGACGTTGTGCACTTTTTGGATGGGGAAATATTATTAAATTTGAATGGGGAGAAAGTAATAAATAAGCGACCGTCATCGCTTCGACGAAATAAACATTTGAAGTGAAAACTTCTTTAGAGACGTTGTGCTCTTTTTTGATGAAAAAAAGTATTAAATTATCGACCGTCATCGCTTCGATGAAATAAATTTGTAAAGTGAAAACTTCTTGAGGGACGTTGTGCAATTTTTAGATGGGGGAAAAGTATTGAATTAGAGACCGTCATCGCTTCGACGAAATAAATATTTGAAGTGAAACTTCTTTAGGGACGTTGTGCACTTTTTTGATGGAAAAAAATATTAAATTAGCGATCGTCGTCGTTTCGATGAAATCAATTTTTGAAGTGGAAACTTCTTGAGGGACGTTGTGAACTTTTTGGATGGGGAAAAATATTAAATTAGCGACCTTTATCGCTTCGACAAAATAAATGTTTGAAGTCAAAAATTTCTTTAGGGACGTTGTGCACTTTTTGGATGGGGATAAATTACTAAATTAGGGACCGTCATCGCTTCGATGAAATAAATATTTGAAGTGAAACTTCTTTAGGGACGTTGTGCACATTTTGGATGGCCGAAAAGTATTGAATTAGGGACTGTCATCCATCGCTTCGACGAAATAAATATTTGAAGTGAAACTTTTTTAGGGACGTTGTGCACTTTTTCGATGGAAAAAAGTATTAAATTAGCGACCGTCATCGCTTCGATGAAATAAATATTTGAAGTGAAAACTTCTTGAGGGACTTTGTGCACTTTTTGGATGGGGAAAATATTATATTAGCGAACCTTCATCGCTTCGACGAAATAAATTTTTGAAATGAAAACTTCTTGAGGGACGTTGTGCACTTTTTGGATAAGGAAAAATTATTAAATTGGCGACCGTCATCGCTTCGACGAAATAAATTTTTAAGTAAAAACTTTTTTAGGGACGTTGTGCACTTTTTGTATGGAGGAAAAGTATAGAATTAGGGCCGTAATCGCTTCGACGAAATAAATATTTAAAGTGAAACTTATTTAGGGACGTTGTGCACTATTTCGATGTAAAAAAGTAATGAATTAGCAACTATCATCGCTTCGACGAAATAAATATTTGAAGTGAAAACTTCTTGAGGGACGTTGTGCACTTTTTGGATGGGGAAAATTATTAAATTAGCGACCGTTATCGCTTCGACGAAATAAATTTTTTTTTCTTTATGGTCATCACTTCGCTGAAATCAATTTTGTACATATATAAATTATGTGTATGTATACATAAATAGCATAGGGCATACACATCGCGTATATCGTATATGATATAGGTACAGCACTTCTTTTAGGATGGGGTAAAAGCATTGAGCTCGTAATGTATATACCATAAGAAGTTTTCACTTCTGTCGGCACTCCCACGAGTGCCTTCAATTTTTTTTATTTCAAAAATTTATTTCGTCGAAGCGATGGCGGTCGCTAATTTAATACTTTTTCCCGCTCCAAAAAATGCACAACGACCTTCAAGAAGTTTTCACTTCAAAAATTTATTTCTTCGAAGCGATGACGGTCGCCAATTTAATACTTTTTCCCATCCAAAAGTGCACAACGTCCCTAAAGAAGTTTTCACTTCAATACATATACGTACAAAATTTATTTCGCCGAAGAGATGACGGTCGCGATGACGGTCGCGAAATAAATCCTTTTTCCCCGTCCAAAAGTAGGTTTTACATTTATTTTAATTTAAATACTTCTATACAATTTATGTATAGATACACATAATATAGATACGTACACAATTTATTTTGCCGAAGAGATGACGGTCGCGATGACGGTCTCGAAATAAATCCTTTTTCCCCATCCTAAAATAGGTTTTGCATTGATTTTAAATTTAAATACTTCTGTACAATTTATATATACATACAAATAATATACATATTGCATAAGCGATGATGGTCGCAATGACGGTAGCGATGACGGTCGCGATGACGGTCGCGATGACGGTCGCGAATTCAATGCTTTTTCCTCTATCCAAAAATCGCACAACGTCCCTAAAGAAGTTTTCACTTCAAAAATCTGTGGCTAACGGACCTGCATCCAAGATGGTTGTGTAAAGTTTCCCTTTAGGGTTTCATCATGTTCCCGGAGGTTATCCACTAACATCGGCGTTAAGCCATTTCAATTTTACTACTTTAGAAAGTAGATTGAATTATAATTATAACCATTGTTTGGTTCTGGGGCTAGTTAGCAAGTATACGAGTTCACTGATGATGGACTGATAGGTCCGAAGGCGTTCATTCTGAACATATTTTATGCAATTCATTGGATTTTTTTACCATTTTATTAAAATATACCTAATACTTAGAAGTTGTTTTACTTCAATGTTAGAGTTTAAATAATTAAGTTAAGACTATATACTTTTATTATTGTTTTAGTTTGCGGAAAAAAAGTTAAAGTGGGAGAAGCAACTGCATTACTTTGGGGTGGCAGACAAGCCAATGCTTTTGAATTCCCATGGGTTATAGCGGTATTTAAGATCTCAGGAACAGGTTACGAGAATATATGTGGGGGCACGCTAATAAGCAGAAGAGTTGTTATAACTGGTAAGTACGAAGAACTTATATGAACCTATTACCTCTCTACAAAAACGGAGACAAATCGGACTCGGAGAATTAAAGAGGAATTACATTATTAAACACATCAAAATTAATAACCAAAGTGATAACACACAAATTGAATGAAATTTAGCAAAAAACGATCTGTCGATCGAGAAGATCATGCACCGACGCTGGGCAATGAGGCAAATTTAAGAGAAATTATTAGAATACAGCAAACTGGCATAATAATGTTTCGTGAACCTTAATAAGGCATTTGACAGGGTCAAATGGATCCATTTATTGTACGCAAAAGAGCTACTTCTAGGAATAATTAAAATCATCGAAAATATCTACCAGAACAACACAATAAGAGTAAAAGTAGTATAAGACGAATTTACTGACCCAATTGGAGCTGACATTGGTATAAGACAGGGAATTCCCTGTCCTTTATTGTTCAAACTGATCATTGATGAAATAATAAAAAAGTAAGAATTAAAAAAGGATACCAAATGTTAGAAAAACAACTTAAAATAATCTGCTATGCAAACAATGCCATACTACTCTCTCAAAGTTGTAACATTAACAGGTCAAATGCCAGTGAAACATGTTGGGAAAATAAAATTTGAGAATATGTTGATATGTCATAAGAAGATGTGACGTGCTAACACAATTTGGAGAACAAGTCCTCGGTTGCTCAGAATCGGAAGAGATATGGGATGGTTCTTTAAGGGATGTTATTAGTATGCTCTTATTAGCTTAGAAATAAAAATAATAGGAAAATCAAAGCAAGAATGTCAAATAAAAAGAAATAAAATATTGGGCGCCACTGGTTACCTTAATATACAAAATATACAAAAAATAGAAATATTAAAAGAAAGATAGCTAGCTCAAAAAATAGACAAAAACATAGTCAGTGCAAAATATATAAAATACTTTATTAAATGAAAGCAAATATTGCGTGACTTACCTTGTTGTACTTTATTCAGCCAATTCTTTGTTATACTTACGATACAAGAGAGAAGGAAAAGAGAAATAATAAGATTGTATTTAGCAAATGAAACATTATTTATTAAGACAAAAAGAAATTAAATTTGTGATCTCTTATCCCGGCCGCACATCAAAGAAACATGAAACGTAAATTACGTTTCATGGAAATAAACCACTGCTAAACAAATATACGTCCGGCCATTTATGAAACTCTCCGAAAATAAAAATGTGTCATGAGCATGAATCACACTCGTTTCATTGGTAGGCGGACTTTGAGATTTGTTTAGCAGTGTTTTCTTTTCATGAAACATCTTTTTCGTTTCATGTTTCTTTGGTGTGCGGCTTGCCTTACGGTGGACAAATAGAGATCTTGATTACCAAAAAAAGAAAATAAAAAGTTTACAAAAACAATGTTACAATATATAACGTTAAAAGTAGATATTGCTCTATAGTTGCACATACTCTATGTATTGACAATATAGAAGATGTAATGTCAGAAAATTATAAAATATAATGTCAGTTATACAAGTTATGTTCAAGTAAAAAGTTTCCTATTGTCCTGTAATTCAATAAATTATAATCGTTGTTGGTCATTTAGTTAGCTCACCTAACTCATTTTATAACAGGTTACGGGTCCAGTTCACGTGAACTGTGAACAGGTGAAAAAATATGGCGATCAGCAATAACGATGATAAAATTCAAGTCGATAAACTTGAGGGTCCTGAAGAGTGGGCAAAATGGAAGTGGCACGTTTCGATGTTATTACGAGCGTATGCACTTGAAGACATTGTGAACGGTACGTGTAAGTGTCCCGAGGTTGCTGAAAATTCAACTTCATTGGAAGTAGACAAGCACCAACAATGGTTAAAAGACGATGCAAAAGCGGCAAGTTTGTTAGCAGGTACGCTAGGAAAAACTGTTGCCGAGCTGGTGTTGACATGTACTCATGCTAGTGAAATATGGGACACTTTGCTAGACATTTAAAACTAGGATCAATCGACCACAAGTTACTGGTGAGCAGATCCATGCAGATGTGAATGGACCCATGTCTATAGAATCACTAGGAAGAGCACGTTATTACGTATGTTTTAAAGATGACTTTAGTAAGTTTCGGAAAGTTTTCTTTATGAAACACAAAAGTGAGGTATGTACCTTCTTAGAAAAATTTTTAAATGAAGCAAACACAAATGGCCATGTAGTAAAGCAACTGAGATGTGATGGACGGAGAGAGTTTGACAATAGAAAGGTATCTGAACTTCTTGCGAGTAGAGGTATAGAGCATTGTATCATTCCACCCTATATACCTCAGCAGAATGGTGTTGCTGAAAGGGAAAACCGTACCATTTTAGAGTGTGCTCGTTCCATGTTAAACCCATGCAAGTTGTCCAAAGAATTGTGGGCAGAAGCATGTAATACTGCAGTGCATCTTCTGAATCGCACAGGAAAATCATCAATTGAGAATACAAGTCCCTATGAATTGTGGTATGGAAAGCCAGTTGGGAGTTTGAAACATTTAAGAATATTTGGCACTGAATGTTATGTTCACGTAAACAAGTATTTACGCAGTAAATTTGATGACAAGGCGATACATGGTTATTTAGTTGGTTACGTGAATGACAGGGATGGTTTTAGAATATGGATTCCATCTGAAAGAAGAATAGTATCGAGCCACGACGTACGATTGAAACCTGAGGTTACATGAAATTTGCGAATTTTTGAAGTTAAAGCCGAATCAGTGAACCAGAATCAGTCGGAATGTTTTGGTGTACATGAAAACTCCGAAGAAGTGAAAACTGGTATGAATGAAATTGTGAAATCTGAGAATATGGAAAGTGCAGAAAGTACGAGTGAAAATCAAGAAGTGAATATAGAAGAAAGAAGCGATGATGGTGTTCAAGAATCTAAGCGTTACAATATGCGTGTTAGAAAGAAACCAAAATTGTTTGGCTTATCTACTTTTCACGTTGAGGGAGAGTGTTACAATATACAACGTTAAAAGTAGATGTTTCTCTATAGTTGCACATACTCTATGTATTGACAATATAGAAGATGTAATGTCAGAAAATTATAAAATATAATGTCAGTTATACAAGTTATGTTCAAGTAAAAAGTTTCCCATTGTCCTGTAATTCAATAAATTATAATCGTTGTTGGTCATTTAGTTAGCTCACCTAACTCATTTTATTACAAACAATACCTTGTTTATCAGTCTTGTTAACCAGAATCTTCTTGGTTGTTCTAAGTCCAAGGCACAAATTCACTCACTAAATGTCACTTTACAAATGAAATGATACAATAAAAGTACATCAGGTTACTTCACATAGTTCATAAAATAATTCCATAGTTCATAGAAAAATTCAGCATTGATTGTATTTCTCAAAAACAAATTAGCACTACTCGAACAGAAAAATATTGGAAAAGCTTATTATTTCTTCAGTATATTAAACTGGATGAAAAAAAGGCAAAACTGTTTCAGGATTTTACGGCAATGTTAGAAACTGCTAACAAAAAACCTCTAAATAACTTCTGACTGCATGTAAAAAAATACCAAAAGTGGTACAACAATATCGGCATCCGCCTAACAATAGCGAAAATTGCCGGAGTTCCGTTGTATACCGCAATGCATCGCCGAGCTGAGGTAAATATCAGCCGGCCAAAGAAACTGGTAACTACATTTTAAACTGGAAACTGACTGCAACTCAAAACTAGACTTCACTTCATGACGACTCTAACAGAACTAAATGTACCGATCTCCCCAAACTCCAATCTTCTAGAATTCAACGCCCTCTCCAGAAATCATTAAATCTCTCCATCAACAATTCAACGACCAATTAACAGACTTGACACTCAATCAATCTAAATATTGTCCAATAGAAAATTGCCAATTACGCTCATGGTTAATCCCTCTGGCGTATACCAAAACAGCTCGACCAATCAACAGAAAAAAAACAAACAAGCAGATCTCAATACCTCGTACCACCTACTCTTCCCATGAAAACAGCTGAATCGACTCAAACTATATCTGGCCTCGCTGGACACTCTCATAGCTCTTATCGTTATAAGATAAACATTTCTCACAGTCTCAAAGTCGGTAGCGACAGTAATCTGAGCTTAATGAATACCACTTATCAACAAAGTGTCAGACTTTCGTCTCGAAAAACCATTAAACTCTTTTGATGCTTAGCCGAAGACAAACAAAAAAAATCAGATGGTCCAATTCCACGCTAAAATCCTGAGAACGCAAAATCAATTTAACATAGTGAGAAAACGAATTACGTAATACTCCGAAACACAACACATGATTAACGGACTGAGTATACAGGGTAGAGCAAAATAAATACTAGGGACGCACTTAAAGGTCTTAACACAAAAAATTAAGGGGTGATATATCAATGACCTTTGTACCTGTTACAAAGTGAAGATTATTTTAAAACATATGCTGCACTAATTTAATATAACCGCTAGAAAATTTAACATGTTAATTTTTTCAAAAAAGACCAAATTTTTGGTTATAACAGCAAATCTAAAATATGTAAATTAGAGCTGGAGGATAAGATAATGGAACAAGTGTTGGAGTTTCAAAATCTAGGTATGTAGCACACTATGTAACTACAGAAAGCTCGAAACAGAAGTGGAAGATCAAGTGAATAGATTTTACATAGATAGAGCAAACAGAGCCGCAAATGACCTGAATGAAACAGTGTGGTGAAATAAAAATATCGAAAAGAAATAAAAGGCAGAATTTACAAAACAGTCATCGGACCAATAATGACATACGCGACAGAAACACAACGTGACATAGGGAGGACAAAAGAATGCTATAAAGAAACAGCAGAGATAAAAACCCTTCGAAAATCGATGGCAAAATGAAAAAGATAAAGCTAGAAGTACAGATATACGACGGAAATGCAAGGTGGAGAATATTAAGAACTGGGTAAGAAACAGAAGAGTATAATGAAACTGCCTCATAAGCCGAACCACAAATATAGTAGTAAAGACCCGTGTTGAGCTGCCCCCCCCCCACTTGCAAAAATTAAAAAACAAATAGATTTATGAGCTATTTATGAGCTTTCATATTCCGCAAACTAAAAATTTTGAGCTCGTTCCACTGAGCAGGAATTTAATACTTTAGTGGGGGGGGGGGTTGAGTTAGCCCGCCCCCCACTACTTAACAATAGGAATATTGAATCGGTTTTTGCGGCAGAATTACGAGATATTTATGAGCTCTTGAAATTATAGTTTCGATTTTTTAGCTCATCCCCTTCACCCCCAAACAACCCTTTAATTGATTTAACTTAAGAGAAAAATGCTGAGAAAACTTAAAATATATCGTATTGTGGATATAATTCCTATAGCTTATATACTCTAAGAATAAACTATTCAATCACGTACATTTCGATTATTGAGCTACAACCCCTTCGCAAGAAAACCACCCTATCTTCCCGGCTTAAGAGAAAGTTGTACTTAAATGCATTAAATTAATTATTTGGCGACTACATATCATTTAATAATTTATAAGCTTCCAAATTACGCACATTTAGATCAGTAAATTGCAATTTATTTTGTATAGTGCAGTCACTGAAGGTAAAAATCAACGATTACCTTCAATTTCGGTGAACCTTCATAGAATTTGACGAAAATTGGTCAGTGGTTAGACAATACCTCAAGAAACAAAGGTGACATGGTACCACCTTGCGCCTTTACCCTGAGGGTGGATACCGCCCCTTCTCGGGGGTGAAAATTATTTTATAAAAAATAACTGCACAAATTTATAAAAGAACAAATTATAAGCAAAATTTATTATATAAAGTTATTCAAATAAGTCAATAATTTTTAAGTTATTAAAGATCAAAAATTTTAATTATTCATGAAAAAAATGCATGTTTTGAAGCGGTTTTTCGTAAATCACTGAAAAACTGTAAGTTTTTACAAAAAAGTTAATAGTAGCTTAATTCGTATAGCTTATATTCTAAGAATAAACTCTTAAATCACGCTCCTTTCGATTATTGAGCTACAACCCCTTCGCAAGAAAACCATCCCGTATTCACGGCTTAAGAGAAAGTTGTACTTAAAATAATTTACATTAATTATTTGGCGACTAGATATCGTTTAATAATTTATGAGCTCGCAAAATATACGCATCTCAATTATTGAATTGCCAGTTTCTTTCTATAGTGCAGTCACTGAAGGTAAAAATCAACTATGACCTCCAATTTCGGTAAATCTACATTCATTTTCACGAAAATTGGTGAGCGGATTTTGATGCTATCAACTTTTTCTGGAGCTCATTTTTGATAGGTATTTCTAAGTACTTTGACAAGTATTTTGTACCTAAGTGTTGTAAAAGGCATCTCTTTCCCGTTATTTAAGCTTGAATCCTTAGATTTGAACAGTCGCAGAAAAACTTATACATTTAATTACCAATAACTTACTTTAAATTAACATTAAAGGGTTTTTCAAGTAAGCAATTTATTATATTTTTTATTAGCTTTAATTTTAGTGATGAAAATTTTTTTGTAAAAACTTACAGTTTTTGAGTTATTTATGAAAAATCGCTTTAAAGCATGCATTTTCTTTCACAAAAATTAAAATATTTGATCTTTAATAACTCAAAAAGTATTGATTTATTAATAACATTATATAACAAATTTTGCTTACAATTTGTCCCTCTCTCGATTTGTGGGGTTATTTTTAATAAAGTAATTTTCACCCCCGAGAAGGGGTGACATATACCCCAGGCTAAAACCACAAGTTGTTATTGTCAATTCGTGAAAATGAATGGAGATTTACCGAAATCGAAGGTCATAGTTGATTTTTACCTTCAGTGACTGCACTATAGAAAGAAAATGGCAATTCAATAATTGAAATGCGTATATTTTGCGAGCTCATAAATTATTCAATTCATAAATTATTAAACGATATGTAGTCGCCAAATAATTAATTTAAGTTATTTTAAACAACTCTCTCTTAAGCCGGGAATATGGGATGGTTTTCTTGCGAAGGAGTTGTAGCTCTATAATCGAAAGGCGCGTGATTTCAGAGTTTATTCTTAGAATATAAGCTATACGAATTAAACTACTATTAACTTTTTTGTAAAAACTTAGTTTTTCAGGGATTTACGAAAAACCGCTTCAAAACATGCATTTTTTTACGAATAATTAAAATCTTTGATCTTTAATAACTTAAAAAGTATTGACTTATTTTAATAACTTTATATAATAAATTTTGCTTTTAATTTGTTCTTTTATTGATTTGTGCAGTTATTTTTTATAAAATAATTTTCACCCCCGAGAAGGGGCGGTATCCACCCTCAGGCGCAAGGTGATTCCATGTCACCTTTGTTTCTTGACGTATCCTCTAACCACTGACCAATTTTCGTGGAAATCGATGAAGGTTCACCGAAATTGAAGGTAATCGTTGATTTTTACCTTCAGTCACTCCACTATACAAAATAAATTGCAATTTACTGATCTAAATGCGCGTAATTTGGAAGCTTATAAATTATTAAATGATATGTAGTCGCCAAATAATTAATTTAATGCATTTTAAGTACAACTTTCTCTTAAGCCGGGAAGATAGGGTGGTTTTCTTGCGAAGGCGTTGTAGCTCAATAATCGAAATGCATGATTTAATAGTTTATTCTTAGAGTATATAAGCTATAGGAATTATATCCGCAATACGATATATTTTAAGTTTTCTCAGCATTTTTCTCTTAAGTTAAATCAATTAAAGGGTTGTTTGGGGGTGAAGGGGATGAGCTCAAAAATCGAAACTATATAATTTCAAGAGCTCATAAATAGCTCGTAATTCTACCGCAAAAACCGATTCAATATTCCTATTTTTAAGTAGCTCAAAATTTTTAGTTTGCGGAATATGAAAGCTCATAAATAGCTCATAAATCAGGGCTATTTGTTTTTTGATTTTTGCAAGTGGGGGGGGGGCAGCTCAACACGGGTGTAGTAAAGACGGAGCGAGAGATGGTTCTCCAACAGGAAGCCCACGAAAACGATGGAGCGAAAGCTTACTAGAGTCTCATTGAATAAACAGACAAAGTCATGTCTACACAAAAATAAAAAGAAAAAGAAAAAGAAAAAGAGAAGAAAGAGACTTTAACTTTTAATAGGTTTCCAAAAAATATAACATTAATGTAAAGCAATTATCTTTATACAGCTGCTCACTGTGTTACTGATACTTATGGTAATGCTCTGGATCAAAACAAATTTCAAGTTGCTGCTGGAAAAGTTTACAATGCCTTCGGAGATAAACGAGATGTACATGCACAATATAGAAAGGTAAGTTCTAAAATAGATAAACTAGCTCTTGCGTAGTTGGCTCATTGAATGCTGGAATGTGCTTTTCTATTCTTTCCTATTTTTTTCATATTTTTTTCTGCGCAATTTTAAGTTCTCCAATATTTTTTCCTCATCCTTTTTCTATCTAATCAACAGACTTTATGACTGTTTTAATACTTCTGTTTCCATTTTGTCCTTAATTTTCTTGTGTAGAGTTATTTTTTCTTTTGTAATATGACCATGGATTTTTCTTTTCTTCATAAAACTCTTCATCTCGCGTCATCTCGAATACAATGCAAAAAGTTGCAAGTCGGTAGGTGATGTATTTAAAAAATCGATTTATTTTTGAATAAATTCTCTGGTCGAACAATGTACTGAAAAACTGCTTTGAGTTTTAGTACT
Organism: Diabrotica virgifera virgifera; assembly: GCF_917563875.1. Lineage (NCBI taxonomy): Eukaryota > Metazoa > Arthropoda > Insecta > Coleoptera > Chrysomelidae > Diabrotica > Diabrotica virgifera. Next base: position 157,377,476 of record NC_065451.1, on the reverse strand, counting down.
TCTTTTTCTTTAGGTGGCGTGTCTGTATTCAGACGTTGGCCTTCATCATGTTTACAATTTCCTGAAACCTTTCTCTATCGGTTGCTGTGCGAAATAATTCTTCTACCTTCGAACCACACCATTGTCTAATATTACGCAGCCATGAAAGTTTCTTTCGACCAGTCCATCTCTTTTACTTTATTTTTCCTTGTATTATAAGGCAAAGCAGTTGGTATTTAGGTCCTCGAATTATATGGCCGAAGTATTCTGTTTTTCTCCTCTTTATGACGCTTATGAGCAGAACTTCTTAGTTCATCATTTGAAGAACATCTTCATTGGAAATGTGCGAAACCCACGATAGCTTTAGGAAACGTCGATAGCACCACAATTCGAATGCTTCTAATTTGTTTAGCATTGTGGTTTTTAACGTCCATGTCTCACAACCATACAATAGGATATACCATACATAACATTTCAGGACCTTCTTGCAAATATTCATCGACAGGTTTCTGTTACATAAAACTGGTCTCCAGGTCATAAAAGACTTACGTGATATTTCGATTCTGGTTATTATCTCTTCATTAGAATCACAATTTACATTTAACCAGCTGCCAAGGTATTTGAAATGATTTACCCGTTCTATCTCCTCTCCATTAAGAGAAAGCAGACCTTGATCTATATTAATCTTTCCAATTGCCATCCACTTTGTCGTTGAAATGTTGATTTTATTGCCTCTCCGATAATTTGCTTAATAGCCCGATCAAAGAACAATCTGACCTCAAAAAGAAATAAAGGAAGGATGAAAATTTGGGAATAGGTAGTTAAAATTGTCTATTATTATATAAGAAAAAGTTTATAATTCTACATCCCCTCCATTTTATTTATCCTATCGAAGATAAAAAATATACATTCAAAATAAGTCCGGAATTGGATAAAATGACTAATTCTAAGCAACTTTTGTTCTATAGAGTTTTTTCCTTAAGTCAATACTTTTCGAGTTATTTGCAAGTGAATATCTTTATTTTAACAGGAAAAAACATGTTTTTGGACAGTTTTTCGGAGATATCTCAAAAAGTAAGTATTTCAGCGAAAAAAATATTCTTAGCAAAACATAAATATAGCTTATAAAAAACTGAAAAAAAAATGATGTATGCTTGAGGTATGTAGACCCAGTAGAAGCAGAGAAGTAGCTAATGAAATGTAGGTTTTTCTTCATCAAATTCCAAATCGAATATTTCACTGTGAAATAACCCCAAAACGAAGCACTTTTCGGGGAAAATTCATTTCAATTTTTTTAAAGTGTTTAAAAAAGGTTTATTTTTGTTTTTTAAAAAAACTTGTAACATTAAAAGTAAGTGAATTGCGCTCAAAATATTGTTGGTCCCTTTTATTTTTTGGTAAAAAAATCGCGAAAATCACTTCCTAATTTGCATCACAAATAATTTTATCATTACCACTTCCCAAGTTATTTTACTTATGTATTATTTATATGATCTGTAAGTTTCATCGGTTCAAAGTGCTTATTTTTGAAAAAGCTGTAGTTAAAATGGCTTGAACGAGTAACTAATCACGAGTTTAGGCAAATTTTGAACAGCCATAGCATAGCCAATTTTTGTCTAACAAGAAAACAAAACAGCAAAAATATTCAGAAAAGAAAAACGTACATTTTCTTACTCCTTAAGATTTTTGGTATTACTAACAATTTTTAATGCCCAAATAGGTAAGGAAGTCTACATTAACCAAGTAGCAGGTAAGCACACAATACACGAAAAAACTAATGACAATGGTCAACGATTATGTAACCTAGCAGCTAGTACCAATATGATTATCGTTAGTACAAAATTCGAACATCCTAAATATCATAAAGTAACGTGGATTTCCCCAGATCAAAAAACATTGTCACAAATAGACCATATACTGATTACAAGAAGGAAGCAAACATCGGTAACAGACGTGAGAACCTACAGAGGTGCACATGCAGACACAGACCATTTTATGGTGACTGCAAAGGTAAGACAAAAAGTCAAAAGAACTCTAAAAAACACGACAACAAAAAATAAATAGCACGTAGAAAAACTGAATGCTCCAGACATAAGGATTAAGTATGCTGACGACATGAACAAAAAACTGAAGGAACAATCTAAACCTACAAAGGATATAGAAACAGATTGGAGAAATATAAAAAAATGTATAAATGAAACAGCGGATGTACACATCGGGATAAAAAGAAACAAAAAAATACAAGAATAGTATAACGAAGAATGCCATAATATGCTAAAAAAGAAGGTAGAAATGAGACAAATGTGGATAAGAACAAACAGACAGGATTATAGGGAAGAATACAATAGAATAAGACATGAATGTAAGAAAAAAATAAGGAAAATTAGACGTGACTGGTTGGATGATAAGATAAGAGAATTAGAAAAAGAAAGTAAGAACAGAAACACAAAAGAATTCTATAAGAAAATTAGTGAGCAGAACAAAACTTTTAAAGGAAAGATAAAAGGCATAAAAGATAAAAATGGAAAAGTATCAGAAAACGATGAAGAGTATAAAGAAATTTGGACTAACTATTTTAAAGACTTATTAACAGAACAAGAAGATCAAGACCTAAATGAAAACATAGAAGAAGAGATGATGATGTTAGGAAACCAGCTAGAAATACCAACAAAAGAGGAAGTTGAGGAAATTATTAATAGCAGCCGTAATGGTAAAGCCTCAGGATCGGACTGTATCAATATGGAGCTTATAAAATATGGTGGTGAAGAATTAAAAGATAAATTATACAATTTAATAAAAGACATATGGAACGAAGAAAAAATGCCGGAAGAATGGTACAAAGGACAAATTATCACGATTCATAAAAAAGGAGATCAACAGATGTGCAATAACTACAGAGGACTGACGCTATTAAACACAGCATATAAAATCATGTCCGCCTTAATACAACGAAGACTGACCGAAGCTACCACGAATATCATAGGACACTATCAATGCGGATTTGTTAAGGGAAAGTCTACAACAGATGCCATACATACGATTAAACAAATTATGGAAAAAGCACATGGATATAAAATAGAAATTGAACTGCTTTTTATAGATTTTCAGCAAGCATTTGATACAATAAAAAGATCAAAATTAATGGTAGCTCTGAAAGCAATGGGAATACAAAATAAATTAAGAAGATTAATACAAATGACAATGAGTAGAACTGTAGTTAGCATAAAAACTCAAGTAGGCGACACAGAAGAATTTGTCATCAATAAAGGCGTGAGACAAGGAGATTCATTATCAGCAACTCTGTTTAATCTTGCCCTAGAATACATCGTCAGGAAGATCAACAAAGGCACCCCCCGAACGAGAGAAGGACAAATAATAGCATACGCTGATGATATTGTTCTAATAACAAAAAATAGAAAAACAATGGAACGAATGTTAAACGAATTGGTAACAGAACGAAAAGTAATGGAATTAAAAATAAACCAAGAAAAAAAAATGAGATTTGACAAAAACTTTGAAAAGAGAAAGGTTAGAGTAGGAGAATACACTTTTGAAGAAGTCGAAAAATTTAAATACTTAGGAATATTAATAACAAACAATGGAGAAAGAGAAACCGAAATCAAAGAAAGGATTATTACAGCAAATAAGAGCTTCCATGCAAATAAAAAATTACTTAAAAATAAGTTATTGAGTAAGAAATCAAAAATGAAAGTATACAAAACAATAATTCGACCGACGATTATGTAACCAGCAGAAACTCTTAGCATGACAAAAAAACAAGAGGAAAACCTTAGAATACAAGAAAGAAAAATACTAAGAGCAATACTAGGACCAATAAAAATAAGTGACAATGAATTTAGACAAAGAACGAACCTTGAGCTACTGGATGAAATTAAGGAAGATATAGTGTGTAAAATAAAACAGCAAAGAGCATAATGGCTAGGACACATATGGAGATCCGGATCAACTACGACGATATTCTCAATATTGGAATGGACACCAGCTGGTAAGAGAAGACGTGGAAGACCAAGGTCTACATGGTTACAAGAAGTAGTAAGTGATCTCAACAAGGCGGGCATACGACATTGGAAAGAAAAAACCAGAGACAAGAAAGAGTGGAGAAAAATAACCGAGAAAATTAAATAACGAACATGAGGACTGATCTACCTCAAACCATAGATCTAGAGAGCGTAAGCGGCGTAACCCCTAAAGGAGTGTTTAGCCACTATCCGTGCGTTGCTTTAAAGCAGGGGTCTCCAAACTTTCCAGCCTTAGGGCCATACTGATTACTCCTGTAAGTTCCGAGGGCCAAGATGGCAACACTGCATATTATTAATTTTCCTGTATTTAATTTTTTCCCGTAAAATAACGAATAATTTAATTTTTTGTAAGTGTGGTAAGCTGTCAACATTATTAAGTATGTCAAATATTCACCTATTTTTGATATATTTTAATTTAATACAAGGTAGACATAAACAAACAAAATATTTCCACCAGTGGAAATCTCCAATCTCTCCCGAGATTGTCCACTAATAACATAATTATTCTTTCTACTATTTTTCAACGCCATCGTTAGAAATTGTCACAATTGTCACTGCATAATTGCAGTAGTCGAAGAAATGTGCCCTGAAAAGGTAAATTTATTAAAAACTGTCAGTATGTCAGCAAACACTGTGGCTCGAAGGGTACAAAACATCGCTGAAAATATATCCTCTCAACTGTTCGACAAAAATGGACATGTTGAGTGGTTTTCTTTGGCCTTGGATGAGTCAACGGATGTGTCAGATACTGCTCAGGTGTTGATTTATACTAGAGGAGTAGATAAAAGCTATGAAGTACACGAAGAACTTCTTGATATGTATAGTATTCATGGCACAACTACTGGTATCGATATTTTTAAAGGAGTTGAAATGGCCATTAATAAAAAGAACCTTCGATGGAAAAACTTGAAATGTATTACAACTGATGGAGGCAAAAACATGAGTGGGAAAGATAAAGGAGTGGTCGCTCTTGTGTCAAAGGCTGTAGAAAATGACGGCGGCTCAAAACCATTAGTCTTACATTGTATCATTCATCAACAGTCTTTGTGCGGAAAATGTTTGGATATGTCTGACGTTCTGAAACCAGTCATATCAACTGTTAATTTCATCAGATCTTTTGGGCTGAATCACCGACAATTCCGACAATTTATTGCAGAGATTGGAGAAACAGACTTACCTTATCATACTGCCGTACGCTGGCTTAGTTGTGGGAAAGTCCTTCAGCGCTTTTTTGAACTTCGAGCAGTGATCGAAATTTTTTTGAATGAAAAGCACCGCCCTCTTTCTGAATTACAAAACAACGCATGGCTATGGAAGTTAGCATTCTATGTTGATTTGACAAAACATGTGAACGAACTGAATTTGAGATTGCAAGGAGAAAACCAGCATCTTCCTGATTTATACACTAATATCAAGTCATTCCGGATGAAATTGATACTGTTTCAATCACAACTACGAAGTAAATGTTTTTCACATTTTAAAACATGTGAAATATTCAGCCACACTACTGAGACTGAGTTTCCTATCGATTTTGCAATCGAAACTTTGAGTGCTTTGAAGATAAATTTTGATACTCGTTTCTCGGACTTTGATGCCATTGCGAATCAAATTAAGATTTTTCAGAATCCTTTTGATGCTGACATTGAAACCCTAGCCCCGGAACTTCAAATGGAAATGATTGATCTTCAGTGCAGTGATATAATTAAGAACAAATATGAAAACTCATCTTTGTTGGAATTTTATAAGAGTCTTCCACTGACACAATTTGATAATTTGCATAAATTTGCTCGTGGGCTGTTTTCCGTTTTTGGTACTACTTATTTGTGTGAGAAAACCTTCTCCAAAATGAAGTACACAAAAAATGTATACAGATCTAAATTAACTGACGAGCATCTTAAATCTCTTTTAATAATTGGTACAAGTAAAATTAGTCCACAACTACAAACTATTGTCGGTGGAAAATCTCAATTACATACATCTCATTAGCATTTCATATGTCATGTTTGTTATAAGGTATGTGTTGTTCATTACTTACAATGTATAAAATGTTAGTTGGATTCATTTCAATAATTTGTTAGTTATTATATGCTGAAGTTAAATTTACTGCATAAATTATACATGTCTTTACTCATTACCATTCTGTGTTTCTTTATCCAACTTATCACAAACATTTTATTTGCTATAAAAAATATTAAGGAGTTTTCAAGTATGTCTCCGCGGGCCGGACAAAATCTGTCTGCGGGCCGGATGTGGCCCTCGGGCCGTAGTTTGGAGACCCCTGCTTTAAAGCAACGCACGGCGCTAATGGGTTAATTCCATGAACAATTCCATTTTTTTTTTCAAATTTAAAATAATGTTTTATTTTAAACCCAATTTTTTTTAAAGTGAGCACTTTGAACCAATGAAACTTATAGATAATATAAACAATAGATAAGTAAAGTAAACTGTGAAGCGGTAACGATTAATTTTATTTGGGAAGCTAGTTAGGGGGTGATTTTCGCGATTTTTGTGCCAAAAAATAAAAGAGACCAACAATATTTTGAGCGTAACTCACTTATTTTTATTGTTAGAAGTTAAAAAAAAAACAAAAATAAACCTTTTTTTAAACACTTTAAAAAAGTTGTAATGAATTTTCCCCGAAAATTCTCTGTTTTTTGATTATTTCACATTGAAATATTCCACATTGAAATATTTCACATTGAAATTATTAAGAATATTTTTTCGCTTGAATACTTACGTTTTGAGTTATCTGGCAAAACCGTTCAAAAACATGTTTTTTTTTTGTTAAAAATGAACATGTTCACTCTCAAATAACTCGAAAAGTATTGACTTGGGGAAAAAGCTCTATAGAAAAAAAAGTTGCTTGTAATTAGTCATATTATCCAATTCCGGGCCTATTTTGAACGTATATTTTTTCACTCCTGAGAAAATATTTTCACCCCGTATTTCCCAATTTTTGTAAAATGGAGGGGATGTAGAATTGTAAACTTTTTCTTATATAATAATAGACAATTTCAACTGCCTATTGCTAAATTTTCATCCTTCCTTTATTTTTTTGAAGGTTTTCGTAAAATTTTGTGTTCCCTGATCGGGCTATAATGAGTTTTTTCTTCAAACGTCAAATAATGATGAAATTACTTATCTAACTTGATCCTGTCAAAGTTTGATGTCTCCGCCTGCAGCAGTTTTTTTTCCCATTTCTTTACGGTGGAGGGAAAAATGTTGTCATGGCAACAATATGAAACATGTCACAAAGCAACAATACAAATGTCATTAACAACAATTAAACATCATTTTTATTTATAGTAATATTAAAAGTACAATTAGTTAATGAGGCATTTTCAAAATTGAAACCGTGCAAAAATGTTCCCGACTCTTGATACGCATTGGTAATTGCTGATGATACTGATGGTCGAGCACAACTTTCAGCAATTATTCCCGATGTTGGCGAATCATGAGGGTTTAAAATTTTTTGAGCATTATCGTTCTTATTTCTTATTGAATCCTCTATATATCCTTCGGCAACCGTGCTTGATTTCCAGCCCCCATGTCGTTTGAGGCATTCTAGATTTCCGCCTCCATCAATTAAAAGTGTTGGAATTGTACTATTTATGGTTGAAAATTGTTACGTTTGAAGAAAAAATAGTATACTTTATTCGGCAAAGAAGCGACTTTTCGTGACTTGCCCTCTATTACGCGCTTCACTTCGTTCGGCGCGTAATATCGGGCGCGTCAAGAAAAGTCATGCTTCTCCACCTCATAAAGTAATATACTATTAATTACAGCAGATATAAAATAATATTCATATACATTTTAGATATCAAAAGTAATTGTTAATGATGGATATAGGGGGGAAACTCAAAAATACATTGCTGATGTGGCTCTACTCATTACCCAAGAGCTTTTTAAACTTGACCCAATCGTTCAGCCAATATGTATGGATAATATGGATAGCGTACATTTAACTAATTATCAAATAGGGGAGGTAAGTGAAAAGATAATATAAAAAATTTTCAAGCAAGTGTTAAACTGTTTGTGTAATTGGTATATAAAATTAAAAATAAAAATATCCAAATAAAAGGGATCAAAAAAAATTTCAAATCGTTTTTGGTCTCATCAGACCATTATCAGTCATTCCTGAACGTTTTTAAACAACCAATTACAATACGATGATATTATTTAAACTTATTATGATATAAGCAAAATTATTGGCTAAAACTCGCAAAGTAAATGTGAATATAAAAGACAATATATAACATGATAAAGGGTCATCATTCCATATATTTCTGGGAAACTATATACACGTGTTTCAGACTTCTTGGTCCTCATCAGTATAGTGTAACCAGGTTAAAAAAGTTGTATGTTAACTTGGAAAAGGATCACTACAGGAGCAGTGTTACCATTTTTGGTCATATTGTTAAGGGGCATTTAAATCAAAGCGAACACGAACGAACGAACGAATTCGTTCGTTAACTTTATTGTATTTGTACAGCGAATCGAGCACGACCGAACGAATTCGTTCGCATTCGCACATGTTCCAACCGATGTCGGTAAGTGAGCGAATCATCAAAGGAAATCGTTGTTCAATGTGGACAGTGGATAGACGGTAGCGAACGAATTCGTTTAGAAGTACTGATTTAATTTATTTACAAACATTAGTTTGAGAGGGTTGTTTATTGTGTAGTTGTGAAAACATAATTTTGCAATATGGAATATGCCTATGAAACCCAAAATCGAAGCTATATAAAATAATAAACAGAAAAACTGATGCTTGCTTTAACATTTCTATAGGAATGGGTTGTGATCATGGGCGCCCATACCCATGGGCAGGAGGGGCCGTGGCCCCCCTAGCTTTTCGGGTGCTGTAAGCTATATATGGTTATCCAAAGTATACAGAATATAATGTGCAACATCTTCACGGCGCTGGTGGTTGTGATGTCTCTGAACTAAAAAAATGAATTAGCTTCTGGCATCATTTAGACGAGAAAGACAAAAAGAGGGTTCGAAGTGGTTTGCTTTTAAAAGCCTAATGTTTTTATTGGATAAATTTCAACCCAGAAACACTAATGAGGTAACCAAATAAAATTAATTGCTAAAATTAATTAAAAGCAAATTTATTTTGATACACCAATTTTACAATTTATTATTTGACCATAATATAGTCATAATATCAGGAGCAAGTAACTTTTTCGATAAAGAATTTTAAGAAAGCTGGTTTTTATTATGTTATTTTCTAAGCTCCCTCAAACAGCGTATAATATGCTACGTGCTATTTTTGTAAGCTATTATTGTATTAAAATTTACCCAGTAAGAAAATAAACTTAAACACTGTGTGACTGGCACTGGCCCATCCATCTTAAAAACATCTGCGGGCAATACGCACTCCCGATCATCAACGAATGCGAACGTTCGTTTCAATGTAAATGGCCCTACTTTGTAGCGAACGAATGACCAAGCGAACACCTACGAATTCGTTCCTTCGTTCGTTCGTTCGTGTTCGCTTTGATTTAAATGCGCCTTTAGAAGACCCTGTCATCGCAGGGCTACTACTAACACCGCCAAGGAGGTAAGGTTCCTGAGAAAATGAAAAGCCATAAAGGTATTAAATAAAATGATGCTGAATATTTATAATATATAGGTACAGTATGTCCCCGTAAGTTGGGACCATATGAAAACTTTTTTATTGTTAATTTTACGAAAAAAAGTTATTCTTCATAAAAAGTTCTGCATGATCTAAAACAGGGGTGGGCAAATACTTTTAAGCGCGGGCCAAAATGAAATTTTCAAAATGTCTCCCGGGCCGGAGGATTATACCTAATATGCACGCTACGCACAAGCTAATGTTTTTGGTAGTTTTTTTCTGCCCAAGAAATTTTTTTGACAAAAATCCTATAAGTATCATTTTAAAACAAATGGACAAGTAGGTACATTTGACTGTTGATAATAAATAATAGTAATAATAAATTGTCTTACTTTTGTGTACATGCAAACAATTTATGCCCAGTATAATTACAAAATTATTAATATGGTCCATTATATTAAGCCATAACCAGGATCCAGATAAAAAATGAAATTCAGAAATTCGATTAAGAATAGAGTAATCAAGATCAGCCATTTTGAAGATGAAGAAATTTCTGAGTAACCAAAGATTCAATCTGCAAATCTGATATCGGATGGTAAAATGTTATGTCAAGTCAACCACCATAGACGAAATTTAAAGGAGACAACTTTTGTATCGTCATGTAGAAAAAATGGACGATGACAGGCTGCCAAAACAAATTTTAAAATGGACGCCAAGGGAAAGAAGGAAGAAAGGAAGGCCGAAACAATCCTGACTAGACGGCATTCAGAGGCAATGTCGGATAGGAACCTTCACCCTGGACGAAGCTGGAAACCGGAAGGCGGAGAACGCCATGAAAAACCGGGATAACAATAAAAATGTTATGTCCACTCTATTCTTCTTTATTGGATTGTTCTTCTTCTTTTTGCAGTACCATCTTTTATCGGAGGTTGGCTACCATCACAGAAATCTTAACTATGTCGGCTGCAGCTCTAAACAATTGTATTGAACTGCACAATACGACTGCATATTACGAACGAAATGGTGTTACACAGAATGAGGAAGGAATAGAGAACTTTTGACCTTCAATAAAAGGAGAAAGACAGCAAGAAGAAGGAGAACATACTTAGAAATGATAAGTACGTTGTTGTTGCAGCAGCTGATTATGAAGGGTAAAATCAAAGGAAAGGGGTCCTGGTAGACGACAAATGCCGTGGCCGAAAAATATTCGCGCCTGGACCGGGTTAAACACAGACAATTTTAAGAAAAGCAGAAGATACAGATTCAATATTTATATGAACACCACGAACACTAATACCTACTGTTGATTTCAAGCAAAGCCAAAATTTCGTATGTGCAAAGTTTCAAGCGTAGGCGCGAAATTTCGGACCAATGCTTTTTAAATGCATTCATTTTTTTTAAACCTGAGAAAAATAACAAATATTTTTGAAAAATTTAAACGCAGAATAAAAGATTACATTATTACC